>NC_138770.1:71722948-72057948 GCF_965119305.1 Pelophylax lessonae
GGTTCCGGACATGCTACAGAGCTGAAACTTCACAGGTACACTTTTTAGACCCCCCAGATGCTAAATCCAAAGAAATTTTTTATTTTTATTTTTTTTTAATTTTTCCAATAATTGGCTCTCTATCAAAAATTACAATTTTTAAGAACTTTTTTTGTGTGATTCAGTGTCTGGGGGTCTAAAAAGTGTACCTGTGAAGTTTCAGCTCTGTAGCATGTCCAGAACCAGAAAAAAAATTAGAATTAGGGTTAGGGCTAGGGCTAGGGTTAGGGTTATTTTTAGTGCTTAGGGTTAGAGGGTTAGGGTTAGAGGCGTAGGGGTAGGGTTACTAACTCTAACCCTAAGTATCTCACCGTAACCCTAACCCTAGCCCCTAACACTAAACCTAACCCTAACCCTAACCCTTAAAGCCCAGTTCCTGTCCCATTTTGGTCGGTTCTGGTCTGTTTGCGGTTGTTTGCGGTGCGTTAAACGGGGAGTTTGGTCTGTCACTGTGAAGTGGGCGTAACCCTTACACTACCTGATCGATACAACATCATACCTGATCGTATACACACACTGGATGTTTTAAAGCACGTTATTCCAAACAATTTAGGAATGTTAGGTGATTTATGCCCTTTATGGAATAAAACCCGACTCTGCGTCAACTACGTAATTTTCCATGGGAGTTTTGCCATGGATCCCCCTCCGGCATGCCACAGTCCAGGTGTTTGTCCCCTTGAAACAACTTTTCCATTACTATTGTGGCCAGAAAGAGTCCCTGTGGGTTTTAAAATTCGCCTGCCTATTAAAGTCTATGGCGGTTCGCGAACATTCGCCGATGTTCGCGTTCGCCGTTCGCGAACGGCGAATTTTATGTTTGCGACATCACTATTAAACAATAAAGTAAATGTGCATTGAGATATATGACTATTATAATTTTAACTATATGAATTGGTTATGCAATATAACCCCAACTCAACCTCTCACTCTGGAGAACCAAATAGCTGGATTCAACCATGAAAGCCAGCTTGGCCATTTTGGGTTCCAGTATGCTTGTGAATTCTCTTTCCTGGATTTCTTTTTCATTTGTCTCATGTGTTCAATGTAGCCTTCAATCAACTAACTAAAATTATGTTATACATAAGTACAGCAAGCCGTATCCACAATTGCATACATCCCTCCTTGTGAAGTGATAAGTAGGGATGATCAAACGTTTCGGGTCGACCATTGGTTCGACCCGAACATTGACTGTTCGAGGTTCGGCCGAATTCCGAACTCTTTGCTGAAAAAGTTCGGAATTCGGCAACCAGAACCGACCAAAATGCAATGGGACAGGAAATGGGCTTCAAAAGCCTGTGATTGGACCAGAACCATCAGTAAAAGCCAATTGAGGGGGCAGGAGAATGCTAGGAATGTGATTGGAGTATTTTTTTCAATAATTTTTTTAATAATTGGCTCTCTATCAAAAATGACAATTTTTAAGAACTTTTTTTGTGTGATTAATAGTCCCTGGGGCATGACCCAGAACCCTAGGCACTTTTTAGGGGCATTTATTGGCTTTTAGGGCTTCAAAATTGTGTTTTTTGATTACCGAAGTTCGGGTCCCATTGATTTCAATGGGGTTCTGAAATCCGGGCCGAACTTTCGGGAAGTTTGGGTGTTCTGGTCGAAACCGAACTTTTGAAAAGTTCGATCATCCCTAGTGATAAGACCAACAGAAGCCTGTACTGAGCTATCAACTTGATAAGCACTATTTCCACATGCATAATACCAGTCATGTGGCAACTGAAGTTGACCAAGTTGGCTTATCTGATAGGCAAATGAAAATAAAGGCTCATGTAATATAGTGTCTTGAAGTAAGTTTCTATATTGTCTTCCCTGTTTCATCAAAGTATATTCAACTCTTTTCTTAGTATAATAAATATTAATAGCAGTTCCCAGCAGAGTTTGTTCCAGTTCATGAGGTGCACTGTTAACTGATGTGCTATAACGTGTTTTTTTGGGGGGACAAATGATTGCCTTTCCTGCAAATGTGTAATTTCTGGATGCAGTCCACCTTGGATCTGTTAGCCATACTGCTACTGGCAATCCCATCACTGTTCGATTGAACTTTACCAGTCTCAAGTCCCTATAATTGTTCTGTGTTCTATTCAAAAGTTCTTCTAATGGTACTGGTATAGCAACATATGGTAGAGTCTTGGAGGAATGTGGGCTATGGGTGCACATCCTATAAACCATCTGGTTCATCGGCTGGGCAAAGCAGTGATGCATATATTTCAGTTTATTCTCCAATGTATCTGGTAGAAGATCATGATAATCATAGACCATCACAGGAAACAGCAACACCAAGAAGGGCCACCACATGCTCTCATTAGAGGATTTGAACCAATCTGTGGGAAGGAAATACACAGGATTAACATCACTTTCTCTGATTACCAGGTAAATATGAATTTGTCCTCTAGCAATTACCACCCCCCCCCCACCCCTGCCTCCTACTTTCCTACTGCTACATTGGATACTATCTATACCTTCAATCTAGTTTGATTTACATAGGATTGAACTTTCACTTTTTTGCTATTACCATGACATGTCCAACTGGTTGTCCCTTGCATAATTTACCACACCTCCATGGACAAATAGTCACACAAAATTCTCCAAAAACATCTTGAGTCATGTTACTGTCTCAGTCATACTAGACAGTGATGTAAGGGGGTAAATTATAATGTGGTCAGTTAATTTATCTGAATTATGCTTGTAGGAATACTGTATTCAATAGGTAGCAACTCACAATTTCCCTCCTATATTAAATCCCCACATTCTTCATCTTCATGAGAAGTGATTTCTCTCTTGTTGTCCTGTACATGGATTCTCTTTTTAAACGTGATGACTAAATTGAGAATGACCTCATCTTGTGCCTGACCCAACAAGCACTGCGATGGGGTCCCCCCCCCTCCCCACCACCATATAGTTTAAGTAAAAAAACTGTCTGTGACACCAACCGGTCCCACCACCTCAATGTTTGTATATGGGTCAGCTTTTTTATTTGTTCTTTAACCACTTTAATACAGGGCACTTCCCTTCCCGCCCAGGCCAATTTTCCCCTTTTAGCGCTGTTGCAATTTGAATGACAATTGCGCGGTCATGCAACACTGTACTTACACCAAATTTATATCATTTTCCCCCCACAAATAGAGCTTTCTTTTGGTGGTGTTTGATCACCTGTGCGATTTTTACTTTTTGCTAAACAAATAAAAAAAGACAGAAAAGTTTGAAAAAAAAAAAAGTTTTTTTGTTTATGTTATACAATTTTGTAAATAAATAAGTTTTTTCCTGCACTGATGAGCACTGATGAGACTGCACTGACAGGCACTGATGAGGAGGCAATGATGGGATGGCACTGATGGGGTGGCACTGATGGGGTGGCACTGATAGGCGGCACTGATAGGCGGCACTGATAGGCGGCACTGATAGGCACTGATATGTGGCACTGATAGGTAGCACTGATATGCAGCATTGGTGGGCACTGATAGGCGGCACTGCTGGGCTCTGATAGGCGGCATTGATGGGCACTGATAGGCGGCACTGATAGGTGGCACTGACGGGCACTAATGGGCACTGATAGGCAGCACTGGTGGGCACTGATGGGCGGCACTGATCGGCACTGACGGGTGGCACTGATGGGCACTGATAGGCGGCACTGGTGGGCAATAATGGGCACTGGTGGGCGACACTAAAGGATGGCAATGATGGGCACTTGTGGGCAGCACTGATAGGGAGGACACTGGTGGGCATCACTGATGGGGAGGGCAATGGGGGGCTCCCTGAGCCCTGATTGCCATCCCTGGTGGCCATAGTGGGCATCCCTGGGGTCATAGTGGGCATCCCTGGGGTCATAGTGGGCATCCCTGGGGTCATAGTGAGCATCCCTGGTGGATCTAGTGGCATCCCCCCCCCCCCCGAGGGTCAATGATCTGATTACCAGTGCCGACCCCCCCCCTGTCAGGGGAGCCGCCGATCGGCGCTCCTTTACTCGTGCCTGTCAGGCACGAACTAAGGAAAGCCGATCAACGGCTGTTCCTGTTTTACTATGTGACCAGCCGTGATTGGACACGGCTGATCACATGGTAAAGAGCCTCCATCAGAGGCTCTTTACCGAGATCGGAGATGCAGGGTGTCAGACTGCCGCCGTCATATGACGTCCGGTCAGGATAACTCAACCACATTCCCGCCGTCAATTTGTAATAGGGCGAGTGGGAAGTGGTTAAGCAGGCCATTTTACCTTTGGACTAGTCCAGATGCCTGTGGGCAGTAGGATAGATGGTGCACCCAAGGAACTCTGTTTTCTTTATCCCACTCTTTTATTTTGGCACTAGTGAAATGAGAACCATTGTCAGACGGAACTTCTATGGGCAAAAAAAGTACTGTTGAAGCAGATTCAATAACTTCCAGGTAGTATTTTGATCATTAAGACTTGGTAGGGCAAACAGTCAGTATTCCACTACAGGTATCCACTTGGGTAGCACAGTATTTGACTCCATTCCTCCCAAGTGGAAAAGGTCAGATGTAATCTCTTGCCAAACTTGTCCAGGTAATTTTCCTTGATGAATATGTCCTATCTCTCCATTCAAAGTTTTACGATAATTTACTTCTTGACATATGGGGCATTTGGCAACAATAGCTTGAGCTTCAATATGTGCTAGGGGATCTCCTTTTTTACTGGCTAATAGGGATGATCGAACGGTTCGGGTCGACCATCGGTTCAACCCAAACATTGGCTGTTCGAGGTTGGCCGAATTCAGCAAAAAGTTTGGAATTCGGCAACCAGAACCGACCAAAATGCAATGGGACAGGAAATGGGCTTTAAAAGCCCGTGATTGGACCAGAACCATCAGTAAAAGCCAATTGAGGGGGCAGGAGAATGCTAGGAATGTGATTGGAGTGACTAGGGGGTCCAGAGGCCAATCATTAGTGAATACGCCCCCCAGTACATAAGATAGCCCTGCCAAATTCCTAGCATTGTAATACAGGGACGTGGAAGCGAGTGGAAGCAGTTCTGTTACTTCTGCTTCAAAGTGTCATTTAGCAATTATTAGTGTGAGGAAAGGGATATCTAGTGTAGTTAGGGTACTATTTTCCACTATAGTTAGATTTAATAATCTAGTTTCTGTAGGGAAAGTGTTAAGTGTAAGGGGACCGTAGTGTAGTGTAGGGTTAACTGACTCTGACTGCTATGGCAGGGTGACAAAACCCTTCCATGTCAGGGTGACCACTATAGAGAAAAGATTGTTTCTCTTAGAACACTTATAGAACAGGCATATGGCTTTGCCCCTGTCACCCTGCTTTTTGCTGCAGGTGTTTATAGGGCTTTTTTGAGGACATGTTTGGAGTCAGGCATGACATCAGAACTTCTGTGTAGGGGTATATATACACACACACATGTATGTATATATACACATACACACATATAGGTGTGAAAGTAGCAGAAACCTATGCTTGCGCTAATGAAATAATTAACACCCATATGGCTTCTCTGCTATAACACCTATATGTGTGTATGTGTATAAATACATATAAGTGTGTGTGTGTATATATACCCCTATACAGAAGTTCAGATGTTTTGCCTGCCTCCAAAAACCCCCAAAAAATGCCCAAAAAAACGCCTGCTGCAAAAACACACCTGGGCGTTTTTGTAGCTGGCGTTTTTTTGGGCATTTTTTGGGCGTCTTTGGAGGCAGGCATAATATCTGAACTTCTGTATAGGGGTATATATACACAAACACTTTTATGTATTTATACACATACACATATTTGGGTGTTATAGCAGAGAAGCCATATGGGTGTTAATTATTTCATTAGCGCAAGCATAGGTTTCTGCTACTTTCACACCTATATGTGTGTATGTGAATATATATACATACATGTGTGTGTGTATATATACCCCTAAACAGAAGTTCTGATTTTATGCCTGCCTCCAAATACGCCCAAAAAATGCCTAAAAAAACGCCAGCTACAAAAACGCCCAGGTGTGTTTTTGCAGCAGGCGTTTTTTTGGGCATTTTTTTGGGGTCTTTGGAGGCAGGCAAAACATCTGAACTTCTGTATAGGGGTATATATACACACACGCTTATATGTATTTATACACATACACACATATAGGTGTTATAGCAGAGAAGCCATATGGGTGTTAATTATTTCATTAGCGCAAGCATAGGTTTCTGCTACTTTCACACCTATATATGTGTATGTGTATATATACCCCTACACAGAAGTTCTGATGTTATGCCTGTCTCCAAAGACGCCCAAAAAATGCCCAAAAAAACGCCAGCTACAAAAACGCCCAGGTGTGTTTTTGCAGCAGGCATTTTTTTGGGGTCTTTGGAGGCAGGCAAAACATCTGAACTTCTGTATAGGGGTATATATACACACACACTTATATGTATTTATACACATACACACATATAGGTGTTATAGCAGAGAAGCCATATGGGTGTTAATTATTTCATTAGCGCAAGCATAGGTTTCTGCTACTTTCACACCTATATATGTGTATGTGTATATATACATACATGTGTGTGTGTGTGTGTGTATATATACCCCTACACAGAAGTTCTGATGTTATGCCTGCCTCCAAAGACCCCCCAAAAAATGCCCAAAAAAACGCTTGCTACAAAACCGGCAAGGTGTGAAAATAGCGGAGCCATATCCCTGTTCTATATTAATTCTAATACAAACAAACTTTTTTTTCTGGTTCTAGACATGCTACAGAACTGAAACTTCACAGGTACACTTTTTAGACCCCCCCCCCCCCCCCCCAGACACTAAATCCAAAGAAATCTCATTTTTTTTTCAATAATTTTTTCAATAATTGGCTCTCTATCAAAAATGACAATCTTTAAGAACTTTTTTGAGTGATTAATAGTCCCTGGGGCATGACCCAGAACCCTAGGCACTTTTTAGGGCCATTTATTGGGTTTTAGGGCTTCAAAATGGTGTTTTTTGATTACAGAAGTTTGGGTCCCATTGATTTCAATGGGGTTCTGAAATCCGGGCCGAACTTTCGGGAAGTTCGGGTGTTCTGGTCGAACCAAACTTTTGAAAAGTTTGATCATCCCTACTGGCTAATTCTCAGGTGCCTTTAGCGCCCGATGTCCTGATTGTCCAGTCCCACTCCGCCAACTTAGTTAGCTCAATTGATGAAATGGTGGTTAGTTGGTCAACAAGCTCATTATTGCTTTCTCCAGAGTGAGCATTAACGTGACCTACTTTAATTATTTGAGTTTAACTGCCATGCTAGGATTGTTCTTTATGCTGATGACACGTTATTGTTCCTTGGGGGTATGTCAAAATCTTTAATGTCTATTATGTCTTTGATTTCTACATATCAAAACCTTTTCAGGATTCACTATTGGGACAGGAGTCACTTTGGGCATGGGGGTGGTGGACCCCAAATTCCTTTAAAGAGGTTGGGAGACACCATGTTGTGTGGCTTTCTTATGTTTAAGTCACCCTGCATCTTTTATGGATGTAGGGGGAACAGGAGGGTGGTGTACACTGAGAATATGGTTTGGACTACTTCAAATGGGACAGTAATTTGCATTACCAATATTTCTCAGTAAATATGGAGATCTATCTTATTCCTATACACTGTAAGGCACAGGAAGTGCAGCTCCTAATTTGGGCGTCCAGACACCATGTCTGCTAATCAATGTGTATTAGCTGCAGAGAGAGGGGGGGTTGTTTCCAGCAGCCCCTCCTAAAGAATGTCTACTGATTAAGTGCTTTTGTCTGAAATAGGACATTATGTTAATTGGGTCGGAGACTTTTGATAAGTATGTTAACAAGCTCACCTGGCTGTAATTTAGTTATCTTGCAAACCTGGCCTGTTGGTGGGTCCCGAGGACCGGAGTTGGGAACCACTGTACTAAGGGATGTAATTACACAGTCATTGTTCATGTGTTATTCTCAAAGTGTATATAAATGCTGTGTTTCTTTCAATAAACGAGAAGAAGAGAGTTATTCTCACTTGACCTCAATACGGAGCCTTGTCTCGTACTTGGGGGGGGGGGGAATTATTTGTAGGGGCTTCATGTATGGCGGATTGGAGTGGTCGATAGCTGTCCTGGTGTTCGGGAGCGGATTATCCTAGACGACGGGAACCCCTTTTGTACTTGGAGTGTTGTTACAACTATAAATTGGGACAAATCAGTCCTTTTACCATTGGACCCTATAATAGACTCACTTTCTCCTGCTGCTAGCCAGATTGTTTTCTCTCGTCTTTGAAATATCTGAGGATTCATGATTCTTCTAGGTTATTGAATTGTGTTAATTTGAATATAGATCCATTATTTAAATAATGGAATAGGAATTGTGCTGCCTAGTGTGAATAACCTATTTCCGTTGTGGGCAAGACAAATCTTACACAATAGTCTGGTCGCTGCAGTTACTATATAGTAATACATCCTCCATAACACTACTATATGGCTCCATAACTGTGCAAAAACTTAATCAGCGCAATCATGAAGTGACAAAAATTATATATAATAAGACTCTAAATGGCTGCTATCACTAACCCAGTGTTTTCACTACACACAATACCAGATAATAACAGAAAAATAGTGCTGCGCCAAAAAGAGATTGCATGGAGAAAGACACTGGAGGGGGGAGGGCTGGGAATTATATAATACAATTGAGCAGAAGAGAATCCTATTGGATTTTTGAGGCCAAGGTCCTCTCACCAAAAGGTCTTAATGTGGACTTTGACCTCAACTGTTTTTTTTTTTTTAGTGATAAATGAGTTTTACTCTATTTAGTTTACTTTATTTTTGTGCTTTTATATTTTTATATTTTTTTGTATTTTTTTTATATTTACATTTTCCTGTGTATCCTTAGTCTATTATATGTTTTATTAATTGAAGAGGAGGCATGTTTGATTTAATTATTTCGATTTTTTTAATATAATCTAGTAATTATTATGCAAAGATGGCCGTGAAATTGACGTGAGCGGGTAGGCTCTGCATTCTTAAACAGGAGGTTTAGTTATCCAATATTTTTAGGAATTGGCTCTTTTCTTTATTGATAATTTTGGAGTATATATTTCAGAATTGAGTGGTGCCCCCAGTGTATTTTGGTTCAGTGACCCCTTCCTCTTGATTATGCCTTCCGGGTGTTTCCCAATGGTGAACGATTGATCGTTTCACCTGTGGGGGGTTGAGAATGAAATAGGGAGGCAGCGCCGGTGTTTAGGTGAGAATATATTAAGAGCAGAGTGATGTCCTAGCTCCACCCCTACTGATGAAGTCTACGCCCAGATGTAATGCATATAGGGGCAGAGCCTACGTACTGACATCACATTGCGGCCATCTCGAGTAAAGGAAATTACATGTTGGAAGCCCGATCAGCCCGCACTGCTTAAGTGCTACACTTGTGAGTTTTTATATTTATTTGTACTTGCACAACAAAACCTTTGATAGAGAACACTAGATTTTGTTATCTTCTTGTCTCCTCATATACTGTAGAGTGTCATTGAGGCTTTTTTTTGTGTATATGTACCTTTCAAGGCTTTTTTGAGCCTGCTGGAGGGAGAGCAAGGGGGAGAGGAGCCAGCAGCATTCCGGATTTATATATCCCCAGAGGGGAACTGCTGTTTTTTGCCCACTGGTAACACAGGGGTCAGAATAGTGAGCAGCCTGACTGCACAGATGGAGGTGAGCACTAGGGATGATCGAACGGTTCGGGTCGACCATCGGTTCGACCCGAACATTGGCTGTTTGAAATTCGGCCGAATTCCAAACTTTTTGCGGTAAAAGTTCGGAATTCGGCCACCAGAACCGCCCAAAATGCAATGGGACATGAACTGGGCTTTAAAAGCCCGTGATTCACCCGAAACATCAGTAAAATGTGATTGGAGTGACTACGGGGTCCAGAGGCCAATCAGGAGTGAATACGCCCCCCATACGCCCCCCAGTATATAACATAGCCCCGCCAAAACTCTAGCACTGTAATACAGAGGCTGTGGAAGATAGTGGAAGCATTTGTGTTTCTCCTGCTGCTTGTAAATCTCCAGTGTCATTTTGCAATTATTAGTGTGAGGAAAGGGATATGCAGTGTAGTTAGGGTACTATATACCACTATAGTTAGATTCAAAAATCTAGTTTTTGTAGGGATAGCTTGAAGTGTCAGGGTGACCGTAGTGTAGTTTAGGGTGAAGTGACTCTGCTATGCCAGGGTGACCGTAGTGTAGTTTAGTGTGGAGTGACTCTACTATGCCAGGGTGACCGTAGTGTAGTTTAGTGTGAACTGACTCTGCCATGCCAGGGTGACCGTAGTGTAGTTTAGTGTGAACTGACTCTGCTATGCCAGGGTGACCGTAGTGTAGTTTAGTGTGAACTGACTCTGCCATGCCAGGGTGACCGTAGTGAAGTTTAGGGTGAACTGACTCTGCTATGCCAGGGTGACCGTAGTGTAGTTTAGTGTGAACTGACTCTGCTATGCCAGGGTGACCGTAGTGTAGTTTAGTGTGAACTGACTCTGCCATGCCAGGGTGACCCCACTATGCAGATTCCGGGTTAGGGGTATACATATATATATATATATATATATATATATATATGTATATATACACATATATATATATATATATATATATATACATACACATATATATATATATACACACACACACACACACACACACACACACATATATATATATATATATATATATATATATATATATATATATATATATATACCCCTATACAGAAGTTCAAAAACAAAAACGCCTGAAAAATGCCCAGGTGTGAAAGGAGGGTAACACCATCCCTGCGCTACTGAAATTCTAATAAAAATAATAATTTTTAATCATATCATAATCAATTATTTCAGTAGCGCAGGGATGGGGTTCCGATCCTTTCACACCTATATGTGTGTATATGTGTATATATATATATATATATATATATATATATATATATATGTGTGTGTGTGTGTGTGTATATACCCCTATACAGAAGTTCAGATGTCATGCCTGCCTCCAAAGACGCCCAAAAAATGCCCAATAAACGCCTGAAACAAAAACGCCCAGGTGTGAAAGGAGCAGAACCCCATCCCTGCGCTACTAAAAATTCTAAGAAAAATTATCTTTTTTTCTGGTTTTGGACATGCTACAGAGCTGAAAGTTCACAGGTACACTTTTTAGACCCCCCACTAAATCAAAAGAAATCTCATTTTTTTTTTCAATAATTCTTTCAATAATTGTCTCTCTATCAAAAACGACAATCTTTAAGAACTTTTTTTGTGTGAAAAATAGTCCCTGGGCCATGACCCAGAACCCTAGGCACTTTTTAGGGGCATTTATTGGGTTTTATGGCTTCAAAATTGTATTTTTTGATTCCATATATATATATACTGTATTTATATACACACACACATATATATATTTTTTGATTCCAGAAGTTTGGGTCCCATTGATTTCAATGGGGTTCTGGAATCCGAACCGAACTTTCGGGAAGTTCGGGTGTTCTGGTCGAACCGAACTTTTCAAAAGTTCGATCATCCCTAATTGTTATACACCACATTCTGAAAAATAACAGAAGGGGGCAGAATCCAACAGATGGAAAAGCAGGAGTTGTAAAGCCAGCAGCTTTGACAAGCTTGAATTTAGACGCTGGGCATGTGGGTTGCAGTGACTATTTTTTTTTTTTTTGCTACAGCAGATAGGGCAGAGAAATTTGCTGGCTATAATCTACAGCTGGTGGTATGTTAATGGCAGATGTACTGAAAGGACCTGGGACACCCTGCACTGTACAATCATCCCTGTCAGTGGAGGCTACTTAGAGGTCATGAGGTATAGCCGGGGTAGACCAGAAAGGTGAGGAATGGGGAAGAGCAGAATTGCATCCCTTTTGTGTGGCTTTTAGGTGCTCTTGCCAACAGGCTAAGTGGTTGTAGTTTAAATGTCTTGTCAAGCATGTGGTACCCAAATGGCTGGTGTTTTTGCCATGCTTGATGTGCTTGAGGCAAAGTTTGCAAATTCCAACAGTGCGATCAGCTGCATATGTGCTAAAAAAAAGCCCAAACAGCTGGGCTGTGGCAAGTGGGCCGGGAGATAACAGCTCCACGATCTGGTGGAAAAGGGTGGCTGCTCTCTACTCTTCCATGATGGTTGCCTCTTTGGGGTTGTGCCGTAACCTCATTTTCCTCCTCTGCTCTATCATGCACCCAAGTCATGTCAGTGACCTCATCATCATCATCATCATCCCCTCCATCCTCATTACCACTGGAGACAACTTAGAAATATGTTGCGGCTGGGGGAACATGACTGCCAATTTGTTGTTTACCAGTGTTTTACCCTCTCTGTAGGCTCATGTTCCTACCTTCCTCAGCCTCAGAACCAACATCTGAATCAAGTAATGGCTGTGCATCATCAAGGAGCAAATGGTTGACGCTGTGTTCAAATAACTCTTCTCCATGCCTGATGCTGGGACTATGGGGGGAATAGCTGAGGACAAGGAGGTAGAATAAGCCACTCTGGCAGCTGCAGTGGACTGAGCACCAGTCTCTGATTTGGTGACGGAGGATGAGGATGGGTTGGTAAGCCAGTCCACCACCTCCTCTTCATGCTGTGGCTGGATAGCATGGGCAACATCACTAAACAGAGGAAATTATGTCCTGCCTGAGGATAGACCATATCCACCCTTGCCTGTTGACACATACACTAATGGCCCCCTCACAGTGCCATGGGAATGTCTGCTTCTCCTTGCTGGCCTCCCAGACATGATGGAGGGGGGCTTATTAACAAAATGTAACAATGATGTGGAAATGTGTATGTGGATGCACTTTAATCAATGGAAAGTGGTGTTTGGTGCACTTTAACTTGAGTACTCATTAAACGGACACGCTCCGCTGACACACTACAATATATTGCAGTAAAACTGCACTGACGCACTGCAATATACTATGGTAAACGTGCACGAATACACTGAAATATACTGTACTGAAATATACTGCATTAAATGTGCACCTACACACTGAAATATACTGCATTAAACGTGCACTAACACACTGAAATATACTGCATAAACTTGCACTAATGCACTGTAATATATTGCGTTAAACGTGCACTAACCCATTGAAATATACTGTGTTGAACGTGAACTGACACACTGAAATATACTGCATTAAACTTGCAGTAACACGTTAAAATATACCGCGTTAAACGTGTAGTAATGCACTGAAGTATACTGCGTTAAACTTGCAGTAACACACTAAAATATATTGCGTTAAACATGCATTAACACACTATAGTGCACCACATTTACTGCAGGAAACCTGCCATGACAAAATAAACTGACACAAAAGTAAAAATGAATGGTCAAACTACACTCACGCTGCACTATCAACAGACTCACACTAAACTGATATTCTGCACTGACATTAGTACACTATAGCACACTAACTCAGTAGTAGCACTGAACAGAGCCCTGTTCTATATTTTTTCACGCCAATATCACACTGCAAATGACCGCTATGGGAAGAATATTTTTAAAGTATGGGGTGGGACTAAGAGCAATGAGCCATGATTGGGCACAGTCATGATTACTTTCTCGAATCATGGGTCTGACAGTGCTGTGTGCCCTGATTGGGCAAAGCTTTCATTGCTTCAGCCAATCAGGGTTTTCAATGCAGCCGTGAAGCGCATTGTAGTCATTCGGCAGGCCAAACAAATGGTCGAACTTCCCGTATTTGGGTGTTCAGCGAATGTGCAAACAGCCAGTGTTTGACCCAAACTCATGCTCGGCCCAAACTGTTTGCCAAACTGTACTCCCCAGCTGTCTGTGCAATATTTTCAACAGCTGTCACCATATCTGGGACAGCAGCAGCCAGGGGAGCGGCCACCTTGTTCAACTCTTGATAGTCAATAGTCAGTCTATAGGATCCATCAGGTTTCTGTACCGGATATATGGGAGCACAAACTGGACTGATGGCTGGCCTGAACATCCCTACTTCTAACAAAGCTTGGATAGTTTCTGTAATTTGCTTGTGTCCCCCAGAATGCAATATTGCTTCAGATGCCTTAAGTGCTCCAGGGGTGGAATGAACCCTTTTGTCAATTTAGGATGACCCTTCAAAATGGATTTGACTGCAAATGCAGTAAATAAACAGACAGAAGTACAAAACATATACTTTCCAATCGTAGTATGGTGTAGTGAACAAGCACGTTGCGGGTCGTGTGAAACTCATCTACCATCCATTTGCTGTACCTTGCATCCTATATTTCAATAAAGCCTTTCATCATGAAGCCACCGTTTGGTGTGTGGCCACTTTTCTTGTATTCCTGTTTGCGTTGGGGATCCGAGGTCCTGCACCCATGGTTGGCTGTGGAGTTCCAACTGCCTGTGTGCATCTTCTCTTCTACTTCCTCCCAACAGCCTTAAAGGTCTAATTTTTTTCATGCTGAAAAAAAATTACTTTTTTTTTTTTTTTAGTGCAGATGTGAGATCTGAGGTCTTTTTAACCCCAGATCTCACATTAAAGAGGACCTATCCTGCTTATTTCTATTACAAGGGATGTTTACATTCCTTGGAATAAGAATAAACGTAATAAAAAAAAAAAAAATGTTTTAAAGGACAGTGTAAAAATAAAAAGAAAAAGGTAAAATAATTAAGAAAAAAAAAGTCACGCCCACATATGTAAACGGTGTCTAAACCACACAGGTGAGATATCGCGATCGTTAGAGTAAGATCAATAATTATAGCCTTGGAATTATTCTGTAGCTCTAAACTGGTAACCTGTAGAGATTTTTAAAACGTCACCTATGGATATTTTTAGGTACCAATGTTTGTCGCCATTCCACAAGTGTGCGCAATTTCGAAGCATGACATGTTGGGTGTCTTTTTACTCAGTGTAACTTTATCTTTCACATAAAAGAAAGAAATTGCGCTAACTTTACTGTTTTTTAAAAAATTTTAATTAAAAAAAGTGTATTTTTTCCAAAAAAACGTTGCGTTTGTAAGACCGCTGCGCAAATACGGTGTGAGTACGGTGTGACATTTGCTAAAGAAAGGTTCTAAGTAATTTTCTAGTAAAAATACTGTGTCAGAAATAGGCCTGGACCTTAAGTGGTTAACTTGAGTAATGACAGATAAAAGTAACACATGTAATAATATTGAAAAAGAATAACAAGAGACTTAGCTGCAGGTAGGATATAGATGACTTTCTCCAAGGAGTCCCATCCGTTTCCAATGGCTTGGCAGATGTTCAAACCAGACACGACTTTCGAGAGACAAACTTATTCTATTTCTGGCATCATAAACAGCAATAACTGGTAATAAGGTCCAACCATAACCCTTAGAAAATAGTATATATTTTTGAGGAAGATAGCATACATTTCTGGAGGGGCTTGGTCAGTTTGTGTTAAAAACCAAGAGTTGGGACATTCCTGCAGTATTTCTTTACAGCTCATCCCCTCATAATATATCAGTTCCCCATTTTCATTGGATGGTAAGGAAGCTGCAGGTGCTTGCACCAGCCTCATCCCTAGGAACTACTGATGTCACAGGAACAGATAGCAGGTACAAATAATTACAAAGTTGGTAGGGTTGAATAAAGACATCAGTCTATCCAGTTCAACCTGTGTGGTTGTGTGTTTATGTCAATGCTATTTCCCATATCCCTGTATATTACATTTGATAAAATGCCCTATCTAAGAGTTTTTGTTTAATTACCAACACTCCCCACTGATAACATCAACTGTGAAAGGGAGTTCCACATCCTTACCGCTCTGACAATAAAGAACTATTTTCGCAGTTTAATGCCTCGTGCACACGATCAGATAATCGTACGAAAAAAATCGCTTTCGAATTGATTGCACGATAATCTGATCATTAGTACACAGCTTTCAACAGCTGATTACAACATTTCATCCAACAAAATCTGAAGAGACAAATACAAAAACTTTTGTCGTACGATAGCCTAGCGAACAACAATCGTTTAATCAGTACAGTATGCGTCCGCTAAAATCGATAGACAAAGACCACACATGATCAGAAACACAAAAATAACCCGGAAGAAGCCTGGCTGTCGTTGTGTTTGTTTTGCGCTATCTGATACGTAGCTACGCAACCAGGAAGCTTTTACAGAATCGTACGAAAAAAATCATACGTTAAGTCCGCATTGTTGAATTTGATACTAGTATCATGTAAGAAAATGCAAATGATAAGTCGTCTGATTATATGCTCGTGTGTACGAGGCATAAGGTTTAATTGCTTCTCATCCAACTTTTTCGAATGGCAACATGTCGTCTTAAGTGATCTGAGACTCTGTGATAGAATCACTTTCAAAATATTGGTATATCACTATCATATCCTCTTTTAGGTGTCTCTTCTCCAGGAAGAATAGGTTTAATGCTTGTTGTAGTTCCTCATAACAGAGGTCCCTTAGTCCCCATATTAGGTTTGTTGCTTTTCTCTGGACTCTCTCCAGTTCCCTCACATCCTTCTTGAGGACCGGTGACCAGAACTGGAAAGCATACTCAAGAGATGTGCCCAAACCAAAGTTATGGAAAGTGGTAGAATTATAGTCTTATCTCTTACCCTTTTTAATGCATGCCAATCACCTGGCTAAGTTCTTTGAGGACTCTTGGGTGTAAACCATCTGGACCTAGCAATTTATTTACCTTAAGTCTTTTTTTGACACTGACACAAAGGTATCAACTCTGTAAACCCTCTCGACATGAATATACACCACTACGGTAACTGACCTGATCCTCTCTCCACCTGTTCAGTGTATCTTTGCTGCCTCACTCAGAGTAAGGGAATGAGGTCCCTCTGTGCACCTAGCTTGGACTCCATCTGTGCTCTCATTTAACATTTACCTCTAACTCTTCTGTACCTGTGCACAGAACCTCTGCGTTGCAGATATGCTCCCATTGCTTTGGGAGATGGACCCCTCATGGAGATAATGCTGACAATAACTCCTCCTACAGAGGCTATTTCACGTGCCACATGTACATGTCTATGACAGGCTGCATGTGAAACTCTTGTTGCTCTTGGTAACCACATGTGTCTTCATGCCCCGATGTGGCTTAACTGACCCAAGCTGTAGACTATGTGTGCAGGTTAACACTGAAAAGGGGGTGCGTATACCCATGCACCTTTAGCCAATGAGCCAAAAAACGTCACCTTTTATTGGGTGGGTCTTTAAAACCACTTGCCGACTGCCGCACGACTATTTACGTCGGCAGTCAGCCCCTCACAGGCAGAGCGACGTAGGGCTACGTCGCTAGACTGTAAGGGTTTTGGGAGCGCGCGCACGCGCCGCCGGATGCGCGCTCCCGCTCGGTCACGGACCCCCCCGGGCACTCGCGATCGTCCGTGACAGCGGGAGAAAGGCAGGCGGCTAGTGTAAACAAAGCCGCCTTTCAGTTCTCCCTGTGTAAGAATGGTGATCAAACGGTTCTACTATGTAGGACCATTGATCACTGTTCTTACACAGCAAGCCACAGCCAATCACAGTTAGAAACACGCCCCTAGGACACACTTAACCCCTCCCTCTCCAATACAGTTAACTCCTTCACTGCCAATGTCCTTTTTTACAGTAACAGTGCATATGTATAGCACTGATTACTGTAATAATGTCACTGGTAACCCCAAAAGTGTAAAAAATGTCAGTCAAGGGTCCAATCTGTCCGCCCCAATGTCGCAGTCCCGCAAAAAAAATCGCAGATCGCCGCCATTACGCGTTAAAAAAAAAACAACAAAAATGACAAAAATCTTTCCCTTTGTTAGTAAACACAATAACTTTTGCGCAAACCAATCAAAATACGCTTTTTGCAATTTTTTTTATCAAACATATGGTAAAAAAAAATTGGCCTAAAATGTTAAAAAATGTTGATTTTTACATTTTTTTGGGGAGGAATTTCATATAAAAAAATGTGAAAAATATTGTTATTTTTGCAAAATTTAAGCTCTTTTTTTGTTTATAGCGCATAATCAAAAAATCGTCCAGGTGATCAAATACCACCAAAAGAAAGCTCTGTTTGTGGGAAAAAAAGGACGCCAAATTCGTTTAGGTACAGCGTCGCACGACCGCGCAATTGTCCGTTAAAGTCACGCAGTGCCGAATCGCAAAATAGGCCCTGGTCAGGAAGGGGGTAAAATCTTCCAGGGCTTAAGTGGTTAACCACCTGCCAATCACCAGCAGTACATATACTGCTGCAGGTTGGCTCTGTCCCGGTCTTTTATCGCTTATATATATATTTATCTAATGCCAGCAAAAGAAAGCTCTATTTGTGTGAAAAAAAAATATAAATTGTATTTGTGTACAGTGTTGCATGACTGCGCAGTTGGCAGTTAAAGTAGCGCAGTGCTAAATAGCAAAAAATGCTGTGCTCATGAAAGGGGTAAAATCTCTTGAAGCTCAAGGGCTAAATGTAGTTCTTGGCTTCACTGTAGTGAGGGGAACAGTTAAAAAAAAACAGTCTCTATTCATTAAAGGTGCTTATAAAAGAATATATTTTAAAGTGCAATGCAAAAATAAGCACTCCTAAAGTGCAAACAAGTGCAAAAGT
Organism: Pelophylax lessonae; assembly: GCF_965119305.1. NCBI lineage: Eukaryota > Metazoa > Chordata > Amphibia > Anura > Ranidae > Pelophylax > Pelophylax lessonae. The sequence goes on from NC_138770.1 coordinate 71,741,496, forward strand.
CCAACGTCTCTATTAGAGAGCAATGTGTAAATCACTGGGTGTGTGTCCTCTCCTCAGATCCCGTGCTCCAATAACCAGGTGAAGTGTCTGCTCACCTCCATTATTGACCCACTAGGGGTCAGCACAGCAAAAATGTGAAAGTTCTCTCTGGCGTCCAATCCCTATACAGCTCCACACAACTTGGCAGTGCTACAAAATTACATATAAGGAAAAAAGAGACAATCACTAATAGTGCAGTACCCGAGTTGGAGGATGCAATGCAGCACAATCCCAGCTTCAAATAATACACTTACATTTATTAAAAAGAGACACAGAATATAAATACAATTCCACAGTATTCCAATAGATCACATCAAACCTGCCCACCGCTTGGTACCTCTACGCGTTATGCCACATCCCTTGTGGCTTCAACTGTAGGAGAAGTATTCCAATAGATCACATCAAACCTGCCCACCGCTTGGTACCTCTACGCGTTACGCCACATCCCTTGTGGCTTCAACTGTAGGAGAAGTATTCCAATAGATCACATCAAACCTGCCCACTGCTTGGTACCTCTACGCGTTACGCCACATCCCTTGTGGCTTCAACTGTAGGAGAAGTTTTCCAATAGATCACATCAAACCTGCCCACCGCTTGGTACCTCTACACGTTACGCCACATCCCTTGTGGCTTCAATTGGGGATGAAGTATTCTAATAGATCACATCAAACCTGCCCACCACTTTGTACCTCTACACGTTACGCCACATCCCTCATGGCTTCAACTGGAGGAGAAGTATTCCAATAGATCACATCAAAACCTGCCCACCGCTTGGTACCTCTACGCGTTACGCCACATCCCTCATGGCTTCAACTAAAGGAGAACTTATACTCCAGTTGAAGCCACGAGGGATGTGGTTTAACGCGTGGACATGTGACTGGACAAAGCATTTCCCACAGTTGCGCCACTTTTTTGATGCATTTTTGCCGTGCTTTCCATTAATTTCAATAGAGAGGTTGGTTCTTGCTGCGTTTTTTTTTTTTTTACCACACCAAATATGTACCAAAAATTCAGCAAACAGGACTTTTAAATATACAACTGAAACGCAATGGTCCAGTTCCATAGGATTTGAAAGGGATGCATTTTTCATGCATTTTTTTACCGCTTTTATTTATTTTTTTACTGAAAAACTGATCAGTGTGAAAGTGAAAAAAAATCAACCCCCCATGCAAGTTAACGTAACCACTTCTGGACCGGAAATGTATACCCCCTTAATGATCAGGCCATTTTTTGCGATTCGGCACTGCGTTACTTTAACGGACAATTGCACGGCCGTGTGATGCTGTACCCAAATACAATTTATGTCCTTTTTCCCACAAATAGAGTTTTCTTTTGGTGGTATTTGATCACCTGTTCGTTTTTTTATTTTTTGCGCTATAAACAAAAAAAAGAGCGACAAATCTGAAAAAAAAAAACAATATTTTTTACTTTCTGTTATAAAACATTCCCAATAAAAAAAAAATTAAAAATCAATTTTTTTCATATTTTTAGGCCAATTTGTATTCTGCTACATATTTTTGGTAAAAAAAATCCCAATATCGCGTCTACAAAACTAGGGGAAAGATCATTTTTATTTATTTTTTTTTTTACTAGTTTATTTTATTTTTTTACTAGTAATGGCAGTGATCAGTGATTTTTAGCGGGACTGCGACATTGCAGTAGACAAATTGGACACCTAACTGACATTTTTGACACTTTTTTTTGGGGGGGGGGGATCAGTGGCATTACTACAGTAATCAGTGCTAAAAAATATGCATTGTTGTAAACCGCCCAGGATCAAGCTTTCTCGCCTCATGGATCCCAAGCACCGAGGTGGGCTAAATCTGCCGGATGTACTGAGCTATTACAAAGCTTGCCTCCTCAGCAGAATAGTAGACTGGAACCTACACACATGCCAAAAAGCGGTCGTCGAGGTGGAGAATACCTGGTCAGTCACTCCATTAAATCTCCTTCCATGGCTCCCTATCTCCGCTGTCCCGCAATCCCTTAGATCACACCCCTTTATCAGACCTCCACTTCTAGTCCACGACACTTGGCGCAATAGACTGAAAATAGACCCCCACTGTGGCCCCCTAACGTCCCTTCGGCTTAACCCAGCTTTTCCACCGGGGTTGTCCACTGGCTTTCTTCGCTCCTGCTGGCCACACCAAGAAGTTCTAGCTAAACATTTCTACAAACAAGGTGCACCTATCACCTGGGAAAAGCTTAACTCGTCTCTTCGCCCTCCAGGCCTCCCACTGTGGAAGTTCTTCCAAATATGCCACTTCCTTTCATCCAGACATACCCCTACGGACTGGACCAGACCCCGGACACCTCTGGAATCCATCTGTGAGAGAACTCGCCCTCAGCACCATATAATCTCGGAACTATACGGTCACCTGCTCGACGCTCCCTCAGCCTCATCGGCAACGTTTGCTCACACATGGTCAAAAGACTTGCAACTGTCCCTATCTGAAGATGACTGTGAATCCATTTGTCGCTCACCTAATCGCGCTTCGATTAATGTCACTGCCCAGGAGAATGGATACAAGATCCTGACCCGCTGGTACAGGACCCCTGCAAAAATCCACAAATTTGCTCCGGAAGTGTCACGGAACCATGAACCAGACGTACAACAACAGATAAGTGAAAATAAGAAGGCTTTATTGAAAATCAAGCTGTAAAGCAAAAGTCCAAACGGATGGCGAAACCGAGGCAGAGTCCTTGCGAAGCCAGAGGTCAGGAACCAGGAGGGTAGTCAGACGAAGCCGGGATCAGGAACCAGCAGGGTAGTCAGACGGAGCCAGGATCAGGAACCAGCAGGGTAGTCAGACGAAGCCAGGATCAGGAACCAGCAGGGTAGTCAGACGAAGCCAGGATCAGGGACCAGAAGCAGCAGCAGTCTTAGAAGCATGTGAACACAGGAGGACCAAGCAAGGAACTGAAGCCACAGACCTCCTATATATATGAGCTAGGCATCCAGCTCCTCCCAGTGGGAAGGAGGAGCCGCAGGGTGGGAGGCTACAAGAAACCCAGAAACCAAGATGGCCGCCAGCACATGTCAAATGAAGGAGAACAGCAAGAAGGTAAGACCATGACAGTACCTCCCCCTCAAGGGCCCCTCCTCCGCGGAGTAAAGAACGGTTTCTGAGGGAAGCGTGCGTGGAAGGCTCGGAGCAAGGCAGGAGCATGGACATCTGCGGAGGGAACCCAGGAACGCTCCTCTGGACCATAACCACGCCAATGAACCAAAAACTGCACCCGACCGCGGACCAGGCGTGAGTCCAGGATATTGCTCACCTCATACTCCTCACGATTGCCCACTTGGACCGGACGGGGCCGAGGAACCGAGGAAGTGAAACGATTACACACCAGTGGCTTCAACAGGGAGACATGAAACACGTTGGAGATCCGCATGCCAGGAGGAAGCGCAAGGGCATAGGCTACCGGGTTTACCCTGCGAAGCACTCGGAAGGGACCAACAAAGCGAGGCGCCAGCTTGGGAGTGGGCACTCGAAGGTTGAGGTTGCGGGTGGACAACCATACACGGTCTCCGGCCTGGTAGGAAGGAGCAGGCGCTCGTCTGCGATCAGCCTGGAGTCTCTGGCGCTGCGCAGAGACCTCAAGGGACTTCTGGATCTGTACCCAAAAAGCACGTAGGACGGAAAGGTGATCCTCCACAGCCGGAATATCCTGGGAAGAGAATACCTCCGGTAACACGGCAGGTTGGAACCCATAATTGGCCATGAAGGGAGACGTCCCAGAGGAAGAGTTCACCGCCGTGTTCCTGGCAAACTCAGCCCAAGGCAGGAGGTCAACCCAATTGTCTTGGTGATCGGAGACATAGCAACGAAGGAATTGTTCCAAGGCCTGATTGGATCGTTCTGCGGCCCCATTGGACTGAGGGTGGTAGGCCGAGGAGAAGGAGAGATGAATCCCCAACTGGGAGCAAAAGGCGCGCCAGAACCTGGACACAAACTGACTCCCTCGATCCGACACAATCTCCTTGGGCAAACCGTGCAACCGGAAGACCTCCCTGGCAAAAATCGTGGCCAACTCCTGTGCAGAGGGTAACTTCTTGAGAGGAACACAGTGGCACATTTTGGAAAATCAATCCACAATCATGAGAATGACCGTATGGCCTCGGGATGCAGGGAGGTCCACAATGAAATCCATCCCCAGGTGTGACCATGGGCGCTCCCCGGTGGCTATGGGTTGCAGAAGGCCCAACGGAAGGTGCCGAGGGGACTTACTCTGGGCACAAACGGAGCATGCCGCTACATATGCGGCGATGTCGGAACGTAGGGAAGGCCACCAGAACAGACGTGAAACAGCCCAGGACAGCTGATTCTTTCCAGGATGCCCCGCGGTCTTGGAGTTATGGTAGGTTCGCAACAACCGAGTGTGCAACTCCTCAGGCACAAAACATCTGCCGTTGGGTCTCTCAGAGGGAGCACCAGATTGAGCCGCCAAAATCTGCTCACCCAGGGGAGAGGTCAGGCTGGTGCGAATGGCGGCCAGGATCTGATTCGGAGGTATGACCGAAGTCGGAATCGACTCCTCCCTGGACAGGTCGGAGTACTGCCGTGATAAGGCATCCGCCCTGATGTTCTTGGAACCGGGTAGGTAGGAGACCACGTAATTAAAACGTGACAAGAACAGAGCCCATCTGGCCTGACGTGGTGTCAATCTCTTGGCCTCCGAAAGGTAGGTCAGATTCTTGTGGTCCGTCAGGATGAGGACCGGAACCACCGAAACCTCGAGCAAGTGCCTCCATTCTTTAAGGGCCTGCACGATGGCCAATAACTCCCTGTCACCAATCTGATAGTTGCATTCCGCGGAAGACAGTTTCCGGGAGTAAAACCCACAAGGAAGCAGAGGACCCTCTGGTGTTCTACGCTGAGACAGAAGGGCGCCTACTCCCGTCTCAGACGCATCCACCTCGAGGACAAAGGGCAACCCAGGGTTGGGATGCGACAGAATCGGAGCCGACACAAAGGCGGACTTTAGAGCCTCAAAAGCTCGGATGGCCTCGAGCGGCCAAACCTGGGAATTACTGCCCTTCCTGGTCAGATCCGTGAGAGGCTTGGCTAGCATGGAAAAGTCCCTGATGAACTTCCGATAATAATTGGCGAAGCCCAAAAAGCGCTGCAGGGAGCGAAGACCACTGGGCTGGGGCCACTGTAAGACAGCCGAAACCTTCTCAGGATCCATGGAGAACCCCTCAGCGGAAATGATGTAACCTAAGAAGGTTACCTGGGATCGGTGAAATTCGCATTTCTCAAGCTTACCGAACAGCTTGTTCTCTCGTAACCGTTGCAACACTCGTCTGACATCCAGAATGTGGGTCTCCATGGATTCAGAATATACCAAGATGTCATCCAAATAGACCACCACACACTGCTGCAACAGGTCACGGAAAACATCGTTAATGAATTCCTGAAAGACTGCGGGCGCATTGCACAACCCAAAGGGCATAACCAAGGATTCATAATGACCGGTCCTGGTGTTAAACGCGGTCTTCCACTCATCACCCGCCTTGATCCTTACGAGGTTATATGCCGCCCTCAGGTCGAGTTTGGTAAAGACCGTGGCCCCTTTAAGGCGATCGAACAGCTCGGAAATCAAGGGTATCGGGTAATCGTTCTTGATCGTGATGCGATTGAGACCCCTGTAATCGATGCAAGGCCTCAACTCACCGCCCTTCTTTTTCACAAAGAAAAATCCAGCCCCTGCCGGGGACGAGGATTTGCGAATGTGTCCGCGTGAAAGCGCCTCCTTCACGTACTCCTCCATGGCCTCATTCTCCGCTACCGACAGTGGATAGACCTTGCCAGGAGGAGGAACGGCACCAGGTTGTAACTCAATGGCACGGTGCGGTAGGTAGGGCAACCGCGCGCACCTTATCGAATACATCCCGGTACTCCTCGTATTCAGGAGGCAACAGAGAGTCCGAGGAAGTACACAGCAACTTGACAGGCCCATGGATGCAACTAGCCCCACACTGCGGTGACCACGAGAGGATCTCGGCCGATCTCCAATCGAAAGTCGGATTATGCTTCTGGAGCCAGGGGTACCCCAAGACCACCGAGTAGTGTGGAGACGAAATAACCTGGAAGCAGACCGACTCTCTGTGAACGGCACCAATGGCTATCCCCACTGGAAGGGTCTCATGAGTCACGTGTGGTGGCAGAAGGGGTCTGCCGTCTATCGCCTCAAGAGCCAGTGGAGAACCTCGGGCCTGCAGAGGAATGGAATTGGCGGCAGCGAACACACTATCAATGAACAAACCACCAGCACCAGAGTCCACCAACGCCTGGGTCGTCACTGAGCCCCCAACCCAGGAGAGGACAACAGTGATCAGTGGTTTGTCAACACGGGAAACCGGGGACGAGGAGACTCCACCCAAGATCTGCCCCCGACAGGATCTCAGGTGCAAGCGTTTCCCGGACGGTTCGGACATGCCAACCGAAAATGCCCACCGAGACCACAGTACATGCATCGACCCTCGCGTCTTCGGAGTACTCTCTCCCCCTCGGACAGGCGAGCAAAGCCCAGCTGCATGGGTTCACCCCCAGCCAAGTCATCCCCAGGAGGCGTGGGAGGAGAGGGAGGCACGGGTGGGACAGCAAAGGTAGGCGCCAATCTGTTAGGAGGCCTCCGCAGACTCTCCTTAAAGGAAGGTCTCTCCCTGAGTCTGGTGTCAATCAAAATCAAGAAAGAAATAAGAGACTCGAGCTCCACTGGTAGGTCCTTAGCTGCAACCTCATCCTTCAAGGCATCCGAGAGACCATGAGAGAAAGCAGCGACCAGAGCCTCATTATTCCAGCCCACCTCTGCTGCCAGGGTACGAAACTCAATGGCGTATTCAGCTACGGATCGTGAACCCTGTCTGATGGACATAAGGAGCTTCGCAGCAGAGGCAGCACGAGCCGGCACATCGAATACCCTCCGAAGAGAAGCAACAAAACCGGAAAACTCGGCAACCACCGGATTGTTCTCCCATAAAGGGCTGGCCCAGGCCAAGGCCTTGTCCGAGAGCAGCGAAATTAAGAAGCCCACCTTTGATCTCTCAGTAGGAAAGGCATGTGGCAGCAATTCGAAATAAATGCCCACCTGGTTAAGGAAACCTCGGCACTGAGTTGGCTCTCCCCCAAAGCGCTGTGGAAGGGGGGCAGAACCGGTCATACCCCGAAACACCGCAGGTGCAACAACAGGTGTCGGGGTAGACTCTGGCGCAACAACCGGAGCGGCAGTAGGAGCGGGCCCAGGAGCGACAACCGACCCATCGGCAACGGGAGCGAAATGAGCCGTGCGTTCAAGCAGGGTTTGCAACGCCACGGCGAACCGACCCAACAGGTGATCCTGCTGATCAAGTCTGGCACCCAGCGTGGGTAGCGAGGATGGCCCTGTACCGTCAGAATTCATGGCTTGGTCCTAATGTCACGGAACCATGAACCAGACGTACAACAACAGATAAGTGAAAATAAGAAGGCTTTATTGAAAATCAAGCTGTAAAGCAAAAGTCCAAACGGATGGCGAAACCGAGGCAGAGTCCTTGCGAAGCCAGAGGTCAGGAACCAGGAGGGTAGTCAGACGAAGCCGGGATCAGGAACCAGCAGGGTAGTCAGACGGAGCCAGGATCAGGAACCAGCAGGGTAGTCAGACGAAGCCAGGATCAGGAACCAGCAGGGTAGTCAGACGAAGCCAGGATCAGGGACCAGAAGCAGCAGCAGTCTTAGAAGCATGTGAACACAGGAGGACCAAGCAAGGAACTGAAGCCACAGACCTCCTATATATATGAGCTAGGCATCCAGCTCCTCCCAGTGGGAAGGAGGAGCCGCAGGGTGGGAGGCTACAAGAAACCCAGAAACCAAGATGGCCGCCAGCACATGTCAAATGAAGGAGAACAGCAAGAAGGTAAGACCATGACAGTACCTCCCCCTCAAGGGCCCCTCCTCCGCGGAGTAAAGAACGGTTTCTGAGGGAAGCGTGCGTGGAAGGCTCGGAGCAAGGCAGGAGCATGGACATCTGCGGAGGGAACCCAGGAACGCTCCTCTGGACCATAACCACGCCAATGAACCAAAAACTGCACCCGACCGCGGACCAGGCGTGAGTCCAGGATATTGCTCACCTCATACTCCTCACGATTGCCCACTTGGACCGGACGGGGCCGAGGAACCGAGGAAGTGAAACGATTACACACCAGTGGCTTCAACAGGGAGACATGAAACACGTTGGAGATCCGCATGCCAGGAGGAAGCGCAAGGGCATAGGCTACCGGGTTTACCCTGCGAAGCACTCGGAAGGGACCAACAAAGCGAGGCGCCAGCTTGGGAGTGGGCACTCGAAGGTTGAGGTTGCGGGTGGACAACCATACACGGTCTCCGGCCTGGTAGGAAGGAGCAGGCGCTCGTCTGCGATCAGCCTGGAGTCTCTGGCGCTGCGCAGAGACCTCAAGGGACTTCTGGATCTGTACCCAAAAAGCACGTAGGACGGAAAGGTGATCCTCCACAGCCGGAATATCCTGGGAAGAGAATACCTCCGGTAACACGGCAGGTTGGAACCCATAATTGGCCATGAAGGGAGACGTCCCAGAGGAAGAGTTCACCGCCGTGTTCCTGGCAAACTCAGCCCAAGGCAGGAGGTCAACCCAATTGTCTTGGTGATCGGAGACATAGCAACGAAGGAATTGTTCCAAGGCCTGATTGGATCGTTCTGCGGCCCCATTGGACTGAGGGTGGTAGGCCGAGGAGAAGGAGAGATGAATCCCCAACTGGGAGCAAAAGGCGCGCCAGAACCTGGACACAAACTGACTCCCTCGATCCGACACAATCTCCTTGGGCAAACCGTGCAACCGGAAGACCTCCCTGGCAAAAATCGTGGCCAACTCCTGTGCAGAGGGTAACTTCTTGAGAGGAACACAGTGGCACATTTTGGAAAATCAATCCACAATCATGAGAATGACCGTATGGCCTCGGGATGCAGGGAGGTCCACAATGAAATCCATCCCCAGGTGTGACCATGGGCGCTCCCCGGTGGCTATGGGTTGCAGAAGGCCCAACGGAAGGTGCCGAGGGGACTTACTCTGGGCACAAACGGAGCATGCCGCTACATATGCGGCGATGTCGGAACGTAGGGAAGGCCACCAGAACAGACGTGAAACAGCCCAGGACAGCTGATTCTTTCCAGGATGCCCGCGGTCTTGGAGTTATGGTAGGTTCGCAACAACCGAGTGTGCAACTCCTCAGGCACAAAACATCTGCCGTTGGGTCTCTCAGAGGGAGCACCAGATTGAGCCGCCAAAATCTGCTCACCCAGGGGAGAGGTCAGGCTGGTGCGAATGGCGGCCAGGATCTGATTCGGAGGTATGACCGAAGTCGGAATCGACTCCTCCCTGGACAGGTCGGAGTACTGCCGTGATAAGGCATCCGCCCTGATGTTCTTGGAACCGGGTAGGTAGGAGACCACGTAATTAAAACGTGACAAGAACAGAGCCCATCTGGCCTGACGTGGTGTCAATCTCTTGGCCTCCGAAAGGTAGGTCAGATTCTTGTGGTCCGTCAGGATGAGGACCGGAACCACCGAACCCTCGAGCAAGTGCCTCCATTCTTTAAGGGCCTGCACGATGGCCAATAACTCCCTGTCACCAATCTGATAGTTGCATTCCGCGGAAGACAGTTTCCGGGAGTAAAACCCACAAGGAAGCAGAGGACCCTCTGGTGTTCTACGCTGAGACAGAAGGGCGCCTACTCCCGTCTCAGACGCATCCACCTCGAGGACAAAGGGCAACCCAGGGTTGGGATGCGACAGAATCGGAGCCGACACAAAGGCGGACTTTAGAGCCTCAAAAGCTCGGATGGCCTCGAGCGGCCAAACCTGGGAATTACTGCCCTTCCTGGTCAGATCCGTGAGAGGCTTGGCTAGCATGGAAAAGTCCCTGATGAACTTCCGATAATAATTGGCGAAGCCCAAAAAGCGCTGCAGGGAGCGAAGACCACTGGGCTGGGGCCACTGTAAGACAGCCGAAACCTTCTCAGGATCCATGGAGAACCCCTCAGCGGAAATGATGTAACCTAAGAAGGTTACCTGGGATCGGTGAAATTCGCATTTCTCAAGCTTACCGAACAGCTTGTTCTCTCGTAACCGTTGCAACACTCGTCTGACATCCAGAATGTGGGTCTCCATGGATTCAGAATATACCAAGATGTCATCCAAATAGACCACCACACACTGCTGCAACAGGTCACGGAAAACATCGTTAATGAATTCCTGAAAGACTGCGGGCGCATTGCACAACCCAAAGGGCATAACCAAGGATTCATAATGACCGGTCCTGGTGTTAAACGCGGTCTTCCACTCATCACCCGCCTTGATCCTTACGAGGTTATATGCCGCCCTCAGGTCGAGTTTGGTAAAGACCGTGGCCCCTTTAAGGCGATCGAACAGCTCGGAAATCAAGGGTATCGGGTAATCGTTCTTGATCGTGATGCGATTGAGACCCCTGTAATCGATGCAAGGCCTCAACTCACCGCCCTTCTTTTTCACAAAGAAAAATCCAGCCCCTGCCGGGGACGAGGATTTGCGAATGTGTCCGCGTGAAAGCGCCTCCTTCACGTACTCCTCCATGGCCTCATTCTCCGCTACCGACAGTGGATAGACCTTGCCAGGAGGAGGAACGGCACCAGGTTGTAACTCAATGGCACGGTGCGGTAGGTAGGGCAACCGCGCGCACCTTATCGAATACATCCCGGTACTCCTCGTATTCAGGAGGCAACAGAGAGTCCGAGGAAGTACACAGCAACTTGACAGGCCCATGGATGCAACTAGCCCCACACTGCGGTGACCACGAGAGGATCTCGGCCGATCTCCAATCGAAAGTCGGATTATGCTTCTGGAGCCAGGGGTACCCCAAGACCACCGAGTAGTGTGGAGACGAAATAACCTGGAAGCAGACCGACTCTCTGTGAACGGCACCAATGGCTATCCCCACTGGAAGGGTCTCATGAGTCACGTGTGGTGGCAGAAGGGGTCTGCCGTCTATCGCCTCAAGAGCCAGTGGAGAACCTCGGGCCTGCAGAGGAATGGAATTGGCGGCAGCGAACACACTATCAATGAACAAACCACCAGCACCAGAGTCCACCAACGCCTGGGTCGTCACTGAGCCCCCAACCCAGGAGAGGACAACAGTGATCAGTGGTTTGTCAACACGGGAAACCGGGGACGAGGAGACTCCACCCAAGATCTGCCCCCGACAGGATCTCAGGTGCAAGCGTTTCCCGGACGGTTCGGACATGCCAACCGAAAATGCCCACCGAGACCACAGTACATGCATCGACCCTTGCGTCTTCGGAGTACTCTCTTCCCCTCGGACAGGCGAGCAAAGCCCAGCTGCATGGGTTCACCCCCAGCCAAGTCATCCCCAGGAGGCGTGGGAGGAGAGGGAGGCACGGGTGGGACAGCAAAGGTAGGCGCCAATCTGTTAGGAGGCCTCCGCAGACTCTCCTTAAAGGAAGGTCTCTCCCTGAGTCTGGTGTCAATCAAAATCAAGAAAGAAATAAGAGACTCGAGCTCCACTGGTAGGTCCTTAGCTGCAACCTCATCCTTCAAGGCATCCGAGAGACCATGAGAGAAAGCAGCGACCAGAGCCTCATTATTCCAGCCCACCTCTGCTGCCAGGGTACGAAACTCAATGGCGTATTCAGCTACGGATCGTGAACCCTGTCTGATGGACATAAGGAGCTTCGCAGCAGAGGCAGCACGAGCCGGCACATCGAATACCCTCCGAAGAGAAGCAACAAAACCGGAAAACTCGGCAACCACCGGATTGTTCTCCCATAAAGGGCTGGCCCAGGCCAAGGCCTTGTCCGAGAGCAGCGAAATTAAGAAGCCCACCTTTGATCTCTCAGTAGGAAAGGCATGTGGCAGCAATTCGAAATAAATGCCCACCTGGTTAAGGAAACCTCGGCACTGAGTTGGCTCTCCCCCAAAGCGCTGTGGAAGGGGGGCAGAACCGGTCATACCCCGAAACACCGCAGGTGCAACAACAGGTGTCGGGGTAGACTCTGGCGCAACAACCGGAGCGGCAGTAGGAGCGGGCCCAGGAGCGACAACCGACCCATCGGCAACGGGAGCGAAATGAGCCGTGCGTTCAAGCAGGGTTTGCAACGCCACGGCGAACCGACCCAACAGGTGATCCTGCTGATCAAGTCTGGCACCCAGCGTGGGTAGCGAGGATGGCCCTGTACTGTCAGAATTCATGGCTTGGTCCTAATGTCACGGAACCATGAACCAGACGTACAACAACAGATAAGTGAAAATAAGAAGGCTTTATTGAAAATCAAGCTGTAAAGCAAAAGTCCAAACGGATGGCGAAACCGAGGCAGAGTCCTTGCGAAGCCAGAGGTCAGGAACCAGGAGGGTAGTCAGACGAAGCCGGGATCAGGAACCAGCAGGGTAGTCAGACGAAGCCAGGATCAGGAACCAGCAGGGTAGTCAGACGAAGCCAGGATCAGGAACCAGCAGGGTAGTCAGACGAAGCCAGGATCAGGAACCAGCAGGGTAGTCAGACGAAGCCAGGATCAGGGACCAGAAGCAGCAGCAGTCTTAGAAGCATGTGAACACAGGAGGACCAAGCAAGGAACTGAAGCCACAGACCTCCTATATATATGAGCTAGGCATCCAGCTCCTCCCAGTGGGAAGGAGGAGCCGCAGGGTGGGAGGCTACAAGAAACCCAGAAACCAAGATGGCCGCCAGCACATGTCAAACGAAGGAGAATAGCAAGAAGGTAAGACCATGACAGGAAGTTGCCGATAAATGCTGGAGATGCAATGCAAATACTGGTACCATGCTCCACATCTGGTGGACATGCCCGGTTCTGCAACCTTTCTGGGAATACGTCCACGAGACTGTGAAGACAGTCACATCCAGTGCGATTCCCTAAACTCCAGAACAATTCCTACTGAACTACTCCCCCAGTAGCGCCTCCTCATTTCAAACCATCCTGGCTCGCCATACACTGACCGCCGTCAAGCTATGCGTCCCCTGCCATTGGCGCTCGACCTCAATCCCATCGCCTTCTGAATGGTTTCGCAGGCTGCTCAAGATCGAGGAAGTAGAGGAACTAATTGCTATTTCAAGGGACAATATCTCCAAGTTCTCTGCCGAATGGTTTGACTGGCTCCGTTACAAGGAGACAGACATGTACAAGTCAATCATCAACTCCCCCTGATTTGTCTCTGCTTACCATGTCTTCCCACCTGGCCTTGACTTGCCGCCGCGATATAGAGTGGCGAGTCCGAGTATATCGAGTACTGAGCTCTCCTCCTCCTTAATCCCTCCCGTCCCCATCTGATCAGATCTGTTTTTCTTTGTATGTTGTTCTGCTTTTACGCTTAATAAAAATTGTTTATGGAAAAAAAAAATATGCATTGTTACTGTACTAATGACACTGTCAGGGAAGGGGTTTACACCAGGGGTGATCAAAGGGTTAAATATGTCCCTAGGTGGTGCTTTCTAACTGTGTGGGGGATGGGCTTGCTGCATGAACACAGAGACCTGTGCTCCTAAATAAGAGGAACACAGGATCCCTGTGTTCATAACTAACAGAACAGCAGTCTGCCGTGGTTACAAGGGCAGACCGCCGTTCTGTCTTCATAGGGAGTGATCAGCTTCCCCTGTGGCAAATAGGCGCACACCCCCACTAGCGGTCCCGCAAAGCGACATACAGGCACGTCTTTTCGTGGGACAGTGTCAACCTGCCACCATAAAACTACGGCGGCTGGTCGTTAAGTGGTTAGGTTGCCTTAAAACAAAGCCATCCAGCAGCACACTGTCACCACTGACAGGCCTTCCATCTTCACGCAGTCTTCCTTCCAGGTTCATGGGCTCCAGCCGTTGGAATGGCTGAGCTGCAATGACATCACTCCCATGTATGTGTGCTGGGGTCACAGCTGCGATACAGGTCTCTCAATGAATGGCAGTGCTGTGCCATGGCCATGACTCAAGAGCACATGCATTGCCAAAATGTAAAAAAGAAATGGTGTGGGGTCCCCCCAAAATCTATAATAGATCTTAATCCAAACATGTAACCTGGCAAGCCTGGAAAGGGGAGGGAAAGCAAGCAACCCCCCCCCCCCTTCCAGAAACAAAATAGGCCACATGCCTTCAATATGGGGGTGCCTAAAGGGGGACCCCCAAAGCACCTTGTCCTTATGTTGATGAGGACAAGGGCCTCTTCCCCACAACCCTGGCCCAGTGGGTATGGGAGTTGGCAGGTGGGGGGCTTATCAGAATCTGGAGGCCCCCTTTAACAAGGGACCCCCTGATCCCGCCCAACTGGAATGAGTAGAGTACATAATACCCCTACACATTCACTAATGAAAAGTGAATAAAAAAGCAAAGACAGTTTTTGACAAGTCCTTTATTTAAAAATAAATAAATAAACACTTATAAATCCAATGGAAATCCAACATCAATAACAATGAACACAGACTCTCAGGAAAACAAAACACGCTGCCTGCCAAACATGACAATCCCATCAAGAGACACTCACTGAATGAAGGGTAAACATGGGGGCAGGGTCACCCAGTGACCTCCATGTTTACCTGTTATTCAGAGAGTATCTGTCCCATTGAGAGGCACTCACTAAATGACTGGTAAACACAGGAGTGGGGTCATCTAGTGATGTCACTGGGTGACTCCGTCCCCACGTTTACCTGTCATTCAAGCAAGTGAGGGGACACTCGCAGAATGTCAGGTAAACATGGGGGCAGGGTCACCCAGTGACATCACCAGGCGACCCTGTTCACATATTACCTGTCATTTGCCGAGTTTCTCTTGACAGGACAGACACTTCCCGAATAACAGGTAAATATGGGGGAGGTTGCAGGAAATCCTGCTGACAGCAGATGAGTCATGGTTGTTAAGGACGAGGCAGCCGTCTGCTCGTTAACAACGAGCTCTATTCTTAGTGAATCCAAATGAATCTGAATTTAACAAATACATTTGTTAAGTTTGGTTAATTTTGTTTCGATTCATTAACATTCGGTACAATGTCCATTCTGAATATCAGATACATTGAAATCTCTGAAAATCAGATTTTCATCCAAAAAAATTATAACAAACCAAAAATGCACACGTTTAGTTCAAGTTATTCAGCAATAAATTCTGAGACTGAGCCTGTATTGTCACTGTGCACGGAACTGTGCTTGTGACTATTCTCAATTTATCCTTTATATCTTTCTAGACTTTATAATCTATATAATCTGTCTACACTATTACTATTACCAAAAGTATGGGGACACCTGCCTTTATACGCACATGAACTTTAACCACTTAAGCCCCGGAAGATTTTACCCCCCTTCCTGACCAGGGTTTTTTTTGCGATTTTTTACTGCGTGATTTTAACGGACAATTGCGCGGTCGTGCGACGCTGTACCTAAACGAATTTGATGTCCTAACAGAGCTTTCTTTTGGTGGTATTTGATCACCTGTGCGGTTTTTACTTTTTGCGCTATAAACAAAAAAAGAGCGTAAATTTTGCAAAAATAACAATGTTTTTCACATTTTTTATATGAAATTGCCCCCCCCCCCCCCCCCAAAAAAAAAATGTAAAAATCAAAATTTTTTAACATTTTTGGCCAATTTTTTTTATGCTACATATGTTTGGTAAAAAAAATCGCAAAAGGCGTATTTTGATTGGTTTGCGCAAAAGTTATTGCGTTTACTAACTAAGGGAAAGATTTTTGTCATTTTTGGTGTTTTTTTTTTTAACGACTAATGGCGGCGATCTGCGATTTTTTTTGCGGGACTGCGACATTGCGGTGGACAGATCGGACCCTTGACTGACATTTTTTACACTTTTGGGGTTACCAGTGACATTACTGCAGTAATCAGTGCTATACATATGCACTGTTACTGCAAAATGACACTGGCAGGGAAGGGGTTAACTTTATTGGGGAGGGAGGGGTTAAGTGTGTCCCTAGGGGCGTGCTTTCTACTGTGATTGGCTGTGGCTACTAGTGTAGGAACAGTGATCAACGGTCCTTCATAGTAGAACCGTCTGATCACTGTTTCTACACAGGGGAGAATGACAGGCGGCTTGTTTACATTAGCCGCCTGACTTTCTCCCTCTGTACCGACGATCGGCAAGTGACCGGCTGACATCGGGTCCGCCGGTCACACGCACTAACTTCCCTGTGAATGAGCCGCGCCTCCGCGGGCGCGCGCTCACCCGCTATTGGCTCACAAGGAAGTGACAGGCAAGTGACGTACCCCTACGTCACTCTGCCTGGCCAGGGCCGCAGTATATAGTCGCGCGGCGGTCGGCAACCGGTTAATGGAATCCTAGTCTTAGTCCATAGGGTTCAATATTGAGTTGGCCCACCCTTTGCAGCTAAAACAGCTTCAACTCTTCTGGGAAGGCTGTCCTCAAGGTTTAGGAGTGTATCTATGGGAATGTTTGACCATTCTTCCAGAAGCGCATTTGTGAGGTCAGGCACTAATGTTGGACAAGAAGGCCTGGCTCACAG
Organism: Pelophylax lessonae; assembly: GCF_965119305.1. Lineage (NCBI taxonomy): Eukaryota > Metazoa > Chordata > Amphibia > Anura > Ranidae > Pelophylax > Pelophylax lessonae. The sequence goes on from NC_138770.1 coordinate 71,758,047, forward strand.
TCTCATCCATTTGTTGGCTTGTATACAATTTTGGGGCAATTTTTAGGCATTTTGCCAAGGCACCCCTGAAAAAAACCTCAAGGCATCCCAGGGTGCCTGGGCACCCTGGTTTAAAAAGGTTGCTCTAGAGAGTGAAGATCCACTCCAGTGTTGTATTGAAAAAGTGAAGATATGTATTTCAGTTACTTTATCAACAGAAATCTAAGGCCCTGTTCACACCTCAGCGTTTTTCAGCTCGTAAAACCCTCATCTCTGAAGTCTCAAAACGCCCAACAAGCAAAATCCCATTCATTTCAATGGCCCCTGGTCACCTATGAGCATTTTGTCGCCTGAAGCAAAATGCCTGAAGCTCAAAAAAGTACATGAGCTTCTTTTTTGGCAGATTACAAGCGTTTTTGTTAGATGTCAATGCCTTCCTCCAAACACCTGTAAAAAAACACCTGAAAAAGCGCCTGAAAAAAACACCCCAAAAAGCTCCTGAAAAACGCCCAAAAAACCCCGCCTGAAAACGATACACTCATGTGTGAATAGAGCCTAACAGTGAGGAAATATGGAGGTTAGGATTCTGACTTGAAGGGCCGTAATCTTCATCCTTCCCTACCTAGCTAGTCACTAACTTGGAAAATGCATGCAGATCAGGAGCTCAGATTTACCGTGGCTTTCCAGTCTGCATGCTTGTGCCTGGTCAGCAGTGACTGAAAAAGTATTCAAGCCAGAGAGCCAGGGAAATAGCATGCTCAGACGTAGGTCAGCAATGTCATCCATTAATCTCACATTCACTATTCTATCAGCACTACAAATACCAATGAATATCAGAACTGGTGCACATCCCTATGTTTCTCTGTCCCTCCATGGTGGCAGTGTCATGTGGCAAGTCTGCTCACCCCCTAATCTCCTACTGTCAGTAGCGATGGCAACGTCAGCATAACTAATCCAGTATATTCAGCACCTTGTCTGTGCTCAGCCCTCCCTCCTTGTATTACAGTGCACAGCAGACTGCCATCACACTATGGCGGGCACATAGGCTGTGGTAAGATCATGTATCTGACAGTGAGAAGTTTCTCTGCTTGTAAAAAATGAGTGACAGATTCTCTTTATTTGATGATAAAATTGCTCTACTAACCTCAGATGTGAATGTCTCTATGCCATGTTCCCCCTGTGTCATCTGGAGAAGAAGGTGACTCATATCTGTGCCATGTCCCCCATGTGTTATCCAGAGATGAAAGTGACTCAAAGCTGTGCCATGTCCCCCATGTGTTATCCAGAGATGAAAGTGACTCAAAGCTGTGCCATGTCCCCCATGTGTTATCCAGAGATGAAAGTGACTCAAAGCTGTGCCATGTCCCCCATGTGTTATCTGGAGATGAAGGTGACTCATATCTGTGCCATGTCCACCTGTGTTATCTGGAGATGAAGGTGACTCATATCTGTGCCATATCCCCCTATGTTATCCAAAGATGAAAGTGACTCATATCTGTGCCATGTCCCCCATGTGTTATCTGGAGATGAAGGTGACTCATATCTGTTACATGTCCCCCATGTGTTATCTGGAGATGAAGGTGACTCATATCTGTGCCATGTCCCCCTGTGTTATCCGGAGATGAAGGTGACTCATATCTGTGCCATGTCCCCCTGTGATATTTGGAGATGAAGGTGATTCATATCTGTGCCATGTCCCCCTGTGTTATCCGGAGATGAAGGTGACTCATAGCTGTGCCATGTCCCCCTGTGTTATCCGGAGATGAAGGTGACTCATATCTGTGCCATGTCCCCCATGTGTTATCTGGAGATGAAGGTGACTCATATCTGTGCCATGTCCCCCATGTGTTATCTGGAGATGAAGGTGACTCATATCTGTTACATGTCCCCCATGTGTTATCTGGAGATGAAGGTGACTCATATCTGTGCCATGTCCCCCTATGTTATCCAAAGATGAAAGTGACTCATATCTGTGCCATGTCCCCCTGTGTTATCCAAAGATGAAAGTTACTCATATCTGTGCCATGTCCCCCATGTGTTATCTGGAGATGAAGGCGACTCATATCTGTGCCATGTCCCCCATGCGTTATCTGGAGATGAAGGTGACTCATAGCTGTGCCATGTCCCCCTGTGTTATCCGGAGATGAAGGTGACTCATATCTGTGCCATGTCCCCCTGTGATATTTGGAGATGAAGGTGATTCATATCTGTGCCATGTCCCCCTGTGTTATCCGGAGATGAAGGTGACTCATATCTCTGCCATGTTCCCATGTGTTATCCGGAGATGAAGGTGACTCATATCTCTGCCATGTCCCCGTGTGTTATCTGGAGATGAAGGTGACTCATATCTGTGCCATGTCCCCCATGTATTATCTGGAGATGAAGGTGACCCAATCTGTGCCATGTCCCCCCTGTGTTATCTGGAGATGAAAGTGACTCATATCTGTGCCATTTCCCCCCTGTGTTATCTGGAGATGAAGGTGACTCATATATGTGCCATGTCCCCCTGTGTTATCCAGAGATGAAAGTGACTCATATCTGTGCCATGTCCCCCATGTATTATCTGGAGATGAAGGTGACTCATATCTGTGCCATGTCCCCCCTGTGTTATTCAGAGATGAAGGTGACTCATATCTGTGCCATGTCCCCCATGTGTTATCTGGAGATGAAGGTGACTCATATCTGTGCCATGTCCCCATGTGTTATCTAGAGATGAAGGTGACTCAGTGTGTGAGATGTCAAGGGTGACTCAAAGGAGGTCATTTACCAAAAAAAAATTTAGACAAACAGACTGTGCACATTGCAAAGTGCAGGTGCATTCTGCAAGTGCATTTGCTCCAGAGCTTAGTAAATAAGGTAAAACTTTACTTTGCAAAGAATATCCAATCACATGCCAGAAAAAAAAAAAAACAGCATTTGTGCTTGCACATAATTGGATGATGGAAGTCAGCAGAGCTTCTCCTCATTTACTAAGCTCTGGAGCAACTACTCTTGGAGAGTGCAAGTGCACAGTCTATTTGCCTTTAGTAAATCAACCCCAAAGTGTGTGGCTAAATATCTTTATGCTATGATACATTGTAAAAAAAATCATTCTCAGCCTCGTGTATTCATTTCTACTAACCTCAGATGTGAATGTGTAAGATGTCAGATGAGATGACGTGATGAGCTGTGCAAATCTCTATTCTGTATCCCCCCCTCCCTCCCTTCTACACAGAGAATGAAGATGATTCTACTTACAGAGCGCTCTACCGGCAGAGTGTCCGGGGATCTCCAGCACTGGATAACCCTGGTTAGAATCTGCTCTTTTTATGAAGATAAGTTCTATGTACAGAAAGCTGAGAAGAATGACAGGGGAATACGGGGACCGCAGCTGCACCTGACACAATTATACTACAGAAGCCATTTTATTATATTCTAGAATCTCTTCTCTTTTTATAAAGACAATCATTGTTTAAGGATAAAAACACAGAATCCAGCAAAGAAAGATATATCTGTCAAGGTGATAACAGCAAAGAGTAATTTTAACACATTTGTGCAGAGATAAAGATCTAACATAACAGCCCAATTTTTGGAAGGTCTCAATATGACCCCCTGCCATCAGCAGGACAGGCCTACTCCAAATAATGTGTTACCACTGGAACTCTCTAAATGGGGTGAGACTAAAGCCAGCCATACATGGGTCGAATTCATAAAGAATTTTCTTGCGAAAATTGTAACTAAGAATTTTCGTTCAAATTTTGCACCGTTAGTGGGCCACAGCAATAGCCAATTTTGGTGTAACCATTGAATTTGAATGATTTCGCATTTTGGAAATTTTTGGTGTAGCACTGTCCCCGTAGGGCTTGCTGTGTGATGACTTCTTGGGCCTCCTCTGATTACCTGCAGACAGTCACTTAGTGGTAGTTCACTCATCCATCCTTACTCCTAGTTGCTCGTTACTCAATAAACAGTCCAGGGAATTCGTTTTTTTTGGTATTTATTGTGGAACTTGGATGGAAGAAGGGAATAGTGGGATACTCCAACTTGAACTATTCACAGTAGATAAAGACAACTCTCACTTGGCTTCACCAGGTTATTTGTGGAAGCAGACAAACTGCTTTAACCCTACTGTCACTTGCATGGAAGAATTAAGTCCACTTGCTCTCTCTAGCAACAAACTTGATGCAACTACTTTATCTTCAGGACAATCTCTAGCATCCCCTGGATTGACGCCTGTCTACTGACTCTTCTAGCAGAAGGGGTGGTCCTGTCAGAACACGCCCCATGACACAGATCTGTACTCTGTAGGCAGAATCAGATCTTCTCTAGTGTCTCCCTTCCAGTCAACTCAGCAGGACATCTGGGTTCAGCTCCTCTCTGACTCCACGGCCCTCAGGTCCAGTGCCGGGACAAGGTCATCTATAGCTCAGGGCAAACATGCCAGACTGCTCCCCCCCATCCCAGATTTGTACATATGGGCATTATGTGTCAGCAAAATTCCCCCCACAAAAACACGGAGCACTAATTTGCATGCTTACCCCCTAAGCATAAATTCCCCCTCCTCTTGCTACAAATCCACCCCCCTGCTAAAAATCCCCCCTCTCACCCTACTCTGCAATCCCCCAAATTCCCCCCAGTGCCCTTCCCTCCCCCAAAACAATCACCACTCCTAGCACAAATCCTCTACCCTAAAAGTTCCCCTCCTAGTATATATCTTCTTTCCCCCACTTCAAATTTCTCCCTCCCAGCACAAATTCCCCAAAAATCCCCCCTCCTAGCACAAATCTTCTTCCCCCATCCCCTCTCCCAACACAAATATCACTAAATCATCACTCTTAGCACCCCACACCCACCCAAATTTACCCTCCTAGAACAATTCTTACCCACTACCACCTCCCAACACAAAAACCCTCCCCACAATCTGCTTGTGTCCCTCCCTACTTCACATGGTACCAAAACAGTGCCCAGGGCAGCCACCCCTCCTGCCCACCCCTTGTACCAGCCCTGCTCAGGTCAACCACCTGAGGCAGCATGGCAGCTTCTACAGAGGAGGAGCAGCTGCCCCCTCCCTCCGGGACCCCACTCTCCAGCTGAAAGTCCCCTTGACATTTATACAGTATCCCAGCATGCACTGAGGCACTTTCCTCTGCCAATCACCAGGGCTGTAGACTAAAGAGGAAGGACTCCAACATAGTCACAAGGGGACACACAGGTAATAAAAAGGCTTTATTAAATAGAAAAATAGCACCTTAATGTTTCAAATAACCCAAATAACGACCTTCACCACCACTAAATAAAATGACAACATTGTCAATAAAAACCGGGATAGGGCAGCTGCTCATTCATTACCCACAATAATCACACGATCATCCAGAGCACAATAAATGCTGGTAGGCAATTCCATAAAGGGAGTATATATGGCCTCAGTTTAACATGCATCAAATGGTGATTGTAGATCCCAATGGAAAACTGTGGGCAGAGGTAGCAGGTCAAGGGTAACTGTAATGGTGAACCCGTATGTTAGCGGTAATAGAGCATAGGCAGCCAGCACTTGCCGGCTTCCAGTGTAATAAGCTTCTGACTCAATGCTGAGTGTATGCAGCCTGTGTGCTATGGGGGAGGTGAACTGCAACCAGTCCCAAAAAGGTAAAAGGGGATGAATGACTCACCACCGTCCAAATACCTCGACCCCATTGCTACTGCTGGAGCGGCTCATCAGTACATTAGAGGCCTGCTCGGTCCAGTTCAAGTTCCCGCTGTGTTCGTTCCTTCACTACCATAGCCAGCTGAGATTATGGGTGTGCGCCCATCATCTCCTATCCCATTGGTCAATACAGATGTTGACGTTACGCTAACGTGTTTCGTTGGCCAATCACACCAACTTCAATCACCAGGGCTGTACTAAATGCTTGAGCATTTATTTGCCAGGTTTCCTCCCACTGTCCAATATGCCTCCCTATTGGATCCGTGTGAAACACTTCAGACAAGCTGAGCTGCACCTGTGAATCATGAGCAGACCTCCAATCCTGCTCTCTGATAGCAACATAAATTTACTTGCTAATCTCTGTGGTAAGCAGAAAAGATCTAAAAACTACATTCTCTTTTCTAGGACCTACCTAGAAGGGTGCTACTTTGGAAAAACAATTGATTTTCTAACCAATGATGGGAAAATCATGCGAGAAATATAATCGAAAATGAAATCCACATGAGCGCAAGAAAAGAGAATTCCCGGAAAGAAAAGAAGATTCCCAGCCACAAAAATTGTTTTCTGTAGCATCATGAGGTGAAATTGAAGGTATGGTTGATCACATCTGAAAATCAATGGTAGCACCATTAAAATAAAATTCCTTTAGAATTTGACCCGTGTATGGCCTGCATTATTGACTTATCAACATCTGGAGCTGGAAATCTCACAAGGGAATGATTTACTTGCCATTCTACAGCACATAGGACTGTGCCTCCAAACAAATGTTAAGACTGAACTTGGGCATTTTGGACGTCCAGACGAACACCCAAAATTGTACCTCTTTGGTGGGATCCAATATCAACTACAACTATAAAACACGGTCCAGGAATACATAATTCAGGGGACAGGAGTGTTATGCACAGAATGCAGGAGACATGAATATGTATTGTACAGAATGCAGCGGACAGGAGTGTAATGCACAGAATGCAGGAGACATGAGTATGTAATGCACAGAATGCAGGAGACATGAGTATGTAATGCACAGAATGAAGGGGGCAGGAGTGTAATGTACAGAATGCAGTGAACAGGAGTATGTAATGTACAGAATGCAGGGGACAGGTGTGTTATGCACAGAATGCAGGGGGCAGGAGTGTGTAATGCATAGAATGCAGAAGACAGGTGTGTTATGCACAGAATGCAGGGAACAGAAGTGTGTAGTGCACAGAATGCAGGGGACAGAAGTGTGTAATGCACAGAATGCAGGGGACAGAAGTGTGTAATGCACAGAATGCAGGGGACAGGAGCATAAAAGAAAAAAACAAAAAGAGTGCAGGATCCAGGGATGTGTAATGCACAATGTAGGAGTAAGGAAAGGCCAACCCCCCGCAAGCAATACTCTCCCCCATGTTACCCTTTCAGCAAACAAATTACACACCCTCCTCTCCAGAAAAAATAAATAAGAAAATACAACACTAATTTGCATGCCCCCCCCCTTTCCTGTACAGATCCTCTCTCCTCCTCCCAGGACAAATCCTCCCATGCAAATCCCCCCTCCCAACACAAAGTTCTCCCTCACAGCACAACTCCTCCTCCTCCCCCCAGTACACCTCTCAGAATAAATATCCCCCCCCCCCCAATCCTCCATTCCACCTCAACCCCTCATTATAGTACAAATCCTCTCCGACCCAATTCCCCCTTTCCACACCCCCAGCACAAATATACCCCCTCCCCCAAATCCCCCATCCCAGCACAACAAATCACTCTCAAATTTCTTCTTCCAGCAAAAATTCTCCCCCTCCCTTCCCAGCATAACCCCCCCTCCCCCCCCCCACACACACACGCACATATCTCTTCTAGCACAGATCCTCTTATTCTAGTGTAAATATTTTCTCCACTTATAGCACAAATCATCTCCCCCTAATCCTTCTTCCCAGCACAGATTTTCCACCCCCGAAACCACCCCTTCCCAGCACAACTGCTCATCCTGGCAGAAATACCCCATCCCCAAATCCCCACTCAGCATAAATTCTCTCCTCCACTTCTAGCACAAAGCCACCCCATCCCTACACAAACCCTTCTTTCCCCCTCTTAAAAACCCTCCTGGACAAATCCCGCACCCCATCCCCACGTTTAGTACAAATCCTCTCCCTGAGTCCTCCCTTCCAGCACACCCCCCCTCCTCCCCCATCCTTAGTGAAAGCCCCCCCCCCCCATCCTCCCCAACACAAATCCTCTTTCCCCAAAATCCCCCACACCAGCACAAGTCTGCACCCCAGTGCTATCACAAACCACCTCTTCCAGTACAGACCCTAAGAACACAAATCCTCTCTCCTTGTAATATAAATCCATGAAATATGAACAAAATTCCTCAATTCCCAACTAAGGGCCAATTCACACTATAAAGGACTGTGGGAAACCTACGTTCTGCACTAGTTTCCCACACCTCATTCAAAATGCACTGCAGTTGCAATCTGCAGCGGGTGTCAATGTTAACTTAACAACTCCCTAAATGTAGGTCACAAACGCAGTGCATTTGCCTGCACCATATGGATCACATGGTACAGCGATACCATGTGATTCAGATGCTGTGCATTTTTTAAGTAGTGCATGCACTACTTTTTGTGCATTCTGGCACAATTTTAGCTCATTCAAAAAAAAAAAAAAAAATTACTGCACCTTAGACATGTGCATGACAAAAAAATCTCCTTTGTTTCGTTTCGTTTAGATTCATTAATCTAGTTATTTCCTTTTGTTAAATTTGGTTGATTTGTTCAATTCATATTTGAGATTCATATTTGTAATTCTTTCTATGTATCTTTCCAATTTTATTCAAATTTACCAATTTTTTTTTGGATTCAAAACGTTCTAATCTATAAATTTTGAATCGGGCGAATCAAGATTTTTTTTCTATCCTAATGCGGCAGTAACCAAACATTTGATTGTTATTTATACACATTGATCTTGTTTGTATTAATAATATGTTTATTCAAAATATGCAAAATGTTACAATTATTAAAAGTAGTATCTTACTTTCAACATTTTCCTATGTACAATACTGTGCATAATATTAAAAAAGAATAGTGCGCAAATGCAAAAGAAATTACTACCAAATCTGAAGAGAGTCCATAAATAAAAATGGGGGTTTGGTCCCACCATATGGCCATATCGTGCTCAAGCCCACTACTGCGTCAAAGTACCCCATTATCAGTGGGTCCTACACTATCCATGAAAAAGAGATGAATCCAGCCTTTCTAACCCTTGGAGATAATACTCCTTGCTGGGAAAGATGTGCAAATGCACTACAGGGGACTCCTCCTATATCCACTTAATGGTGGACACTGATAGAGTACAGGTGTGTGTGGGGGGTGGGGAGGGCTGCTCAACCTCGATAGTCTGGTCAGACCGAATACATAATAAACAGGCAAAAAATTTGGGGGAGCATACCCATGTATTTCTAAAGCTGCTGCAGCTATGAACCAAAAGACATGTATATTAAAAAACAATAGCGCGCAAATGCAAAAGAAATTACTACCAAATCTGAAGACAATCCATAAATAAAAATGGGGATTTGGTCCCACCATATGGCCATATCGTGCTCAAGCCCACTACTGCGTCAAAGTACCCCATTATCAGTGGGTCCTACACTATCCATGAAAAAGAGATGAATCCAGCCTTTCTAACCCTTGGAGATAATACTCCTTGCTGGGAAAGATGTGCAAATGCACTACAGGGGACTCCTCCTATATCCACTTGATGGTGGACACTGAATACTGTGCATAAGTTTTAGCCAACTGAGAAAAAATAATGTCAAGTACAAATGCTTTATTTATATTTTACTGTTTTTTAACCACTTAAGCCCCGGAGGATTTGGCTGCTAAAAGACCAGGGGGTATTTTGCGTTCGGCACTGCGTGACTTTAACGGACAATTGCGTGGTCGTGCGACGCTGTACCTAAACGAATTTGACGTCCTTTTTTTCCCACAAACAGAGCTTTCTTTTGGTGGTATTTGATCACCTGTGCGATTTTTTGATCATGCGCTAAAAAAAATAACAATATTTTTCACATTTTTTATATGAAATTCCCCCCCCAAAAAATGTAAAAATCAAAATTTTTTAACATTTTCGGCCAATTTGTTTTATGCTACATATGTTTGGTAAAAAAATGTCAAAAAGGGAAAGATTTTTGTCATTTTTGTTGTTTTTTTTTTAACACGTAATGGCGGCGATCTGCGATTTTTTTTTGCAGTACTGCAACATTGGGGCGGACAGATCGGACCCTTGACTGACATATTTGACACTTTTGGGGTTACCAGTGACATTACTGCAGTAATCAGTGCTATACATATGCACTGTTACTGTAAAATTACACTGGCAGTGAAGGGGTTAACTTTATTTGAGAGGGAGGGGCTGTGTGTGTCCCTAGGGGCGTGATCTAACTGTGATTGGCTGTGGCTTGAGCTGTAGGAACAATGATCAACGGTCCTATATAGTAGAACCGTATGATCATTGTTTCTACACAAGGGAGAATGACAGGCGGCTTGTTTACATTAGCCGCCTGACTTTCTCCCTCTCCCCTGACGATCGCTTAGTGACCGGCGGACCCGCACATGCGCAGGGGGGTCCGTGACCGTGCGCTCGCTCCCCAGAGCCTCACAGGCTAGTGACGTACCGATACGTCACTCTGCCTGTGAGGGGCTGACCGCCGCAGTATATGTACTTGCGGCGGTCGGCAAGTAGTTAATGAATTTTACATTTGGAAAGTGAACGAAGAAAAAAAAAAATCTTCATAAAATGATTACAATCACTCTTTAAATCACCTTTGGCTTAACAAAAACAGCAATATTTCAAAATGGTACACAAATAACACACATAGTCTTTGATTTCAGTTAGATTTCAAATTGAATTTGATGTAAAATTTGAGTCGAATTTCAATTAGAATTTCTGATTTTGTTTCGTCATTCAGAGAATTTGGGAAAATTTGTTTCTACTGTAATTCGGGGATTTGAATATATCTGAATCGCCAAATAATGAAAAATTTGTCAGACTATTTATTTGTAACTAAATGAACTGCACATATCTAGCAGCTGAGTCGCATGTGAATTGCACAGGAATGCACAGCGCATTCCTGTGAAATTCATGGTGTGAACCAGCCCTGAGTCCTGGGGCCCATTGCCGAAACAAGTTCTGCCACTGGACTCCACTAACTTGCCTGGAAGGTAGGGATCTGGTGGTGCATCTGGGGCAATTGGCCCACATATCTTGCAGAGCACTTGGGGTCCCAGATGCCAAGACCGTCCCCTCTGCCAGCATCTCTTTGATTTGGAGGGGAGAGGGAAATCTTTGCTAGGGGCACTTTGGGATTGGAGAGGACTTATGCTGGGGGGGCTGGGGGGACGGATTTCATATCCAACACTCCTTCCAGCACAAGTCCTCTCCTCTCCCTTGGTCCCCTAGAACATTTCCTTCCCTGCAAGGTCATTCCAAGTATACAGTACATTTGTGTTTAACACCAGAGTTACAGCAGGTGTAAGGTAGGAAGGCTGGAAGGTGATACCACTATTGCAACAAGGTGAGCCAGATTCCTTCAGCACAGATTCAAGAGACCATTGTACAGTTTGAGATCCTGACTGTATAACCTGCACTAGTGTATAACCAGTGTTGGGGTAGTTACTAGTTACTTCTGTAAATTGTAATGAGATTACTTTACTAGTTACTGCATTTGAAAAGTAACTTCACTACTTATTACTTTACTTTCCTCTTTCTTAATTGACTGTGTAGAAGAAGATACATGACACTCTTTCTGCATAGAGTTTATTGTATAAACACAGGCTTTGGGAAACATGAGAACAAAACCTGAAAAAAACAGAATAAAACATAAAGTGCAACAAAAAGTCATAAACTTCATCCTCTCTATTCTTCGAACTAACGATTGTATCGCACGTCTTGGGTAACGCAGGAAAGCACGTTCCTATAGCCTAGTAAAGTAGTGTAGTTACTTCCTATAGCCTAGTAAAGTAGTGTAGTTACCAATATTAGTATTGTAACTAGTTACTTTACTTAGTTACCAAAAAAAGTAATGTAGTTACTGTAATCAGTTACTTTGTAACTAGTTACCCCCAACACTGTGTATAACCACCCACTATTTGCACACGTATAACAGAAATAGAGTTTTTGGAAATCAGATACTCAGTACTCAAGTACTCAGCTCCTACCAGAGGCGCAACTAGAACCTTCAGGGCCATGGTGCAAGAAACCATGAAGGGCCCCCTTCACGGACATCCCCCAGAATCCTGACTCCCACATGCCCCCTGGGGTGTGCATCCAGAATACTCTGTCACTGCTGTGTTCTTCTGGCAATCACAGTGGCCCTTTACCATGTGATCAGCTGATCACATATAAACAGACTTGTTGGTTATCGGCACTCCTTTCTTCCCACGCCGTATCCGTGTGAGGAAAGGAGAGCCGTTAACCAGTAAGACTGTCAGTACATTGTTTACACTTATAATCAGGGTCCTGATCATCAGTGTCCTGATTATCAGTGCAGCCCCGTCAGTGCTGCCTATCAGTGCTCATCAATGCCATCTATCAGTGCTCATGAATGCCGCCCATCAGTGCTCATCAATACCACCTATCAGTGCCGCCTATCAATGCTCATCAATGCCCATCAGTGCTGCCTATCAGTGCTCATCAATGCTGCCTATCAGTGCCACCTATCAGTGCTCATCAATGCTGCCTGTAAGTGCCACCTATTAGTGCTCATCAATGACGCCTATCAGAGCTCATTAATGCCGCTGATCATTGTTCATCAATGCTGCCAATCAGTGCTAACTGTCAGTGCTCACTAATTCCGCTGATCAATGCCGCCTATTAGTGCCACTTATTGTTCATCAATGCCGCCTATCAGTGCCCATCAGTGCTGCCTATCAGTGCCCATCAGCAGTACTCTGAACTGAGAGTGTCTATCTCATACAGCTCAAACTCAGAGCCTGTACTGACAGTCTTTCCTCCCTCGCACAAATAGAAGACAGCCGATCTGCTCCTTCTTCTCCCACCCCCTCTCCTGTGTGCACAGCAGGAAATGTGAAGCTAAGCACTGACAGAATGGGCGGGGGGGGGGGCTCCTCCTTTTGCAGTGACCGCCCCCTCCCCTTGCAGTAACAGAACGTGCAGGCGGGGCCCCTTCACTTGCAGTGCTGCCCCCCCCCCACAGTGGAAGAATGGCGGCCCCCCCCCCCCACAGTGGCAAACCTCCAGGGCCCAGTTGCAAGTGCGACTGCTGCGACCCTGGTAGTTCCACCACTGGCTCCTACACTGTATGCTGCTTATCCAAGACTGTTGTTAAGTGCACCAATGCTGCCTAAAGAGCCCCAACTATAGCCGGCAGAAGAACTCAGTAAAATACTGGTGCTATCTATAGCCCTCCCCCATTGTATTCTATTTTTATAAAGGGTACCTCTAACCAGTTAGCCTAAGCCTAGCATTGTGACCCTAATTCACCTTAGCAGTATCGTTTCCTGAACTAAATTAAATCATATTACTGCGCATTGCTACACTAACTGTGACCTTGCTACTGTACATGCTGATCCTAGTGCTTAGTATTATCCTGCACCTACTGCTTGTACTGAGTTGTACTACTTCTATTGCCAAAATACCGTCATGCTTTTATTGTTACTAATTATACTGTGTGTCTCATCTGACCTCTTGTACTGCCCAGGGCCTCTGTTGACTACATCTGCATGCTGGTGGGGTATCTGGCGCCCATACCCCAACTACACTAGAACTCCTTCCAACCTGGCTTACATATATATGAGCAATGACTTAACTGACATCACTACTTGAGGTTCTAGCTAAAATAAATCTAGGACCCAGTTATGTTATTCTCTGGTACCACACACTATTCTGGGACAGATCCACCTTGTGGCAGACTAGCTAACTGCACCAACTTACATACGGATTTCTATCTGGCTAAGTGGCTGTGAAGCCATGAAGTGTAGATAGACATTAGGGAGTGCAAGTACTCCAGAACCTTTAGGAAATGGTTTTTATTTTATTTAGGGTTGTGCTTTTTCCAGATCAAATCTATAAAAACAGCATCAATTTTCCTGAAAATATTGACTGGCAGCCACAGGGAGCCATTTTTTTCATATATCTAACAACTGAGGGTCCCATATGATTTTAATTAACCCCTTTGCACCTAAGGGTACAACTGATCTGACTTGTGGCATGCAACGTGTGCTCTGAGGATCTTGAGGGGGAACCCCAGACTGAAATTGAAAGATTTTAGGGGTCCCCCCAAAATCCATACCAGACCCTTATCTGAGCATGCAGCCTGGCAGGTAAGGAAAGGAAAGGGACAAGCGAGCAACCCCCTCCTGGACCATACCAGGCCACATCCCCTCAACATGGGGGGGGTGCGTGACATCACAAGGGGCAGAGTCTCATGGCTACGTAAGAAATGGCAGATAGCGGGAGCTGACACAACGGAGGCAGCCAGTGTCTGAGGAGGACCGGGTCAGCAGCAGAGAAGATAGCAATGGAGGACAAGATAGCAGCAGCGGAGAAGACAGCACCGGAGGGAGAAGACCGGAGGAAGAACGCAGCACCGGAGGGAGAAGGCCAGAGGAAGAAGACATGTTGGAGCTACAGAGGGAGATATTCTTCAGTTTTAATAAAGGACTTGTCAAAAGTGCCCCTTGATGACATCAACGTATGACGAAATGCATAGGGCGGAGCAACTTGCTGACGTGTCCGATTCCCTCGAGTCCTGGAAGGACGGGTTACTGTGTGTGTCGGCCTATGCACACAATTTTAAGCATTTTATACATTAATAGTGTAAGTGCAATTTATTTTATCAGAACAATAACATTTTACAAGTTACACTATGTATAGATTTCTGTATTTTGGGTAAATATCCATGACACTGGTCTGAAGAGTGTGGTGATTCATTTTGGAAGACCCTTGTTAATGTTTCATAAGTCCCTGGCTGGGTAAGGAGCTACAAGTGTTGTGACCTTTTTTAATGAGAGGTTCATATGATCCAGTAAGGGCATTTTTCAATCATTTGGTGGCGGTGTTCACATGCAGGATCTCTTCAAGGTGGTGGATGGCGGCGACACCTATCTGGATTATTATATCACACTTGTTGGACTTTTTATGTTAGTGACACTCATTTGGATTATCACATTATACACTGAACAAAATTGTAAATACAAATCTTTTGTTTTTGCCATCATTTTTATGAGTTGAACTCAAAGATCTAAGACTTTTCCTATGTACACAAAAGGCCTATTTCTCTCAAATATTGTTCACAAATCTTTCTAAATCTGTGTTAGTGAGCCCTTTGCTGAGATAATCCATCCACCTCACAGGTGTGGCATATCAAGATGCTGATTAGACAGCATGATTATTGCACAGGTGTGCCTTAGGCTGGCCACAATAAAAGGCCACTCTAAAATGTGCAGTTTTATCACACAGCACAATGCCACAGATGTCACAAGTTTTGAGGGAGCGTGCATTTGGCATGCCGACTGCAGGAATGTCCATCTGAGCTGTTGCCCGTGAATTGAATGTTCATTTCTCTACCATAAGCCGTCTCCAGAGGCGATTCAGAGAATTTGGCAGTACATCCAACCGGCCTCACAACTGCAGACCACGTGTAACCACACCAGCCCAGGACCTCCACATCCATCATCTTCACCTCCAAGGTCATCTGAGACCAGCCACCCGGACAGCTTCTGCAAAAATCGGTTTGCATAACCAAAGAATTTCTGCACAAACTGTCAGAAACCGTCTCAGGGAAGCTCATCTGCATGCTCGTCGTCCTCATCGGGGTCTCCACCTGACTGCAGTTCATCGTCGTAATCGACTTGAGTGGGCAAATGCTCACATTCCATGGCGTCTGGCACTTTGGAGAGGTGTTCTCTTCATGGATGAATTCCAGTTTTCTTAGATCTTTGAGTTCAGCTCATGAAAAATGGGGGCAAAAACAAGTGTTGTGTTTATAATTTTGTTCAGTATATTTGTGGAATTTTATGTTCAATATTTTAGCGCAACTTAATTAAGTATTTTTGTAATGGAACTGTGTTGATATCTCACAGATTAGTTGCTGCATGCACTTTTTCTTCTATTTACCATATTTAGCGCAGGTTTTTCCTTTTTCGATTGAAATATATATTTAAAATGGTATCGTTGTTATTTTGGCAATAATGTGGTGTGGGCGGATTTCTGACAGTCACAGGTTGTGTCACGCCCCTTCAGCCTGTGTCTTAGAATAAGAGGGAGGTGAAGCCTCCATTATTCTACTTGTAACATCATGCCCTCATTGTGTTTAGCTGGTTAGTTGGCATGGAGGAGGAAGGGAGTGGGCTGTCAATTACCATTGTTTATACGCCCACATGTGTGACTCTATAGTCACATGGGCTGCTTAGATGTGATAGGGAGAAAATACTCAGCATAGAAACTCACTGAAAACTGAGCATGTGCAGAGCTGCCTACACTGCTCTGCAAAATCCCTAGCTGCACTGGGGGACATGGACAGAAGGGGAGATCGAGAACAGCAGGATTAACACGTTTTTTTTGCAGAATACAGAAAATGAATCTTATAGAGTGAGTATTTCCAGCATGTCATACACCATTTATTGATAGTTTTTTATGATGTAGGTTTAGTCACACTTCAAGTTACTGCCGGACATATGAACCGGTGGGAGGAACCTCACCAGAAGGGTCCAATACTTGCAGTGGGAAGGAAGTAGCAAAGCAGTGATCTTTGAACCCTTTGGTCTGCCATAGTGAGGAGTATAATCACTGGTGCTTATACCTGGTGGTCCCTTTAAAATGTTTAACAAAAAAAAAGACTCCAAAGCTGTATAGTTTGCCTTTAAAGTGATTTTAAACTTCAAAAACACATAATTTTTATATATATTAACCACTTCCCGCCCGCAGTATAGGCGATTGACGGCGGGAAAGTGGTTGCATTATCCTGACCGGACATCATATGTGCTGCGGTGTGTCTCTCTGACACACCACATCTCCGATCTCGGTAAAGAGCCTTTACCATGTGACCAGCTGTGTCCAATCATAGCTGGTCACATAGTAAATAGGAAGTGCCGTTGATCGGCTTTCCTTAGTTCGTGCCTGACAGGCACAAGTATAGGAGAGCCGATCGGCGGCTCTCCTGACAGGGGGGGGGGGTCTGCACTGGTAATCAGAGCATCGATTATCAGTGCAGATCATTAGGGGGGATGCCACTAGAACCACCAGGGATGCCCACCCATGACCCCAGGGATGCCCACCATGGCCACCAGGAATGGCAATCAGGGCTCAGGGAGCTCACCAGTGCCCTCCCCATCAGTGCTGCCCACCAGTGCCCTCCCCATCAGTGCTGCCCACCAGTGCCCATCATTGCTATCTATCAGTGCGCCCCACCAGTGCCCATTATTGCCCACCTGTGCAGCCTATCAGTGCCCATTAGTGCCCATCACTGCCGCCTATCAGTGCCCATCAGTGCCACCTATCAGTGCCCATCAGTGCCGTCTATCAGTGCCCATCAGTGCCGCCTATCAGTGCCCATCAGTGCCACCTATCAGTGCTCATCAATGCCGCCTATCAGTGCCCAGCAGTAACACCTATCAGTGCCCACCAATGCTGCATATCAGTGCTACCTATCAGTGCCACATATCAGTGCCCATCAGTGCTGCCTATCAGTGCCGCATATTCATGCCACCCCATCAGTGCCACCCCATCAGTGCCTCCTCATCAGTGCCTGTCAGTGTGGCCTCATCATTGCTCATCAGTGCAGGAAAAAAACAGATCTATTTACAAAATTGTATAACATTAACAAAAAAAAACTTTTTTTTTCAAACTTTTCGGCCTTTTTTTTATTTGTTTAGCAAAAAAGAAAAAACCTTGCGGTGATCAAATACCACCAAAAGAAAGCTCTATTTGTGGGGGGGAATGACATAAATTTGGTGTAGGTACAATGTTGCATGACCGCTCAATTGTCATTCAAAATGCAACAGCGCCAAAAGCTGAAAATTGGCCTGGGCAGGAAGGGGGTGAAAGTGCCCAGTATTGAAGCCTGCCAAATCTTCAGTTTGGTGGCTGCATTTGTTTTCTTTTCTTTTTTTCCCTTTATCTTCACCTTCTGATCCGGCCAGTAGCACACTTCCTGTCTTTGAGTGTATCCGCTCTGGATGGAGGAGCAATGGAGACATCTTTGAACAGCAGCAGTGTTAGTCTGGGGAGAGGGTAGTGTTAGACTAGAAGATTAGGATGGACTTGATTAGGAACTTAAAGTAGAACTCCGGCTAACATTTTATAAGAAGTTACAGCAACAGCATTTTTTTTTAATCCTTTGGGACAAAAGTTTTACATAAATAAATAAAAGCTGACCATTGTGGGTATTAAATGATCTGTCCCAACCTGTGCTGGGACAAGGCTATCCAGCGCCAAGAGAGAAGATGCCAAATTGAGCCCATCCCCCATTATGTGGGAGCCTAAAATGATACTAAAGTCCCAGGTTTTTTTCATTTAAAAATAACAAACATGTCATACTTACCTCCTCTGTGCACAGGGCAGCCCAGATCCTCCTCTTCACGGGTCCCTCTTCGGCGATCCTACCAAGTGCCCCCAGATCAAGCAGCTTGCTATGGGGGCACCGAGCCGAGCCCACAGCTCTATGTCTCCATACAGACAGGGAGCCGCAGCTTGGCCCTGCCCCTCTCTCTCCTCATTGGCCCTGACTTTGATTGACAGCAGTGGGAGCCAATGGCGCTTAACTGCTGTCTCAACCAATGAGGAGGGAGAGTCCCGGACAGCTGAGACTCTCATTCAACATTGCTGGATCAACATTGGGCTCAGGTAAGTATTGGGGGGGGGGGGCTGCTGAATACAGAAGATTTTGTATCTTAATGCATAGAATGCATTAAGATATAAAACCTTCTGACTTTATAACCACTTTAAAATGTTGCTAAACCCAGGAGCCTGCATTCACTATATCTGGTCTCCCACAGTACACAGGACATGGAAATGCATTATTTTAGTAAATATAAACTGATAAATGTGTAGGTCAGTGATTGCAGCGCTGCTTAACCACTTAAGCCCCGGAGGATTTTCCTGCTAAAACGACCAGGGGGTATTTTGCGATTCGGCACTGCGTGACTTTAACAGACAATTGCGCGGTCGTGCGACGCTGTATCTAAACGAATTTGGCGTCCTTTTTTTCCCACAAACAGAGCTTTCTT
Organism: Pelophylax lessonae; assembly: GCF_965119305.1. Classification (NCBI taxonomy): domain Eukaryota; kingdom Metazoa; phylum Chordata; class Amphibia; order Anura; family Ranidae; genus Pelophylax; species Pelophylax lessonae. Next base: position 71,776,932 of record NC_138770.1, read on the forward strand.
TTGGTGGTATTTGATCACCCGTGCAATTTTTACTTTTTGCGCTATAAACAAAAAAAGAGTGTACATTTTGCAAAAATAACAATATTTTTCACATTTTTTTATATGAAATTCCCCCCAAAAAAAATGTAAAAATCAAATTTTTTTAAAATTTTCGGCCAATTTGTTTTATGCTACCTATGTTTGGTAAAAAAAATCGCAAAAAGCGTATTTTGATTGGTTTGTGCAAAAGTTATTGCGTTTACTAACAAAGGGAAAGATTTCTGTCATTTTTGGTGTTTTTTTTTTTTAACGTGTAATGTCGGCGATCTGCAATTTTTTTTGCGGTACTGCGACATTGGGGCGGACAGATCGGACCCTTGACTGACATTTTTGACACTTTTGGGGTTACCAGTGACATTTCTACAGTAATCAGTGCTATATATATGCACTGTTACTGTAAAAATACACTGGTAGTGAAGGGGTTAACTTTATTTGGGAGGGAGGGTCTGTGTTTGTACCTAGGGGCATGCTTTCTACTGTGATTGGCTGTGGCTTGAGCTGTAAGGACACTGATCAACGGATCTACATAGTAGATCCATGTGATCAGTGTTTTTACAGCGAGGAGAATGACAGGTGGCTTGTTTACACAAGCTGCCTGACATTCTCCCTCTCCCCCGCCGATCGCCGAGTGACCGGCAGACATCGGGTCCGCTGGTCACACGCGCGGGGGGGTCCGTGACCGCGCGGGAGCGGGTGCGCGCCTCCGCGGGCGCGCGCTCGCTCCCCAGAGCCTCACAGGCGAGCGACGTAGACCTACGTCACTCTGCCTGTGAGGGGCTGACTGCCGCAGTAAATATACTGTGAGCAGTCGGCAAGCGGTTAAATAGAAATAAAATTATATATACTGTGCAAATTCTCATATAAATAGATAAATACTGAGCAGTGATGCATTCACTATTCATATAAATTCATAAAAATGGAATAAATGAAGAGATAATTATAAAAAATATTGAAAAAATATCATGTAAATAACGTCCATATTCTAGTCCATCAAAGAATTTCAGATAAAGTGCTTCAGTGCTTAATCCGTGCTTGGAGAGGGGTTTCCCCCACGTGGTTTTCTACTTACCACAATGTGGTTTTAAACAGGGCATGTATTGCTGATCACACTTTGTGCATATAACTCTCTGATGCTGCTGGTAAGATCCTTGATGGTGCTTGTTACTCCCGAGTTTCCGCATGAAAGAAAGAACTATCCATGGTGAAGATCGTTTAAACAAGTTTATTCAAGTAAACAAGAACGTACTCGCAAACATAATGAGAAAACACGCATGTAGAACACGACACGGTGGTTGCGCTCCACCGGCCGGATGTGACGTGGCAGTCCGCTCGGCCAATCTCTAGACGCGTTTCGCTGTCAATCACAGCGTCATCTGTAGCTATCGTGCTGAGCGTGCCATGATATTTTTATATACACACAGGCCACTCCTTCATTGTATTTTTGGTGCGAACAGCTACGATCGCTTCTAAAATAATCTGCTACAAAATAAGGAATGTATACTTGAGTCAGTTAATCCACTATGTGTTGAAAATTAAATTATTTTATCTTAGGACAGTTCCAGAAGATATGGTATAATGTGCCCACTTCTCTTCCGCATCTCCAGCATAGATTAGATTCATTCGGGAACCAATTATGTAGCTTCTTGGGCGTGACGTACCATCTCGTTATAAGCTTATAGTTCATCTCTTGTATTCTGGTACATCTAGATGGCCCAAAAGCAAACCTCAGTATCCCCCGGATCTGGTCATTTGACAGTTCACAATTCAAGTCTGTCCCCCACTTTCAAACCCACGGTAATTCTGGTTGTTTTTCTGGGTTCGTCAGTAGACCATAAGCGATTGATAGGGTACGTTGTAAATTTCCTGGTTTTACACATACTTGCTCAAATCTTGTTAATGCTCTACCGAAATCCTTCGGGTTCGGTATGAATACTAAGAAGTGATGTATTTGAATTGCTTGCCAGAATGGCATATTATATGGTCCGTCTCCATCAATCAATCTGGTCACTGAGGGCCACTTTTTTTGTATTAGGAATGATGAAGCCTGTTCCTGTTCTTTTTCCCTCAATATTGTGAACTGTCTGTTATCCAGACCCGGCAGGAACTGGGGGTTACCCAATATTGGGAATAAAGGGGATCTGTCCGTTTAGAATGTATATTTGATCTTGTACAAATACGTAATATATTTATTAGATGATGTTTTAACTTTTTAGGTATATCCTGATAGCACCATATAGCTCTCTTCAAGTTTACCTCCGTTTGTGCCTGTTCAAGCTTTACCCACAATTTAGGCTCCATGTACACGGGACGCTGGAAATGGCCGTTTAGGAGCAGTTGGGCGTTTTTTTCAGAAGCCCCTGAACCCATCTACATTTTATCTTATCTGTCCATGTACACCAGGTCGTTTACAGTCATTTGCAGGCAGTTGCGTTCAGGGACTGTTTTTAGAACGCAATTATTTGCGTTCGAACATGTGTTTCCCGGCGTTTCAAATGCACAAACGCGTCCGAACGCGTCTGAACGCGATGACCCGCGTTTAGCGTTCACGTTTTTCCATTTTAAAGGGGAATAATTTTTTTGACCTCTAGGAACGCTTCTAAACGCAAACGCCCGCAAACGCTGCTAAACGCCCGCTAAACGCGGGTACAAACGCGACCGAACGGACGTTTCAAACGTCCTAAAAATTCCAGCATTCAAAGGGACTTTTAACAACGTCCCGTGTACATGGAGCCTTAAGCCCCGTACACACGTACCGATCGTCGGCGAACAATCGGCCGTCTTTTGTCCCCGGGCTGTCGGTGTCTGTTGAAAAGTGCAAAGACAGCACAAGAATTGTGTCCGCCGACTACAGCCGACTGCAGAAGTGATGTCATGTGATGATTCACTTTCCCTGTGTTTTTTCTTTTCTGAGCATGCCCAGTCTTGCAAATCTGCGGTCTGTCGGCCGAATTCTGTTCTGACTGGCGAACAATCGGGCGCTATGGTGTCGGCATACAAAAATTTTAATGCTTGCATGACAGATTCTTGTCGGCAGAATGTGCGCTGACGGCTGTCGGAGGCATCATACTAACAAGCGTACAATCGGCAGATCGTTCGTCGGCCGACGCTTGTCTGCCGACGATCGGTACGTGTGTACGGGCCTTTAGAGTCCGAGTGGTGCCAAACATATTGGGCAGGAGTGAAATATATAGTCCAGAAATTCGCGGAATATGAAATAGAAGAGAAACCGATCATTTTTCTGTTAAACTTATCGGATATATCAGCAAACAAATATGAAAGATCGATAATCCCTCACCTGATAAACGTGGCAAAGACATGCATTCCAGGATTCTGGAAAAAAGCACAACCACCCTCGGTATCCGATTGGATACATAGGGTGGAGGATAATAGGAGGCTTGAAGAATTAGTCGCCACAGCACAGAATAGGCAAGAAAAATACAGGAAAATCTGGGAATTATGGAATCAATTCATAAATTCTGAAGAAGGGAAACAATATATGGCAAAATAGAATAAGAGGAAAGTAAAATAGAGAGGGGGAGGTGATCCCCACCATCTCGGACTGCAAAAAGTACAGGATAGGAGGATAGGAGACAGAGAATTTTTTTTTTTTTTTTTTGTGTTGGTTGGGTGGGGGGGGGGGGGGGGAGGGAAGGGGAGAGGAGAAAAAAAAGGAAAAAAAATGGGAATTTAAGGAAATAGCAAGAAGAGAAGAAGAGATGGTATAACATATATTAAGATGGAAATGTATAAGATATCAGAAATGCTATGTATAACTTGATAAATTCCTAAATAAAAAGACAATATTTGAAAAAAAAAAAGAAAATTAAATTATTTTGAGATAAGCTTAAAATTCATTACGGCCGTTGTAATGAAAATTAGTGAGGTTAACTTATGGCTAAAGCACATAAGTGCTGCCCTCTAGTGGTTGATAATCAATGCTTTATCTGAAATCTAAATTGGACATGTATCATACACGTTCCAATCAATCAAGATCGATAAATATGATAAATATAAATTACAAGGCTAAATGCATAAATCCTATAAATACATAAATCAATACATCAATACATAGAGCTGCAATATGATAAATAGTCAACAAATTTCAAGACAATAAATACTATAAAATATTAAAATGGATATTAAAATGGATTAAAAATTAAAGAAGTTTTGGAATAGTGTTCTGTGGACTGATGAAACAAAATTAGAACTGTTTGGGCCCATGGATCAACGCTATGTTTGGAGGAGGAAGAACAAGGCCTATGAAGAAAAGAACACCTTGCCTACTGTGAAGCATGGCGGGGGGTCAATCATGCTTTGGGGCTGTTTTGCTTCTGCAGGTACAGGGAAGCTTCAGCGTGTGCAAGGTACCATGAATTCTCTTCAGTACCAGGAGATATTGGATGACAATGTGATGCAGTCCGTCACAAACCTGAGGCTTGGGAGACGTTGGACCTTTCAACAGGACAATGATCCCAAGCATACCTCCAAGTCCACTAGAGCATGGTTGCAGATTAAAGGCTGGAACATTTTGGAGTGGCCATCACAGTCACCAGACTTAAATCCGATTGAGAACCTCTGGTGGGGCTTAAAGAAAGCAGTTGCAGTGCACAAGCCTAAGAATGTGACTGAACTGGAGGCTTTTGCCCATGACGAATGGGCGAAGATACCCGTAGATCGCTGCAAGACACTTGTGTCAAGCTATGCTTCACGTTTAAAAGCTGTTATAAATGTAAAAGGATGTTGTACTAAGTACTAAGATTGAAGGTCACTTGGGGGTTGAATAAAACTGATAATGATGTGAGCACAGAAAAGACATTTGTGGTTATTTCATTATAAATGTTATGTTATATTTGTCTGACCTACACGTGCCTCTTTGATTTAATTGTAAGCAGAATGACTGAATGATCAAAATCAATGTCAAACTGGCCAAAACAATCAATTTCAGTGGGGGTTGAATAATTTTGAACACAACTGTATATATTATTTTAGTTACCACAAGCGCGAGGTTTTATTGTCATACATAAACTGATAAATACCTTTTCTCATCAGTAGTATATAGCAGTCTTGTGACTTCTATCAGCTCCTGATTACGCTTGAAGGGGGAGTTTTCATTCTCTTCTGACTGTCCTATGAGGCTGTAGGACCCCTGACCTTCTGTCTGGACAGTGCTGATTGGCCCTGTGGTGATCACATGCACCCTCCCAAGAAAACAAAAAACAAAATGAGCATGTGCAGAGTGCCCCCAAGGCTTTGTACTATCAGGAGATGGATTGTGGTTAGTTAACCACTTTAGCTCCGGAGGATTTTGCTGCTCAATGACCAGGCCACTTTTTTTCAACTTGGCACTGCGTGACTTTAACTGACAATTGCGCAGCCATGCAACGCTGTACCCAAACCCACAAACAGAGCTTTCTTTTGGTGGTATTTGATCACCTCTGCGCTTTTTATTTTTTGCGATATTAATAAAAAAACAGCAAAAATTTTGCGAAAAAAATTACATTTTCTACTTTGACAGTTAAAAAATATCCAATATATTCAATTTTTGTCATATATTTAGCCCAAAATGTATGCAGTCTTTGACAAAAAAATTCTCAATGAACGTATTTTTATCCACTTTAACCACTTACCGCATATCGACGTATATATACGTCGGCAAACTTTGCGGTAGTATACCGGGATGATGCCTCTAGCTAGAGGCATCATCCCGGTACCGTGGTTTACAGCCAACGGTCGGCTTTCCGTCCATAACAACCGATGCGGCTCGGGAGCCGCTCAATCGTTACCCGGGTGAGCGGGAGGGGACGTCCCCCCCCTCCCGCCGCCTTCCGTGACTTTGCTTGGGGCTCCCGTCCCACCGGGAGCCCCGAGCACCCAGCCGCCACGTCCGCCGGCTGGATGGAGTTCCGATCAATGGCGGAAATGGCTTTGATCGGGTCTCCGATGACATAACACAGAGGCGGCGTCCATGACGTCACTTCTGGGTTACTGTGCTGCAAAAAGCGGCAAATTGAAAAAACGGCTGTATGCAAAAATGCCATTTTGCATACATGGAAGTGTAATGGAGGGGTTTGGGGTCTTTTAGACCCTCGATCCCTCCATAAAGAGTACCTGTCACTGCATATTGGTGTCTCAAGGGATGTTTATATTGCTTGTGACAGCAATAAAAGTTATCAGATTTTTTTTTTTAAACTGTAATAAAGTTAAAAAATAAATAGGAAAAAAAAAAAAATTTTAGCCGCCCCCGTCACCGTTAGCTCGCGCACAAAAAAAGCGTATACGGAAGCCGAGCCGTGAATTAAATCGTTGTTCAAACCACACATGTGAGGTATCGCCGCGATCGCCACAGCGTGGGCAATAATTAAAAAAAAAGAGCTACACTCTAATAGGGATGATCGAACGGTTCGGGTCCACCATCGGTTCGGCCCGAACATTGGGTGTTCGAGGTTCGGCCGAATTTAGAACTTTTTGCCCAAAAAGTTCGGAATTCGGCAACCAGAACCGCCCAAAATGCAATGCTTCAGGAAATGGGCTTTAAAAGCCCGTGATTGGACCAGAACCATTAGCAAAAGCCAATTGAGGGGGCAGGAGAATGCTAGGAATGTGATTGGAGTGACTAGGGGGTCCCTAGACCAATCATTAGTGAATACGCCCCCCAGTATATAAGATCGCCCCCGCCATATTCCCAGCATTGTTATACTGGACATGGAAGAGAGTGGAAGCAGTTCTGTTCATTTTACTTTAAAAGTGTCATTTAGCTATTTATTAGTGTGAGGAAAGGGATATCTAGTGTAGTTAGAGTGCTCCTTTACACTTAAGTTAGCTTCAAAAATTTAGTTTCTGTAGGGAAAGTGTTAAGTGTCAGGGGACCGTAGTGTAGTGTAGGGTTAACTGACAGTGACTGCTATGGCAGGGTGACAAAACCCTTCCATAGCAGGGTGACCGCTATAGAGAAATGATCATTTCTCTGCTTCGGAACAGGAATGTGGCTTCTCACCAGCAAGCATTTTTTAATGCTGCAGGGGCTGCCACTGCCAGTGCTTTTTTGAGCACATGTTTGATGTCAGACATGACATCTGAATATGTGTATAGGGGGAATATATAGACATATATGTCTGAATATATACCCCTAGACATATATAGGTGTGATAGTAGCAGAAATAAATGCTTGCGCTAATTTCAATCATTTACAGTAATATATTTCTGCTACTATCACACCTATATATGTCTAGGGGTATATATTCAGACATATATGCCTATATATACCCCCTATACACATATTCAGATGTTTTGCCTGCCTCAAAAGAACCCCAAAAAATGCCAAAAAAACGCTAGCGTCAAAAAAAAAAATGCCCAGGTGTGTTTTTGCTGGCATTTTTTGGGGGGTTTTGGAGGCAGGCAAAACATCAGAACTTGTGCACAGTACCACTATACACAAGTTCAGATGTTTTGCCTGCCTCAAAAGAACCCCAAAAAATGCCAAAAAAAACGCTAGCATCAAAAAAAAAAATGCCCAGGTGTGTTTTTGCTGGCATTTTTTGGGGGGTTTTGGAGGCAGGCAAAACATCAGAACTTGTGCACAGTACCACTATACACAAGTTCAGATGTTTTTCCTGACTGCAAAGAACCCCAAAAAATGCCTGCTATTAAACCGGCAAGGTGTTACAGCAGAGAAGCCATATTCCTGTGCTTAAAGTTTTCTAATACAAACAATCTTTTTTTTATGGTTCTGGACATGCTACAGAGCTGAAACTTCACAGGTACACCTTTTAGACCCCCCAGACACAAAATCACACAAAAAAAGTTCTTAAAAATTGTCATTTTTGATAAAAAAGCCAATTATTGAAAAATTAAAAAAAAAAAAAAAAAAAAGAGATTTTTTTGATTTTTACTTTGGATTTAGTATCTGGGGGGTCTAAAAAGTGTACCTGTGAAGTTTCAGCTCTGTAGCATGTCCAGAACCCCCCAAAAATTAGCATTTTCTTATAATTTTTATTAGAACAGGAATACGGCTTCTCTACGGCGCTTTTTCTTGCATTTATCGGGCATTTTTGGAGGCAGGCATGACTTTTTTTGGATTTAGTGTCTGGGGGGTCTAAAAAGTGTACCTGTGAAGTTTCAGCTCTGTAGCATGTCCAGAACCAGAAAAAAGATAATTTTTCAGTAGAGCAGGGATGGTGGGACCCCTCTTTTACACTTATATGATCTTTTTTTGGGGTTCTGGACATGCTACAGAGCTGAAACTTCACAGGTACACCTTTTAGACCCCCCAGACACAAAATCACACAAAAAAAGTTCTTAAAAATTGTCATTTTTGATAAAAAAGCCAATTATTGAAAAATTTAAAAAAAAAAAAAAAAAAAAAAAAAAAAGAGATTTTTTGATTTTTACTTCGGATTTAGGATCTGGGGGGTCTAAAAAGTGTACATGTGAAGTTTCAGCTCTGTAGCATGTCCAGAACCCCCCAAAAATTAGCATTTTCTTATAATTTTTATTAGAACAGGAATACGGCTTCTCTACGGCGCTTTTTCTTGCATTTATCGGGCATTTTTGGAGGCAGGCATGACTTTTTTTGGATTTAGTGTCTGGGGGGTCTAAAAAGTGTACCTGTGAAGTTTCAGCTCTGTAGCATGTCCAGAACCAGAAAAAAGATAATTTTTCAGTAGAGCAGGGATGGTGGGACCCCTCTTTTACACTTATATGTTCTTTTTTTGGGGTTCTGGACATGCTACAGAGCTGAAACTTCACAGGTACACCTTTTAGACCCCCCAGACACAAAATCACACAAAAAAAGTTCTTAAAAATTGTCATTTTTGATAAAAAAGCCAATTATTGAAAAATTTAAAAAAAAAAAAAAAAAAAAAAAAAAAAAGAGATTTTTTGATTTTTACTTCGGATTTAGGATCTGGGGGGTCTAAAAAGTGTACATGTGAAGTTTCAGCTCTGTAGCATGTCCAGAACCATAAAAAAAAAGATCGTTTGTATTAGAAAACTTTAAGCACAGGAATATGGCTTCTCTGCTGTAACACCTTGCCGGTTTAATAGCAGGCATTTTTTTGGGTTCTTTGCAGTCAGGAAAAACATCTGAACTTGTGTATAGTGGTACTGTGCACAAGTTCTGATGTTTTGCCTGCCTCCAAAATTCCCCAAAAAATGCCAGCAAAAAACACACCTGGGCATTTTTTTTTTTGACGCTAGCGTTTTTTTGGCATTTTTTGGGGTTCTTTTGAGGCAGGCAAAACATCTGAACTTGTGTATAGTGGTACTGTGCACAAGTTCTGATGTTTTGCCTGCCTCCAAAATTCCCCAAAAAATGCCAGCAAAAAACACACCTGGGCATTTTTTTTTTTGACGCTAGCGTTTTTTTGGCATTTTTTGGGGTTCTTTTGAGGCAGGCAAAATATCTGAACATGTGTATAGGGTGTATATATAGGCATATATGTCTGAATATATACCCCTAGACATATATAGGTGTGATAGTAGCAGAAATATATTACTGTAAATGATTTAATTAGCGCAAGCATTTATTTCTGCTACTATCACACCTATATATGTCTAGGGGTATATATTCAGACATATATGTCTATATATCCCCCCTATACACATATTCAGATGTTTTGCCTGCCTCAAAAGAACCCCAAAAAATGCCAAAAAAACGCTAGCGTCAAAAAAAAAAATGCCCAGGTGTGTTTTTGCTGGCATTTTTTGGAGAGTTTTGGAGGCAGGCAAAACATCAGAACTTGTGCACAGTACCACTATACACAAGTTCAGATGTTTTTCCTGACTGCAAAGAACCCCAAAAAATGCCTTCTATTAAACCGGCAAGGTGTTACAGCAGAGAAGCCATATTCCTGTGCTTAAAGTTTTCTAATACAAACGATCTTTTTTTTATGGTTCTGGACATGCTACAGAGCTGAAACTTCACAGGTACACCTTTTAGACCCCCCAGATACTAAATCCAAAGTAAAAATCAAAAAATCTCTTTTTTTTTTTTTTTTTTAATTTTTCAATAATTGGCTTTTTTATCAAAAATGACAATTTTTAAGAACTTTTTTTTGTGTGATTTTGTGTCTGGGGGGTCTAAAAGGTGTACCTGTGAAGTTTCAGCTCTGTAGCATGTCCAGAACCAGAAAAAAAGATCATATAGGTGTTAAAGTTAAAGGAGGCTCCCGAACCACATCCCTGTTCTACTGAAAAATTATCTTTTTTTTTTTCATGGTTCTGGACATGCTACAGAGCTGAAACTTCACATGCACACCTTTTAGACCCCCCAGATACTAAATCCAAAGTAAAAATCAAAAAATCTCTTTTTTTTTTTTTTTTTTAATTTTTCAATAATTGGCTTTTTTATCAAAAATGACAATTTTTAAGAACTTTTTTTTGTGTGATTAATAGTTAATGGGGCATGACCCAGAACCCTAGGCACTTTTTAGGGGCATTTATTGGGTTTTAGGGCTTAAAAATGGTGTTTTTTGATTACCGAAGTTCGGGTCCCATTGATTTCAATGGGGTTCTGAAATCCGGGCCGAACTTTCGTGAAGTTCGGGTGTTCTGGTCGAACCGAACTTTTCAAAAGTTCGATCATCCCTACACTCTAACTCTAAACTGGTAACCATAAATAAATTTAAAGCGTCGCCTATTGAGATCTCTATTGACCGTAGTTTGTTGCCATCCCACGGGGGGGGGGGGGGGGGGCGCAATTTTAAACTGTAACATGTTGGGTATCTATTTACTCGGCGTGACATCATCTTTTACAATATACAAAAAAATGGGCTAACTTTACTGTTTAGTATTTTTTAAATGCAGTGAAATGTGATTTTTCAAAATTTTTCCAAAAAAATGGCGTTTTAAGGACCGCTGCGCAAATACCGCGTGACAAAAAATATTGCAATGACCGACATTTTATTCTCCAGAGTCTTTGCTAAAAAAATATATATAATGTTTGGGGGTTCTAAGTAGTTTTCTAGGAAAAAATACTGGTTTTAACTTGTGAACAAAAAGTGTCCGAAATAGGGCTGGGGCTTAAGTGGTTAAGACCGTAAGATTTTACCCCCTTCCTGACCAGGCCATATTTTGCGATTCGGCACTGCGTTTAGTTTAGTCCGTGATTTTAACGGACAATTGTGCAGTTGTGCGACACTGTACCCAAACAAAATTTACGTCCTTTTTTCCCCACAAATAGAGTTTTCTTTTGATGTTTTTTTGATCACCTTTTAATTTTTGAAAAAAAGAGCGACAATTTTTAAAAAAAAAAACAATATTTTTCACATTCTGCTATAAAACATTCCCCAAAAAAATTAAAAATCAAATCAAAAATCAAAATTTTAACATTTTAGGCTAATTTATTTTCTGCTACATATTTTTGGTAAAAAAAAAATTGCAATAAGCGTATTTTGATTGGTTTTCGCAAAAGTTATTGCGTCTAATAACTATGGGAAAGATTTATGTCATTTTTATTCTTTTTACTAGTAATGGCGGTGATCTGATTTTTTTGCGGGACTGCGACATTGCAGCGGACAGATTGGACCCCTAACTGACATTTTTGACACTTTGGGGGGGGGGGGGGGCAGCGACATTACTACAGTAATCAGTGCTATAAATATGCACTGTTACTGTAATAATGGCACTGGCAGGGAAGGGGTTAACACTGTTGGTGATCAATGGGTTAAATGTATGCCTCATGCTTACTGACATGCGTGGGATGGGGGGGGGGTTGTGTGGCACAGACAGAGATCGCAGGTTTAGCTATGCTGAATCCTGTGATCTCCTCCTGTCTGTCACTGAGAAGATCCGCCTGCTTTTTTTACATAAGCAGGCGGGTCTTCTCACACTTTCCCCGACAATCAGGGAGGAGAGACGGTGATCGCCGCCTCTCCTCCTCCGGCCCGACTCCCGCTGTGTCTAAACACAGTGGGAGCGAGCCTCTGGCTCTACGTCGCTGGACCCAGAGGAGTCGACCTGCCGCAGTAATATTATTGTGAGCGGTCAGCAAGTGTTTAAAGAAGGGGAGGATCAGAGAAGACAGGATCAAACAGCCTTTTTACACAATGCAGATGATTAACCTCTTAGCTTCTGCAGTGAGTATAACAAGCATACTTTACTACATATACACACTGATTTGACTTTTGTGGGTTTAGTAAGACTTTCATCTTTCTTCTGCAACTGAGATTCCACTGCCTGCACCCACCACCTCGTCTCAGTGTCACTGCCTATCTCCAAATCTGCAAATCGGACTCCATGTGGACCCGGACGTTTGCAGTGACGTTGTGGGACCTCCTGCCTGTGTTCTTACCATTTGGCCATACTAGCCAGAGGCAAAAACAAAAGGCAGAGCATGCACACCAGTCATCATTGAGTATGTAGCTGCACAGATTAGGAGAAGGATTGTACCACCTAGATATGAATTAGGTGTTTAGTGGATGATGCATAAGGAAAAAAAAAGTGTTTGAAAATAGCAAATTTGTCAATTTTAACCACTTTACCACCGGAGGATTTTCCTGCTAAAAGACCAGGGTTTTTTTTGCGATTTTTTACTGCGTGACTTTAACGGACAATTGCGCGGTCGTGCGACGCTGTACCTAAACGAATTTCACGTCCTTTTTTTCCCACAAACAGAGCTTTCTTTTGGTGGTATTTGATCACCTGTGTGATTTTTTGATCACGCGCTATAAACAAAAAAAGAGCGTAATTTTTGCAAAAACAACAATATTTTTCACTTTTTTTTATATGAAATTCCCCCTAAAAAAAATGTAAAAATCAAAATTTTTTTAAATTTTCGGCCAATTTGTTTTACGCTACCTATGTTTGGTAAAAAAAATCACAAAAAGCGTATTTTGATTGGTTTGCGCAAAAGTTATCGCGTTTACTAACAAAGGGAAAGATTTTTGTCATTTTTGGTGTTTTTTTTTTTAACGAGTAATGCCGGCGATCTGCGATTTTTTTTGCGGTACTGCGACATTGCGGCGGACAGATCGGACCCTTGACTGACATTTTTGACACTTTTGGGGGTACCAGTGACATTACTGCAGTAATCAGTGCTATATATATGCACTGTTACTGCAAAAATGACACTGGCAGGGAAGGGGTTAACAGTATTGGACAGGGAGGGGTTAAGTGTGTCCTAGGGGCGTGATTCTAACTGTAGGGGGACAGGTCTCCTAGTGTAAAAACAAAGATCAACAGTTCTACATAGTAGAACTGTCTGATCTTCACTTTTACACAGGGAGAACTGACAGGCGGCTTTGTTTACATAAGCCGCTCTGTCTTTCTCCCGCTGTACCGGCGATCGTAGTGTGACCGGCGGACATCGGGTCCGCCAGTCACACTCCCGCACTCCTCCGTGAACGAGCCGAGGCGGGCGCGCGCCTCAGCGGGCGCGCGCCCGCCCGCTATTGGCTCTAGAAGGAGTGACAGGCGAGCGACGTAGACCTACGTCACTCTGCCTGGCCGGGGCCGACTGCCGCAGTAAATATACTGTGCGCAGTCGGCAACCGGTTAACACTGGACACATGCTTGTGCTGATGTCCCCTTTAAATTTTAAATGTTGCTATTTTTGATTTTGTCTAAAATATCTCTAATAATAAAATACAACAAAAATATGGAAACCATTGGAAAGGACGTGAAAGTTATTTTAGGATTATCATTCTTTTTTTTTTTTTTTCACATTTAGGAATGGGATTGTGTTTGTAGGCAACACTACATGCCACCCCCACCACAACTAACCCCTGTGCCCAGGGTAGCTGCCCCCACCTTGTCCCGACCCTACTATCAACCCTCTAACTGCCACTCTTGCTGGACACCTTGGTCTCTTAACCACTTACCGACCAGCCACCGCCTACACACGGCGGCAGGTTCCCGTGAATCGCCGTACCTGTACGGTGGTTCGCAGGAGTGTTCCTGGGGGCACGCGCGTTTCAACTCGCCAGCTGGTAAGCCGATACATGGGGCATCCGCAATCGCTCCCCATGAAGAGAGAACGGCGGGCTGCAGTTGTAAACACAGCAGACCGTGGTTTTCTCAGTAATCAATGCAGAGCTCCTGTGATCCCCCTATATAGAATCCCAATAAGAGGAAATGGTCTCAACATTGTCAATATGCAAACACCTCCATCCCAAATTTTGACAAAAAACAAAAGAGAGCACCCCGTGGGACCTTAAATGAGGTGGATGCAAAGAAATATATATAAAGCATAAGTATGCAATAGCAAATTTAATGGATACACAACATATGATACATATGAAACATGCATGTAAACAACAGACATCATTACATGAAATGACATAGTAATATCAATAAAAACATACTGGATGGCATACATAGCTCATAACTGGAGTAAGGACTCCGTAATGGCATAGTAGCATCGATATAAAAATGTAATAAATGACATGCATAAACTCATAACTGGAGTGTAGACTCGACGCGTTTCGTGGGTCCTATATGCCCACTCATCAGGAGTGTGAAAGAGTATGCCTGTACAAAAATAAATTAAAGATCAAAATGAGTCTGGTGTTGGTATGCATAAAATTAGCCAACAGGTGTGGGACTTCAACATAAATATGTATACCCCCAGTGGGGGAATCGCACTCGCATGCGGCTAAAAAATAGTGGGATGGACGCTGTCCCAGGATGGTGAATCAAGTCTGATCCGGGAGCTGACAGGACATGGGTGCACGGCAACCAGAATTTATATATATTTCTTTGCATCCACCTCATTTAAAGTCCCACGGGGCGCTCTCTTTTGTTTTCTATATAGAATCACAGGTCTCTGTATTGATTTCACAAGCCCATCCCCCTCACAGTTAGAAAACACCCCCTAGGCTCACATTTACCCTTTGATCGCTACTGGGTTATCCCCTTCCCTGCCAGTGTTATTGTGACAGTGCATATTTTTAACACTGTAGCAATGTCACTGACCCCAAAAAGTGTCAAAAATGTCAGTTAGGTGTTCAATCTGTCCACCGCAATGTCGCAGACCTGCTTAAAATTTGCAGATCGCCGCCATTACTAGTAAAAAAATAAATAATAAAAATGCCATAAATCTTTCCCCTAGTTAGTAGACGCGATCACGTTTGCGTAAGCCAATCAAAATACGCTTATTGGGATTTTTTTTACCAAAAATATGTAGTAGAAAACAATTTGGCCTAAAAAGATGAAAAGAAAATAGATTTTTTTTTTTTAATTGGGAATGTTATATAGCAGAAAGTGAAAAATACATATTTTTGTTTACAGAATTGTTGGTCTTTTTTTTGTTTATAGCACAAAAAATAAAAATCACACAGGTGATCAAATACCACCAAAAGAAAGCTCTATTTGTGAGAAAAAAAGGACATCAATTTTATTTGGGTACAGTGTTGCATGACCGCGCAATTGTCAGTTCAATTAACACAGTGCTGAATCGCAAAAAAAATGGCCTGGTCATTAAGGGGGAAATCTTCTGGTCCAGAAGTGGTTAAAGTAAATGTAAAGGCACATTCCATGCAGGAAGGTAAAAAAATTTCCTGTGTGCTGCAGGCCCCCCAGCCCCCGCCCCCCAATACTTACCTAAGCCCCCTCTCAATCCAGTGAAGTCCACGAGGACCTTGCCTCTCCTAGAACTCGCACTCCTGATTGTCTTTTGGCTAATGGCTCCTGCTGCTGTCAATCACAACCAGTGAGCCAATCAGGAGACAGAGGGGGCGGGGCCGAACCGCAAATCCGTGTGTGAATGGACACACAAAGCCCTGGGTTGGGAGTGCGTCTGCTTGGGCGCCCCCGAAGCAAGCTGCTTGCTCTGGGGGGCACTCTGCAGAAGGGAGGGGCCCGAGAAAAGGAGGATCCAGGCTGCTCTGTGCAAAACCAACTGCATAGAGGAGGAAAGTATAACAATGAGGGCTTAGTAACCCTTTAATGGAAGCTAAAAAATAATAGACTTAGCCTTCCGCTAATCCGACTTTGAAATCGAGCAACTTCACTTGAAATCGATCGATTTCAAAGCTGCACATCAGTGCGACTTCAGGTGCGACTTGGCTGACATCTATGCGATTTTATGCACAGATGTCTATGCAAGTCGCACTTTAAATCTACAAAATTAGTGCAGGAACTCCTTTTTAAAATCTGTGCAGCACTGTAAAGTTGGCATTGCAACTATTTAAACAGTTCCATTGCCAACAATAGGGTGCGACTTGTCATGTGATTTGGACCTGTCAAATTGCATGACAAGTCACATTGATGTGATTGGAGCACACAGAATTTGGAGCAGCTCAGCATAGAAACCAATCAGCTTTCAGGTTTTATTGTCAAAGCTTAATGGAACAAGTTGAAGTTAGAAGCTGATTGGTTACTGTGCACAGCTCCCCCAGGTTCTGTGTGCTCCAGTTTTAGGTTCACATCTATACAGACAAGAAATAGGACAAGTGGCGCAAGCTATTAGCTCTACATAAAAGGTAGTCCATATAATAGCACAAAAGGCTATGATAAAGTCTTTGAGTGAAATCAGGAAACAGTCTGTGTACTCAGGGCCAGCCTATTAGGGAGTGGATGCGATATCCAGACATGAAAACAAACAGAAGAGAAAACAGGCGCCTCTGGGTTAAGACTGTAGTTTAAGGCTCCTTTCACACAGTAAGTCCGTCAAACGGACTCCGCTTTTCTCAGCGGGGGATCCCCCGCTGAGCAGGAGAATGACAGCTGTGTCTCCGTGCTGTGTGCGGAGACACAGCTGTCAGTTCCCCATGCATTTCTATGGGGGAATCGGATGGGAACGGACCGTCGGTCCGTTCTCATCCGATCCGATCCGCTGGACGGATGGAAAATAGGGTTTCCATCCGTCCAGATTTGACGGATCGGATCGGGTGTCAGCGGACATCTCTCCACTGACATCCGTTGCCCCATAGAGATACATGGGGGGACCGTTCAGATCCGCCAAAAAAAACGGACAGGCGGATCTGAACGGTCCGCCTGTGTGAAAGGGGCCTAATATGGCAATATTATGTAGGACGCACGATCCGCCCCCTTCGACAAAGATTTGGGGAACACAGGAAAATAGAGGAAGGAAAGGACAAACATAGTGTCCCCCGCCATTTTCTTATGAATCACGACAAATCTACCTCAAACCTTGAGGTTTGGATCATAGAGCAAATATCCAAAGACCTTCCTGAAGCCAAAAGATTTCACAAACTGTGTGAACGTGAAACTTTTTGGATTTATTCCCTTAACACACTTTCGCCCAATGGGATGAACAAAGAACTAGATGTATCCACTATTTTATAATTCGTTCTTTATAGGTTTACTTCAGGGACCCATACAGCCCCATTTTTGGTCATACGTCTCTTGTCCCCCCCCCCCTTTCTCTCCCCTCTCCTCCCTCCCATTCATTCCTGCCGCTAACAATTCCCCATCCATCTACCACCTAGTATTTATTTCTTGCCCCTATCATATGATCATCCATTATCCCATCTAACCATATTTATATATCTTTCAGGTTGAGAATCATTTTTACTCCCATCCATTCATTGTATTACTACATTTTTCCTGACTACATATACGTGCACATATGTACAATACTATAATTTTTACATTTTCTTCATACAATATAATAATTTTAATTTAGTCCATGTTTATAATATACACATATTATCAACAATCCTTTCATTCTTAATTTTATATTCATTATTCTTTCCCTTTATCATCATGTGGTTTTTCTTATTTTTCCTCTTTTCTTCTCCTTCATGGTCCTTGTCATTATTCATGTCTACTTTATTACATTAGATATATATTATTGTTAAATTTCCACCGTACACTGGCTTGACCTCTAGAGGGACCCTGGCTCCTTGTATAGCCTTAAAGCAGAGTCATGTTCATGCTTTTACTTTGATAGCACTCCTATAATTTCCCCACTAGAGGGCACTTTCTCCAAGTATATAAATTGTTCCTTTCTCCCCCTTCCTACCATCTGACTTTGAAAAAGGAGCAGGCGCTGACATCCCTTCTCAGTGCGCATGCTCGGAAACGCGTCGTCATCACGCCGGAAGATCCTGTGGACGAGCACCACGGCCAACCTGCGTTCCACCTTGCGGTCCAAGTCTCATCCTCACAACCGTGACACCCTCCATTTCCTGCTGGACAGGAAGAGGAAGAGATGAGATGACCACAGACTCTCAGCGGTGAACCTAACCCCCAGCCTCCACACAGACACCGGAAGGACCCACTTTGTTCACCTATACTTACCTTGATGTAAGTTTTTACTATTTGTTTGCCAAATTAAACTACAGTCTTAACCCAGAGGCGCCTGTTTTCTCTTCTGTTTGTTCACATCTATACAGGCTGTGGTTCATGTGTTTTTCCGGTGCACTTATGCACAGATGTGAATAAGAAAATCCATAAAAAACCATGTTAAATGGACTGTAGTGCGTTTCTGAAAAACACACTAAATAAACGCATAGGTGTGAACCAAGGGTCAGTAAATCTCCCCCCTTACTAGGCAACAGGTGAAAATAAATTGTTGTGATATAAGGGTGCGCTGATAACTTAAAGCAGCTACCTGAACTGTGTATAGTGATAAAGAATTGTAAAAATAAAGGTGGATCTTTTCATGTTACTTCCCCTCCAGTGTGGCATATATTTCTCGATCACTATGATTATCAAGTTTTTTGGATTTTTGTGATGGCATTTGGAGAAATGTAAGGAAACACGGTGTCCCGGGAACCCTTTTCTAATGTTAGCAAGGTGTTCCCCTACCCGAATACTGGCAGTTCGTATGGTTCACCCAATATATTGTTGGCCACACCCACACTGGAGTAAATATATGACTCCTTTAGTATGGCAAGAAATAAATTCTTTAATGGCGTACTCTTTTCCGGTAGTGGTAGATGTGAATTTATTTGTTCGTATCGTCTTCGCTTGTTTACAAATCTGGCAATTTCTACATGGATAAAATCCTTTCATGTTCGGGAAGAATTTTGGAACTACAGGTTTTTCTACTGGATTACTGGCAATTAGATATTTCAGATTCCTTGCCTTCCTGTAGATCATGTTCGGTTTATCAGGCAAAGAGGGTCCTAAAATTTTGTCCCCTTGAAGAATACTCCAATGTTTTTTGAAAACATGATTGAGCCACCTGTAATTATGGGAAAAACGGGTAACAAAGGCAAATTCAAATTTTGAATAAGAGTTGTTGGTTTGGTGGGCCAATTTTGGTACAATAAGGTCTTCTTGAGTCTGATGACAAATTTGTTTTATTTCTTGGTCCAGTGTTTGTGGCTCATATCCTTTTTCTAAAAATCTTTGCTTTAAGACATTGGCCTGTTCTTTAAAATCCGACTCCCGTGTGCAGTTGCGTCTGATCCTTTTAAATTGTCCTTTTGGGACCGATCTCAACCAATTTGGGTGATGGCAACTATCCATGGTAATAAAACCATTCTTGTCGGTCGATTTAAAAAAAGTTTTGGTAATAAAACCTGAGCCATGTCTTAAAATCACAAGATCTAAAAATTAACAGATTTGGGGCTCGATTCGTAAGAGAATCTGATTCCCCAACTGTTGCAATTTAACTGGTCCATAAAAACTTTTAATGATTCTTGACTCCCTTTCCAGATAAAAAGCGTATCATCTATGTAGCGCCTCCAAAATATAAGCTCCCTAGCTCGATTAGAGAAGATATTGCGATCTTCCCATAGAGCCATAAAGAGGTTCGCTACACTGGGAGCGAACTTTGCTCCCATGGCTACGCCCGTACGCTGGAGGTAGAATCGTTGATTGTTGTAAAAATAATTATGTTCCATGCCAAAAGTTAAAAGGTTTAAAATAAACTTTTTCTGTGCCACAGGTATATCTTGATTGATATCCAAAAAAGTACTCACCGCTTCATATCCCATCTCATGTGGGATTATGGTGTATAAAGACGTCACATCAGCGGTGACGAGTAGTACATCGCCTTCAATGTCTAGTTGTCTCATTTCCTGTGCGCATTGTGTGGTGTCTTTTAAATAAGCAGGAGTTTCTTGGACCAATGGTTGCAAGAAGTGGTCAATATATTTCCCGATCCTTGATGTAACAGAGTCTATCCCGCTGACAATCGGTCTTCCGGGGGGCTTTATTAGACTTTTATGAACTTTCGGGAGATAATAAATAGTGGGAAGTCTCGGGGCGAGGGGTATTAAAAATAATTTTTCTTTTTTATTAAATACCGTCTTCAAAGCCCTGTTGAACAATTCTCTCCAATTTCTTCTGATACGAATAGGTGGGGTCTCTTCTTAAAATTTCATATGTATTAGTGTCTGCTAAAAGATTGTTCATTTCTTCAATATAGTCTTCTTTCTTTAACAGCACTATTCCGCCCCCCTTGTCGGCTGGTCGGATAATAAGTTCTTTGTTGTCACACAAAGTCTTAATTCCTTTTTTCAAATCCTTTTGAGGTTTATGTTGTATCTCTTTTCTTTCCAGCTCATTTAACACAGTATCTCTGAATACAGCAATGTTGCTACTTTGTGTACCTGACGGATTGAACAAAGAAGCATTTCTTAAATTAGTAGATGCTGTAGAGCTGGTTTGATAGGAAACATAATTTCGCTCTCCAGCCTTAGATAGGAAATGTCTTTTCAAGTTTAATTTCCTAACAAATTTTTGCATGTCTATAAAAGTTTCGAATTTGTTGAGAGATTGTTTTGGGGCATATTTCAGGCCTTTATTCAACGTATGTTTTTCACTCTGAGTGAGTGTGACTCCACTCAAGTTGAATATGCCAATCTCGTCCTCATTCTTCTTTTTTCCAGTTTTTCCACCTAGACCCCACCCATTCGTATAAGAAGAAATTGGAGAGAATTGTTCAACAGGGCTTTGAAGACGGTATTTTAAATAAAAAAGAAAAATAATTTTTAATACCCCTCGCCCCGAGACTTCCCACTATTTATTATCTCCCGAAAGTTCATAAAAGTCTAATAAAGCCCCCCGGAAGACAGATTGTCAGCGGGATAGACTCTGTTACATCAAGGATCGGGAAATATATTGACAACTTCTTGCAACCATTGGTCCAAGAAACTCCTGCTTATTTAAAAGATACCACACAATGCGTACAGGAAATGAGACAACTAGACATTGAAGGCGATGTACTACTCGTCACCGCTGATGTGACGTCTTTATACACCATAATCCCACATGAGATGGGATATGAAGCGGTGAGTACTTTTTTGGATATCAATCATGATATACTTGTGGCACAGAAAAAGTTTATTTTAAACCTTTTAACCTTTGGCATGGAACATAATTATTTTTACTACAATCAACGATTCTACCTCCAGCGCACGGGCGTAGCCATGGGAGCAAAGTTCGCTCCCAGTGTAGCGAACCTCTTTATGGCTCTATGGGAAGATCGCAATATCTTCTCTAATCGAGCTAGGGAGCTTATATTTTGGAGGCACTACATAGACGATACACTTTTTATCTGGAAAGGGAGTCAAGAATCATTAAAAGTTTTTATGGACCAGTTAAATTGCAACAGTTGGGGAATCAGATTCTCTTATGAATCGAGCCCCAAATCTGTTAATTTTTTAGATCTTGTGATTTTAAGACATGGCTCAGGTTTTATTACCAAAACTTTTTTTAAACCGACCGACAAGAATGGTTTTATTACCATGGATAGTTGCCATCACCCAAATTGGTTGAGATCGGTCCCAAAAGGACAATTTAAAAGGATCAGACGCAACTGCACACGGGAGTCGGATTTTAAAGAACAGGCCAATGTCTTAAAGCAAAGATTTTTAGAAAAAGGATATGAGCCACAAACACTGGACCAAGAAATAGAACAAATTTGTCATCAGACTCAAGAAGACCTTATTGTACCAAAATTGGCCCACCAAACCAACAACTCTTATTCAAAATTTGAATTTGCCTTTGTTACCCGTTTTTCCCATAATTACAGGTGGCTCAATCATGTTTTCAAAAAACATTGGAGTATTCTTCAAGGGGACACAATTTTAGGACCCTCTTTGCCTGATAAACCGAACATGATCTACAGGAAGGCAAGGAATCTGAAAGATCTAATTGCCAGTAATCCAGTAGAAAAACCTGTAGTACCAAAATTCTTCCAGAACATGAAAGGATTTTATCCATGTAGAAATTGCCAGATTTGTAAAGAAGCGAAGCCGATACGAACAAATAAATTCACATCTACCACTACCGGAAAAGAGTACGCCATTAAATAATTTATTTCTTGCCATACTAAAGGAGTCATATATTTACTCCAGTGTGGGTGTGGCCAACACCACATTGGGAGAACCATACGAACTGCCAGTATTCGGGTAGGGGAACACCTTGCTAACATTAGAAAAGGGTTCCCGGGACACAGTGTTTCCTTACATTTCTCCAAATGCCATCACAAAAATCCAAAAAACTTGAAAATCATAGTGATCGAGAAATATATGCCACACTGGAGGGGAAGTAACATGAAAAGATCCATCTCAAGAAGGGAAACCTTCTGGATCTATGAGATGAAATGCTTCAGCCCCTGGGGACACAACATTGAATGGGATATCAACGCCCATATAAATAATAGTTGATACCTTGTTTAGTCTTTTATATTTTATCACATTCTACATTTCAGATTTTAAATTTTACCATTTTAATAAAGACATAAGATTTAATATGTATTTTAATATATTTTAACATATTCTATATATTTATTTTTTAACATATTTTAATTGGTAATGAATTTATGTCAGTAAAATATGGGGCCCATTATTGTCCCAATATTATATATTTCCCTATTTCCTGAAGTTGTTTATGTATTTACACATGTTTATATCAGCACAGGAAGTTGGGGGATTGCATACTTCCGGAGTCCCGAAGCTAATATTACAGATTGGGTCAAAACACATTGACTAAATAGGGCAGGTTTTCATATAGGGGAACATTACAAATTGTGAGATTTGGAGTTCTTTTTCCATGTGAAAAGCTTCGTTAATTAATGCCCATTCCTCTATACTTGCATTGCGGACACCGGAAGCGGCAATTACCATAGAGCTTCTTAAGGACGGCCGTGGCGGCGCGCACTTCCCTCCTATCTCAGTAGAAGCCTGTTGAGAGGAAACGTCATAAGAGAGGAGGCGAGTCGCGCCCCCACGGACGTCACACACAAGCCCGGTCTGCAGCCGGGATCTGTGTAATCTCTGACATCCACGCTCGAACCCCTGCTGTTTTATGTAAGTGCAATACTTATCTTAATAAATACATCTAGGGGATATTATGCTATGGTCTCTTTCTCTGCCCTACATATGTTCATTTGTGGAGGTTAAGGGACACAAGAGACGATTATAGGAGCGGGATCTCAGTACTTGGAAATCTATTCACTGTATGAATATCTACTAATTAAGATTGGGGGGAGTACCGCGCTTTAAAGTGCTTAATGTGTAATTAAATCATATTAGTATGTGCAAAAAGTGCCTAAGTGCTTTTCTATATAATTAATCAAAATACGTATCACAATGTGTAAAATAATACAATCACAAGCTACATTCCATAAAAATATTCCGTGAAGGCACTCATAAAAATTAAATATTCTAAAATCACAATGCATATAAAATATAAGTGGTCCAAGATAAATATATATAGTGCTTAAATACTTGTCCCTTAAATTAAAATTATTCCAGTGCTCTTAAATAGGTGATATCAAAAAATAAAGTGCTGAAGTGTCCTTTTAAATAAATCTGTAAATCTGTGGTGAACAACAAAACTTCTTCTCCAAATTGCCACATGCAGGTGCTCTTTTGTGCGGTGCCCACTAGGTGTCCTAAGCGCTCACCTCAATGCTCTTAATATAAAGCCTTAAGTTGTATGCTTCCATATGCCGCTCCTTCCTCCTTATCGGCTTGCGGGTACCATAATATATATCAAGTATATCCTCCCTTGTATATATAACCATATACCAGGGATGTATGCGAACCTTGAAATCTCCAAGAAACCAAAAACGGGCCAAAATAGTGAAGTACGTTCTTAAAATTTTAATCAAAGTAAAGCAGAGTAACACTCACAAAATGTTCCGTCTTGTTCAGAGCATAACAAACAGACTATGCCGATACGTCACTTCCGGTTGGCTCTCCTACGCGTTACGCTGCGTGCCCACGCAGCTTCTTCCAGGGATACCCGTCCTCCTTTGTGACGTACTATATATAGCCCTAGACCTGGAAACAGATGTTCCGCCATTTTTCTGTCTGCAGATTAATGCTAATGGACCGGATGTTATCCTACGGCCATTTTATTGGAGTCCTCTATATCAATCGTTGCTCTTTTTATTACTTAAAACCTCTAATTAATCCCCGATATTTCTGCTAAAACGAATGTATGTAATAATATTTGTTAAAACTTTTATTGTATACATATTAAAATTTATACTTAAAAACTATAAACCCGGAAGTGATGTAGCCGCAATCTTCATTATATATCTTACATATTTACTCACATAATCTCAAAATATACCACATTGTGCCTCTTAATCCTAGCCACCGATCTTTCCTATATTGTCCTATATGTATCTACATATTAAAATAATCTTTCATATTAAACTTTTATTATTCATAGTCTATATTTCTGCTCCCTTCTATTATTCATGTATGTTAAACCTCTTTAATTTCTATTTATATAAATTATCTATGATTAAGAGGTTTAACAGAGTAACGCGTAGGAGAGCCAACCGGAAGTGACGTATCGGCATAGTCTGTTTGTTATGCTCTGAACAAGACGGAACATTTTGTGAGTGTTACTCTGCTTTACTTTGAATAAAATTTTAAGAAAGTACTTCACTATTTTGGCCCGTTTTTGGTTTCTTGGAGATTTCAAGGTTCGCATACATCCCTGGTATATGGTTATATATTAAAAACCAAAAAGTGCAGCGCTGAAATCAGTATACAATTATATAGCTGAAAAGCTCATATAAAGAAAACAAAAAAGGAGAGGGGATAATGTCCAAATGAATAGTCCCAATATTAAGTGCAGAGATGTGAATCCACGTGCAAAATAACTTTCTTCCAGTGACACCAGGGAAAAGTGTAGGAAGGGGACACCCTTGTGCTCAGGTATAACAAGCAGCTTACCGAAATTCCGTGGCTGCTCAATTTAATGAGACAGCCTCTCCCAGCTAGTAGTAAACCAGTAGGTCAACCGATATCAAGCTCAGGTGCTTCGAAAGACTCCAAAAGCCGAAAGCCGTTTCCGGTGTGTTGTTAAACCGATCACATTAATATGTGGCACACTTGGAACTTCTCATATACTCCATTGAACGTAAAGCCATATGTAGAAAGAAACAGAGGCCCATAGCGTAATCCCGTAAACCAATAGGTAAATTTATTAAAAAAACTACTTACAATTTAAAAGACAAAAACAGGCATGTAGTATGTGCCGGTCATGGATCTAACCGCGGCGTCCCGCAAGTCTCCAGATCAGCATATGGATAAACAGCCGGCTTCGTTGGGGGGCGTGTGGACGTTTATGTCTGGGATCGCCAACGTTTCGTCATAAGAAAGACTTCTTCTGGGCGCCCAGAAGAAGTCTTTCTTATGACGAAACGTTGGCGATCCCAGACATAAACGTCCACACGCCCCCCAACGAAGCCGGCTGTTTATCCATATGCTGATCTGGAGACTTGCGGGACGCCGCGGTTAGATCCATGACCGGCACATACTACATGCCTGTTTTTGTCTTTTAAATTGTAAGTAGTTTTTTTAATAAATTTACCTATTGGTTTACGGGATTACGCTATGGGCCTCTGTTTCTTTCTACATATGGCTTTACGTTCAATGGAGTATATGAGAAGTTCCAAGTGTGCCACATATTAATGTGATCGGTTTAACAACACACCGGAAACGGCTTTCGGCTTTTGGAGTCTTTCGAAGCACCTGAGCTTGATATCGGTTGACCTACTGGTTTACTACTAGCTGGGAGAGGCTGTCTCATTAAATTGAGCAGCCACGGAATTTCGGTAAGCTGCTTGTTATACCTGAGCACAAGGGTGTCCCCTTCCTACACTTTTCCCTGGTGTCACTGGAAGAAAGTTATTTTGCACGTGGATTCACATCTCTGCACTTAATATTGGGACTATTCATTTGGACATTATCCCCTCTCCTTTTTTGTTTTCTTTATATGAGCTTTTCAGCTATATAATTGTATACTGATTTCAGCGCTGCACTTTTTGGTTTTTATTGTATTTTTTGAATCACTGTTAGTTGATTTTGTGCCAGCTGCTCACTATTGTTCTTAATCATTTGGTTCTCTGTCACATCTAGCGCGGAAATTTTTCTTCTATTTATATTACATATGGTTATATATACAAGGGAGGATATACTTGATATATATTATGGTACCCGCAAGCCGATAAGGAGGAAGGAGCGGCATATGGAAGCATACAACTTAAGGCTTTATATTAAGAGCATTGAGGTGAGCACTTAGGACACCTAGTGGGCACCGCACAAAAGAGCACCTGCATGTGGCAATTTGGAGAAGAAGTTTTGTTGTTCACCACAGATTGAAAGATTTATTTAAAAGGACACTTCAGCACTTTATTTTTTGATATCACCTATTCAAGAGCACTGGAATAATTTTAATTTAAGGGACAAGTATTTAAGCACTATATATATTTATCTTGGACCACTTATATTTTATATGCATTGTGATTTTAGAATATTTAATTTTTATGAGTGCCTTCACGGAATATTTTTATGGAATATAGCTTGTGATTGTATTATTTTACACATTGTGATAAGTATTTTGATTAATTATATAGAAAAGCACTTAGGCACTTTTTGCACATACTAATATGATTTAATTACACATTAAGCACTTTAAAGCGCGGTACTCCCCCCAATCTTAATTATCTGTATTGTGTAGGTTACCAATCATAGTACCAGCAGCATTAAAGGCGAAATTCTTAAACACTAGAGAGACAGCGCGAGAATTTCACCAATCCTTATGAATATCTACTACCGGATTCAGTCTGTGCCTGTAATTCCCAACATCTGGTAAGAGGCCATCTAGTGGATATAGGAGGAGTCCCCTGTAGTGCATTTGCACATCTCTCCCAGCAAGGAGTATTATCTCCAAGGGTTAGAAAGCCTGGATTCATCTCTTTTTCATGGATAGTGTAGGACCCACTGATAATGGGGTACTTTGACGCAGTAGTGGGCTTGAGCACGATATGGCCATATGGTGGGACCAAACCCCCATTTTTATTTATGGACTCTCTTCAGATTTGGTAGTAATTTCTTTTGCATTTGCGCGCTATTCTTTTTTAATATACATGTCTTTTGGTTCATAGCTGCAGCAGCTTTGGAAATACATGGGTATGCTCCCCCAAATTTTTTGCCTGTTTATTATGTATTCGGTCTGACCAGACTATCGAGGTTGAGCAGCCCTCCCCACCCCCCACATACACCTGTACTCAATCAGTGTCCACCATCAAGTGGATATAGGAGGAGTCCCCTGTAGTGCATTTGCACATCTCTCCCAGCAAGGAGTATTATCTCCAAGGGTTAGAAAGGCTGGATTCATCTCTTTTTCATGGATAGTGTAGGACCCACTGATAATGGGGTACTTTGACGCAGTAGTGGGCTTGAGCACGATATGGCCATATGGTGGGACCAAATCCCCATTTTTATTTATGGATTGTCTTCAGATTTGGTAGTAATTTCTTTTGCATTTGCGCGCTATTCTTTTTTAATATACATGTCTTTTGGTTCATAGCTGCAGCAGCTTTGGAAATACATGGGTATGCTCCCCCAAATTTTTTGCCTGTTTAAGAGGCCATCTATATCTTACCACGGGGTGACTAGATTAAAGATATCCACTTTAAGCCATCCAGCAGCTAGAATATCTTCTGCACATTATCCTATTACCTTTGGTAAGGAGGAACGCTATCTGGTGGTGGGATCTTTATCCACAGAGCACTGAATTCATCACCTTTAGTTCCAATTGTATTTTCAGCACTTGGTGGAGAACACTTTTTGGACTTGAGTGATTTTCACTTTGGGACCTGATTTTTCACAGTTGCACTTACCCATGCACCTGGCAATATTGTGGACTTTATCACTTTGGACATCACTGGTCCATTATTTTGCACAACAATTATTGTATATGTTTTTTGTCATGTATACTTTGTAATTTGTTGATTTACATTTAGCGCACCTTTATTTTTACAACAGGTGAAAATAGATGAAAAAAAAAAGTGAATGCAACCACCACCTAAGAATTGGTATAGTGAAATATAATCGTGTTTTTTTTTTTTGGGGGGGGGGGGGTTGACCTCCTGCCGACCACCCGCTGCTCCCCGGGGGGCCAGAACGGCGGTCTGCCGTTGTAAACACACGCAGACTGCCATTCTGTCAGCAATCAACACAGGGCTCCTGTGTTCCTCCTCTTTAGGATCATAGGTCCCTGTGTGGATTCCATAAACCCATTAACCCCACAGTTAGAAAACACCCCCTAGGGACACATTTAACCCTTTGATTGCCCCTGGTGTTAACTCCTTCCCTGCCAGTGTCATTATTACAGTAACAGTGCATATTTTTAGCACTGATTACCGTAGTAATGTCACTGGTCCCCTAAAAGTTTCAAAAATGTCAGTTAGGCGTCCGATCTGTCCGCCGTAATGTCGCAGTCCCGCTAAAAATACATTAATTACCATCTCTTAGATTGTAAGCTCTAACGAGCAGGGTCCTCTGATTCCTACTGTATTAAAGTGTATTGTATTTGTACTGTCTACCCTCAAGTTGTAAAGCGCTGCGTAAACTGTCGACTCTATATAAATACTATATAATAATAATAATAATAATAACTTTTGCGCAAACCAATCCATATACACTTATTGGGATTTTTTTTTTTTAAACCAAAAATATGTGGCAGAATACAAATTGGCCTAAAATTATGAGAAAATTAGATTTTTAGGGGGTTTTTTTTTGGGGGGGGGGGGATGTTATCTAGCAGAAAGTGAAAAACATAGTTTTTTTTTTTGCTTTGTTTTATTAGTTTATCTTAGTTTTTTTTAGTTGCTGCTATTTTTTTGTTTATAACACAAAAAATAAAAATCGCACAGGTGATCAAATACCACCAAAAGAAAGCTCTAATTGTGGGGGAAAAAAAGACATCAATTTAATTTGGGCACAGCGTCGCATGACTGTGCAATTGTCAGTTAAAATAATGCAGTGCAGGGCCGGCCCTACCATGGGTCCCGCTGGGTCCATTGGACCCAGGCGGCACTTTGGGAGGGGTGGCCACGGCAACAGGGTGGACTGACGCTTTGTCCAGGAGAGTGCAGCGTAAGGATCATTCTCTTCTCTTGGCTTTGTTGTGGGGCGGGCACATCAGTATTGAAAACACCTCCGGCTCCCTCCCTCTACTGTGCAGTGTCATCCTACTTGTATGTTGTACTGGTAGGGGGCTGGGCTGGGGAGCGGAGCAGGGTGGAGCAGCTCTCACGAAAAAAGCACGGAAGCATGAGCTTGTGCGTTTCCAGTCTGCTGGAAGGACAGAAAAAGGGGAGGAGAGTAAGTATGTGAGAGAAAGGGGAGGAGAATCAGCATAGTATGGAGTGCAGTAGACGGTGGTAGTTGGAGTCTCCTATCAGCCAGACACAGCGCCTGCAGTGATCAGTGTACAGCCTGGACACTGAGTACACCACCGACCGAGCCATGATCTGTTCACCAACTTCTCCTGTGTATGGGGTTGAGTGCACATTCCGATGGGCACAGTGTGACATCGGGGGAGGGGGAGTGGAGGCGGTCAGTGATATTGGTGGGGGATGGGGGGGGGGGAGTAATGGAAATGATTAAACTGGATCACTGGGGGATTATTCCTATGCAGAGAATGAGAAATAATATACAAATCTCCACCCACCACCAACCAATCAGCTTCTAGGTTTGGTTACGATTCACAGCAGCTACTACACATCCCCCCTTCCAAATGGGGAAAATTGTAAACCCGGAACATCATGATAAGTCCTAGAATATCTTCACCCAGGGCCGGCCCTACCATGGGACCCAGGCGGCACTTAGAGAGGGGCGGCCCCCGGCCGCCTTTTCTCTTCTTCGGCTATTACTCCAATAAAAAAAAAAGGTCTGCGGCTGGCCTGACATGCACACTGCGCATGCGCCGCCGCTCGGGAAAGCCCGTAAACGTTCGGCTATTTCCGGGAATAGCCGAACATGTACGTGCTTTCCCGAGCGGCTGCGGCGGATGTGCGGTGATGTGTTGGCGCCGGGCGGCGCCATTTTTAAATTCTAAGGCACCTTTACGAACAGGTAAGTGAGACTGCTCCACACACAGCCACACTACCTGCCATTATGCAGGGCTGCAGGCATGCTACAGAAGATGCAGTGCTGCGGGCATGGTACATGCCTGCAGAACTGCATCTCCTGTAGTATGCCCGCAGCCCCGCATTCTCCTCTACCATGCCCGCAGACCTGCATTCTCCTCTACCATGCCCGCAGCACTGCATTCTCTTGCACCATGCCCACAGCCCTGCATTCTCATGCACCATGCCCGCAGCCCCGCATTCTCCTGTACCATGCCTCCAGCCCCGCATTCTCATGCACCATGCCCGCAGCCCCGCATTCTCATGCACCATGCCCGCAGCCCCGCATTCTCATGCACCATGCCCGCAGCCCCGCATTCTCATGCACCATGCCCGCAGCCCCGCATTCTCATGCACCATGCCTGCAGCCCCGCATTCTCCTGTACCATGCCCGCAGCCCCGCATTCTCCTGTACCATGCCCGCAGCCCCGCATTCTCCTGTACCATTTCCGCAGCCCCACATTCTCCTGTACCATGTCCGCACAGCCCCGCATTCTCCTGTACCATGCCCGCAGCACTACATTCTTCTGTACCATGCCCGCAGCACTGCATTCTCCTGTACCATGCCCGCAGCCCCGCATTCTCCTGTACCATGTCCGCAGCCCCGCATTCTCCTGTACCATGTCCGCAGCCCCGCATTCTCCTGTACCATGCCCGCAGCCCCACATTCTCCTGTACCATGCCCGCAACACTACATTCTCCTGTACCATGCCCGCAGCACTGCAGGGTACTGTGGCACTATAGACAGTAGAAAGCCTGGTGCGCTCATCTGACCAGTGTCTACTGCTCTGTCCTGCTCCGGCTGTCACTCCGTACACACTCACACCCCTCTGACTGCTTTCATGGTCCTATAGAATGTGGGGGCCCCTTGGAGGGCGTGAATTTTTTTTTTGGGGGGGAGCAGCATTTCATTCTTGGACCCAGGCAGCACAATGCCTTGGGCCAGCCCTGATGCAGTGCTGAATCGCAAAAAATGGCCTGGTCATCAAGGGGGGAAAACCTTCCAGGGCTGAAGGGGTTAATACCACTTTAAGAGTCGGTTCACACTAGCGCGACTTGTCAGGCGACTTGTCAGCCTGACAAGTCGCGCTCCCTCGCGGTCCATTGACCGCTACAGGACCCGTTCTAATAGGAGCTACACAAGTCGCTCAGACTTAGAAAAGGGGTCCTGTACTATTTCGGGGCGACCTCGGAGCGACTTGCATAGACTTCCATTATGTGAAGTCCATGCAAGTCGCTCCGAAGTCGTGGTGCATGGGAATGCACAAGTCGCCCCCGAAACAGTAAGGAGTCGTGTCGCCCCAGTGTGAACCGACTCTTACGGTGTTGTTTATTTATTTCGCCGTCCAGCCATATATATTACACAAAAATAAGAGGATCCAAGACCATGTTTTGCTGTGCAGTGATTATACTTTTATTTTTAGACAGAAAAATCCGAGGAAATGTCAGACCTGTAAAGGGTTACACAAATATTCATGTTTTCAGTGGAGAGATTTCCATTCACTTCCTGTTGTCTTCTTGATGGTTATAGACTGAACAGGTAGGCAGAGGAAATTGCCCTTAACCGGTACATATTTTTTCTATTTTTTTTTTATTACAATTTTTATTATTGCCTTTGTTCTTCGGCTAGAGAGTTCCCCCTTGCTTCTTTTTTCTGGGTGAAAAACAGGAAAAGAGAGGAAATCTCTCTAATAGGAACATAGCAAGCAATAAGGACAAGACAAAGGCTTTAGCCCTCCCCCACTGTATCTTAAACTAAAGAGGTTTTGAAGGAAGCTGGACTTTCAGAGATAGTAGAAAATAATGAATTCAGGTACCAATAAGTGTGCTTCCTTAAGACTCCGTTCATACTATGTCGAATCCGACTTCGGGGGCGACCTGTGAAGTCGCGTGCAGCGCGACTTCGGCGCGACTTGCACGGACTTCATAAAATGAATGTCTATGCAAGTCGCTCCAGGTCGCCCCGAAGTAGTACAGGAACCTTTTTCTAAGTCGGAGCGACTTGTGTCGCTCCTATTAGAACGGTTCCTGTACTACACTATGGGACGCGACGGACCGCGACTTGTCAGGCTGACCAAGTCGCGGTCTATGTCGGATCAGTGTGAATGGGCTGTAATTCATTTTTGTCACATTAGACAGAAGTTTTTGTTTGGGTATGTGTATTTGTTTTTGATTTTCAAGGTTAGAAAGCAATTGAGGCATTGGCCATTAAAGCAGCGATACACATCCATTTTCTTATTAATTTCCATCAAACCACCCCAAATGTTTTTTTTTCCCTCGACATCCTTACGATACAATTTTTTGTATACAAATGCTTTGTCATTTTTGTTGTTAAATTTATCAAACACCGAAAGTTTCTGGATGATATTCTTGTCGTTCTTGGTGTTGGCGCACTTGCCCACACATGGGGAGTTCAGAGTGTAGAAGATGGCACAGGCGGCGTCAGGATTCGTATTCAGCAAATCCTGGACAGGGGAGACACTGCTGTTGGTTTGTGGAAACAGCAGACGATATTCAGAGTGAATGTTTTTCTTACTAGTCCTCCCTCGTTTGTATTTTGCCAAAACCATCTGGCTTCCTTTGTAGATGTCTGTGTCATCATTTAAGACTTCGGCAATTTCACTGGCGTTTTCTGTTTGTAAGATTTGGGGATCGCTGGTACTGAGATTTTGAAGATCTTGATTGGAGAAAACAACAGCATATGCATACTGATCTTTTTCTTCTCTGAATTTATTAAAAAAAAAAAAAAACATAAAAAATAAAAAAAAATAAAATCAAAACATTTAAGAGAAAACATGTTATTTTAACCACTTGCTGGCCGCCGCAAGTACATATACTGCGGCGGTCAGCCCCGTGCTTGCAAAGTGACGTACCGGTACGTCACTAGCCTGTGAGCCAACAGGGGGCGAGCACGCGCCATCGGAGGCACTCCCGCCCCCGCTCGTTCACAGACACCTCCGTGCGAGTGACGGGCGACCCGATGTCCGCCGGGCACTCGCGATCGTCAGATGGAGAGGGAGGAAGGCAGGCGGCTAATGTAAACACAGCCGCCTGTCATTCTCCCCTGTGTAACAGCACAGATCATACAGTCCTGTTATATAGGACCGTTGATCTCTGCTGTTACATGAAAAGCCACATCCCTGCACAGTTAGAAACACGCCCCTAGGGACACACTTAACCCCTCCCTCTCCAATAAAGTTAACCCCTTCCCTGCCAGTGTCATTTTTACAATAACAGTGCATATGTATAGCACTGATTACTGTAGTAATGTCACTGGTACCCCCAAAAGTGTCAAAAATGTCAGTCAAGGGTCCGGTCTGTCCTCCGCAATGTTGCAGTCCCGAAAAAAAAAACGCAGATCGCCGCCATTACTCCTTAAAAAAAAAAACAACAAAAATGACAAACATCTTTCCCGTAGTTAGTAAACGCAATAACTTTTGCGCAAATCAGTCAAAATACGCTTATTGCGATTTTTTTTTACCAAACATATGTAGCAGAAAACAAATTGGCCAAAAATATTAAAAAATTTTGATTTTTACATTTTTTTGGGGGGAATTTCATATAAAAAAATGTGAAAAATATTGTTATTTTTTCAAAATTTATGCTCTTTTTTTGTTTATAGCGCATGATAAAAAAATCGCACAGGTGATCAAATACCACCAAAAGAAAGCTCTGTTTGTGGGGAAAAAAAGGACGTCCAATTCGTTTAGGTACAGCGTTGCACGACCGCGCAATTGTCCCTTAAAATCACGCAGTGCGAATCGCAAAATAGGGCCTGGTCAGGAAAGGGGTAAAATCTTCCGGGGCTTACGTGGTTAAAGCCCAACTGAAACTTTATTTTAACCACTTCCGAACCGCCCACCGCAGTTTTACTGCAGCAGGCAGCCCCTCCTGCGCAAACCAACAAAGGTCTATGTCGGTCGTGTGCCTGCAGCTAGGACACGATCGTGCGCGCTGCTACCTGCGTGCTTTCATTCCCACTCGTCAGCGGGGACTACGATTGCCACCGGCCACCCGCGATCGCCCCCCGCTGAGAGAGAATGGTCAGCTGTTGTAAACACAGCTGAGCGTTCTTTTCCCTGGAATGACCCAGAGTGCACCTATATAGGATCACAGGTCTCTGTGATCATTTCACAAGCCACGCCCCCCCCCCACAGCTAGAATCACTCGCCTAGGCTCACATTTAACTCCTTAATCACTGTTAACCCCTTCCCTGTCAGTGTCATTATTACAGTAACAGTGCATATTTTTTAGCACTGATTACTGTAGTATGGTCACTGGTCCCCCCAAAAGTGTCAAAAATGTCAGTTAGGGGTCCGATTTGTCCGCCAGAATGTCGCAGTCCCACAAAAAATTGCAGATCCCCGACATTACTAGTAAAAAAACCAAAAAAAAACAATAAAAATGACATAAATCTTTCCCGTAGTTAGTAGACATAATAACTTTTGTGCAAACCAACCAAATACGCTTATTGCGATTTTTATGTAGTAATGTCACTGGTACCCCAAAAAAAATCTTGCTGTCTGTTACATAGTTACATAGTTAGTCAGGTTGAAAAAAGACAAGTCCATCCGGTTCAACCAACAAAAAAAAAAAAAAACAGTAATGAAAACCAAACCATACAACCCCATATGCACAATCCTATACCAGTTGATCCAGAGGAAGGCAAAAAACCCCAGCAAAGCACGATCCAATTTGCTACAGCAGGGGGAAAAAAATTCCTTCCTGATCCCCTGAGAGGCAATCAGATATTCCCTGGATCAACTTTACCCATAAATATCAGTACCCAGTTATATTATGTACACTTAGGAAAGAATCCAGGCCTTTTTTAAAGCAATCTACTGAGCTGGCCAGAACCACCTCTGGAGGGAGTCTATTCCACATTTTCATAGCTCTTACGGTGAAGAAACCTTTCCGTATTTGGATACTAAATCTGTTTTCTTCTAGACGTAAAGAGTGCCCCCTTGTCCTGTGATGACCGTAACCACTTCCCGACCACCCGACGCCTTTTTACTGTGGCAGGGTGGCTCTCCTGCGCAAACCGACGTAGACCTATGTCGGTTGCGCACGGGAAGCTACGGGACGAGCGCGTGCCGCAGCCGGCACGCTCCTGCCCCCATTCAGCAACAGGGAAGCCGATGCAGCAGGCAGGTGGCTCCGATTGCCACCTGACACCCGTGATCGCTCCCCGCTGAGAGAGAAGGTCGGTCGGCTGTTGTAAACACATCTGACCGCCCTTCTCCCTGAAATGATCACAGAGCCCATGTGATCCTTCTATATAGGATCACAGGTCTCTATGGCCATTTCAGAAGCCACGCCCCCCCACAGTTAGAATCACTCCCCTAGGCTCACATTTAACCCCTTGATTACCCACAGGGTTAACCCCTTCCCTGCCAATGGCATTATTACAGTAACAGTGCATATTTTTAGCACTGATTACTGTAGTTATGTCACTGGCACCCCCAAAAGTGTCAAAAATGTCAGTTACAGGTCCGATCTGTCTGCCGCAATGTCGCAGTCCCGCAAAAAATTGCAGATCCCCGCCGTTACTAGTAAAAAAAAAACAATAAAAATTACATAAACCTTTCCTGTAGTTAGCAGACACGATAACTTTTGCGCAAGCCAACCAAATACGCTTATTGCAATTTTTATTTAACCAAAAATATGTAGCAGAAAACAAATTTGCCTAAAATGTTAAAAAATTTTGTTTTAAACATTTTTATTTATTTATTTTTTGAGAATGCCATGTAGCAGAATGTGAAAAATATTGTGTTTTTTTTTTTCAAAATTGTCGTTATTTTTTTGTTTATAGCGTAAAAAAATAAAATTCGCAGAGGTGATCAAACACTACCAAAAGAAAGCTCTATTTGTGGGGGAAAAAGGATGTAAATTTAGTTTGGGTACAGCATCGAACGACCGCGCAATTGTCCGTTAAAGTAATGCAGTGCCGGTTCGCAAAATAGGGCCTGGTCAGGAAGGGGGCAAATCCTTCAGATCTTAAAGTGGTTAAAGATGAATGTTCCTCTTATACTGCCTGACCACCACTCCACCACCCATAAATAACTAAGTAACCCACACAAGACACAAATTGGAGTTTAACTTTTTTACAACACAGTAGTAGGAAGTCCAGAAATTGGGCTTTAAATTTGTGTGCTACATACAAGTGTTCTTGTGTTTGATGACAGCCCCTGGGTGTCTACTAACAATTGGGACCTGGGGAACCAGATCCTGATCACGTGATTGCTGTAATAGCCACTGATTGGCTATCACAGTGATCAATAAACCTGTAGCCTGCCCCTGTGTTGGTTTTCCTCCGTGAAGAGGATAAACAACACACTCTCCTTCTAGCGAGGAGAAGATACATTGTGCCTTTTTCTTCTTTCTAGAGGACAGGCTTGCAAACAAACAAACAAAAAAAACAAAAAATATGTCTGTTAAAAAAATAAAGATTCAAGTCTCATATTTTTTTTTAAACAAACATGTTATATTTACCTCCTCTGTGCAGTTGGTTTTGCACAGAGAAGCCCGGATCCTCCTCTTCTCGGCTCCTTCCTCGGTGCTCCTGGCCCCTCCCTCCTGTTCAGTGCCCCCACAGCAAGCAGCTCCCTGTGTCCATTCAGACATGGAGCCTCAACCCGCCCCCGCCCCCGCCCCCTCTCTCTCCTGATTGGCTGACTGACTTTGATTGACAGCAGCAGGAGCCAATGGCGCAGTGATGCTGTCTCAGCCAATGGGGGGGGGGGGGGGGAGAGTCCCAGGCAGCTTAGACACTCCCCCAACATTGCTGGATAAAGACAGGCTCAAGTAAGTATTAGGGGGGCTGAGAGGGGCTGCTGCACACAGAAGGTTTTTTTTTAAATCTTAATGCATAGAATGCATTAAGATAAAAAAGCCTTCTGCCCTTACAATCCCTTTACCTAGTTAAGGGCTTGATCTAGTGTAGTGAGTGTTAGTGTCAGTTAGGGGTTTATTTACTAAAGGTAGAGAGTCCACAATTAGTCACACTTCACAGCGCTGACAGGGAAACTGTGATGTCAGCGCTGC
Source organism: Pelophylax lessonae (assembly GCF_965119305.1). NCBI lineage: Eukaryota > Metazoa > Chordata > Amphibia > Anura > Ranidae > Pelophylax > Pelophylax lessonae. The sequence continues at coordinate 71,814,316 of NC_138770.1, forward strand.
AGCCACTTCTACACCCGTCTTGCTAAAGGGTTTGCAGGCTTCAGATCTGTGACTGGCTGGAGCCGCGATATCTTCACTCCTGTGCATGCGCTGCGGTTCATGCCACAGGGCTCGGAAGGAGAGGCATCCACCAGTCATATCACTGGCTGCATGTAATGTAAATATCTCCTAAACGGTTACATGTTTAGAAGATATTTACACCATCTATAGGTAAGCCTTATTATAGGCTTACCTATAGGTAAAGGTCAGTAGAGGAAGTTTACTTCCTCTTTAATGTCAGTGTAAATGTCCGTTAGTGTCAGTTTCATTTTCAGTTAGGCTCCGTTCACACCTAGGCATTCCAGATCGCTGGCAGAATCGCCGCTATTCTGCCTAGAATACAAACGCATTTCACATTTTGCGTTGATTTGGGAAGCGAGGGCAGAATTTGGGCAATTCCATCCTCGATCTGGAATGCCTAGGTGTGAACGGACACAAAGAAAATCAAACATTACCAGTCCATGCGCAGATCCTGGATAACAGTTTCAAGCACTTTCAAAAAGTTTTCAAGCCAACGGTGAAACAAACATGATAAAGCGTGGCAGCTCTCCTAACCCTCCATTGGGATGTGAGGCAGAGAAACTGTACAGCAAACAAAGAGACAGAGAGCACACCGCCCTAGTGTAACACCGTTTATTAAAGGATAGTAAAGCCATAAAACCAGGTACTCACAAGCAGAACAGATGTCATGCATAGAAATGTATTCCCCGATATAGTATGAACAGAGCGCTCTCCTCCTCGCATCGCCGGCTCGGCTGCTCGTCCTACACTGTCGGACCGTAACATCCGGCTGAGCCTTCCGCCTCAGAGTGACTGTGTATCGTGCGCCTGCGCTGGGGTTGCTAAGCGGAAGGCTCAGCCGGATGTTAAGGTCCGACAGTGTAGGACGAGCAGCCGACCCGGCGATGCGAGGAGGAGAGCCCTCTGTTTATACTATATCAGGGAATACATTTCTATGCATGACATCTGTTCTGCTTGTGAGTACCTGGTTTTATGGCTTTACTATCCTTTAATAAACGGTGTTACACTAGGGCGGTGTGCGCTCTGTCTCTTTGTTTTCTGTAGGTGTGAACGGACCCTGAGTGTCAGTTGGTGACAGTGCATATGTCAGTGTTAGGGTCAGTGTGTTTTAGATAAAAAAAACACATATGTGACATCACCGCAGTAGAATTTATTTTGCAGGTGGTGGTACATGGTAATGTCTTTAACCACTTCGCCCACCGTGTATGTAGTACGTTGGTACTTTGACGTTAAATACCGGGGTTATGGCAGCAGATAGCTATCCTCTATTTTGTGGGATTTTAACCACTTTACCACTAGAGCATTTTGCTCTCTTACGTCTGGGCCACTGGGCGCGAATTGGCGCTGTGCGACTTTAACTGACAATTGCGCGGTCGTGCGACGCCGTACCCAAACGAAATTGACGTCCTTTTTTTCCCACAAACAGAGCTTTCTTTTGGTGGTATTTGATCACCTGTTCGATTTTTACTTTTTGCGCTATAAACAAAAAAAGAGCGTTTATTTTGAAAAAATAACAATATTTTTAACATTTTTTTATATGAAATTCCCCCCAAAAAAGATGTAAAAACCAATTTTTTTTTAAATTTTGGGCCAATTTGTTTTATGCTACCCATGTTTGGTAAAAAAAAAAAAATCGCAATAAGCGTATTTTGATTGGTTTGCGCAAAAGTTATTGCGTTTACTAACAAAGGGAAAGATTTATGTCATTTTTGGTGTTTTTTTTTTTTTAACGAGTAATGGCGGCGATCTGCGTTTTTTTTTGCGGGACTGCGACATTGCGGCAGACAGATCGGACCCTTGACTGACATTTTTGACACTTTTGGGGGTACCAGTGACATTACTACAGTAATCAGTGCTATAAATATGCACTGTTACTGTAAAAATGACACTGGCAGGGAAGGGGTTAATTTTATTGGAGAGGGAGGGGTTAATGTATGCCTGGTGCTTACTGACGTGTGGGGGGGGGAGGTGACTGTGTGAGACAGGGACAGATCGGATGTCCAGCTATGCTGAACACTCCGATCTGTCACTCCCTGTCACTGAGGAGATCCTCCCGCTTGTGTTTACACAGGCGGGCGGATCTCCACACTAGATCGGGGCAGAGCAGCGGCAATCGCCGCTGCTCCTCCCCTGGCCCGACTCCCGCTGTGAATGAAAACAGCGGGAGCGCGCCTCCGGCGGCGCGCGAGCGCCGCCTACAGGGGAGGAGTCTGGCGACGTAGGTCTACGTCGTCAGACGGGAACGAGCCACTTTGCCGCAGTACTATTCCAGTACTCAGCGGTAAAGTGGTTAAAGGCAACAATTGATTACAATAAGGAAATTTGAGCACTATAATAAGACAATGATTCTTTAGTTATACATATAAAAAATCCCCCCTCCGGGTCTGATACAAAGGATCCAACACATCACTGTGTATCGCAGCAGTAAATGAACAACATTTGCAACAGTTACATCACATAAGTAAACGTATATGGAGCCCTATTTCATTATAAGTAAGATTACTTATTCCAGTGTGGTAATTCCAGTTATTACAGAGGGTATTCATCCATGTTGCATTGGATACAGTGGATGTTACAGTAATACTGGAAATTCCAACGCGTTTCAATATTCAGCATATTGTCTTCTTCTGGGAATTTATGTACCACTCTGTAGATATAAATGGCCATCGTTAAGTACATGACTACTATGTATTCAAGAGTAAACATTAATCACATACATATCAACTTACTTCAAATTAGAGCATTAGAACATTGTAACACTTCTCCAGGGATGTTTGGGCATACTTCACATATCCTCTCTTGCACACACAAGAACCTTTAGGCAGTGTTGTCCTCCAAATTATCCCTCTTAGTAATGATCATATACTCGCCAATGTGAATAGATAAATGCCAAACAACAGTAGTGACTATATCCGTACACTAATTAGCTATATATATATATATATATATATATATATATATATATATATATAATCCCCATTTCAATTTTCTAGATAATAGTGTATACTCACTTTAAAAGTTTTGTTTGTGTGCATTTTTTCTGGTTATCCCAGGGGAAAAATATTGCAAATCCCCTCTTATCAGGGAGAAGGATGGGGATGCCAGCCTCCTGGATCAGCTCCACTTCCCGTTCTCCATGTGAAGTGGAGAGGAATGGCGTCTCTGTTGGTCCCTGGCGTTCTCTTGTAACAATCGCACGTGCGCCAGCCTGCACTGCGTGATTGCGTCACAGGCGATCCTCCCCCTGGCTCCACTTACCGTACTCCGTGGGGGGAGTGGAGAGGAATGGCATCTCTGTTGGTCCCCGGCGTTCTATTGTAGCAATCGCGCATGTGACAACCTGCGTTCCGGATCCTCCCCCTGGACCCATCACGCAGGCGCCGATCATTGCCACAATCGCGCATGCCCAAGCCAGGGAGGCCATGCCGCCGACACATAAAATTTTAAAGCCATTAGCCCGATACAAGATCATGGATAAATGGAGGCTACGGGTGTACTAGGCTTCCTAAATGGCCTCTAGTATGCCCCAGTACTAAGTCTGGGGCCTTTCAGTGCCGAGTGTTTAACATATGGAGGACTATAGCAGCATACCTTTACATCACGGGGGGTGTGTTGTACATATTGTTTCACAATAAGCAAACTTCATACCACGGTTATGGTTTTAATTTAAAACTATGAAGCAACATTTTTCCATCACTTCCCAACTACAAAAAAGAAGAGGAAAACATAACAACAACAAAAGAAATGTATATATCTCTCCGTGATCATGGTACTAATCTTCATCCGTCACGGATACAATACTCATTTTTATAAAACAAACTAAAAATAAAAAATAAAAACAATAAACCAGCAAACCAATTTAACTATAGATTTCACAAGGAAAGTGACTTTTCTAGGGGAGATTTGTTGAAGACCCATCTGTGCCAATTAGTCAGTAAAATTATAACCAAGGACATAGTCTCCTTATCAATTTCATATGGGGTATTATATTTATATATATATATATTAGATACTAGAAATTATGGAAAACCATGAAACAGCTTTTCTGGTAACTATTGATGTTGAGTCATTATATAACTGCATACCACATGAGAAAGGATTAGCCGCAGTGAGGCATGTCTTGCGTCAACACAGTATGCATGATTGGAAATTTAAAGAATTTATTTTACAAATGCTTTAATTTATTTTATACCACAATCTTTTCTCCTTTTAAGGCTCCCATTATCTCCAGGTGTGTCGCGTAGCGATGGGGACAAGTTGTGCCCCATCCTATGCAAATTTATACCTGGGGATGTGGGAGCAGGACTTTTTAATCCAACGACGACTTGTCTATATACTTCCACCACATTCTATTGTGGCAGAGGTACATAGACGACATTTTGATAGTTTGGAATGGCCCTGAGCACCTAATTAGGAGTGCCTGAAAAAAATGAATCAAAATACTTGGAATTTATTATTTACAATGACCTACAACCAACATCAGGTAACCTTTTTAGATGTATAAAACAGCTGGCAACCACCCAAAACCGCAAAAAAATTAAATCCCTAAAGCCAATTTTTGTGTATTAGACGGAAATGTACTACATATGAGGACTTCCAAAAGGAAGCCGATGAACAAAAAATATTGACTGAAAAAAGCATTTAATCGTGTCAGAGTTAAAAATAGACAGGACATTCTCTTTAGGAAAAATACAAAATCTAAAATGAATGAAACAGGTGATACGACCACAGTGATTTTGGGATTCTCTAATGAACATGAGGAAAGTCTTAAAATAACACTGGTCAATTCTAACAGATGACCCTATAATAGGTAATCTGGTTACCCCTGCCCCTTCAATTACCTTTAAGAAAGCAGGGTCAATACAGGAGTCCCTAGTACACAGTGAGTATAAAGGGGAACTGAGGAAAGACCCTTGCAGGGATGTGGGAAAATCCCCCTGTGGAGGATGTGCCCAATGTTTGGTCATTAAGAAATGCAAAGAAACAACATTCCCTAAGGCTCCGTTCACATGTCAGCGTATGGATCGCGGGCAGAACCACCGCGGTTCCACCCGCGATCCGGAGATTATTGCAGATTATTGCAACGGGCAACGCCTGTGCGTTGCCCGTTGATTTGCAATAGCCCCCCAAACGCTGAGCGATGTTGCCGTGATTTCCGCCTGCCGAATCGCGGTAACATCGCGCAAAAAAAATTTGCATTACGCCCAAAAAAGTACAAGAGCTTCTTTGGAGTGTATTGCGTCCCGCGATTTTTTTTGCGCAATGTTACCGCGATTCGGCAGGCGGAAATCGCGGCAACATCGCTCAGCGTTTGGGGGGCTATTGCAAATCAACGGGCAACTCACAGGTGTCCCGCGATTTGCAATAATCTCCGGATCGCGGGCGGAACCGCGGCGGTTCTGCCCGCGATCCATACGCTGACATGTGAACGGAGCCTAATAGAAAAAAATGTATGGCCAGACATTTTGTAAATTGAAAAACAAAGGGTGTTGTATACCTAATGAATTGTGAGTGTGGTTCTTTTTATGTAAGAAAATTAGTAAATAAACACATGCAGAGTATGAAAATAGGCAATTTATATTTACCTTTGGGTAGAAATGTAGTGAGAGCACAAAAATATAGGATGCCAGGGGTCACCTTTATGGCCCTTCACAGACTTCATATTCCGACAAGGGGAGGAGACTGGAACAAGACTCTACTCCAGTGCCAAATGCGCTGAATTAGACATCTTAAGGCCACGTCTACCCTGGGATTAAATTAATCAGAAAGTTTTAGACCCTTCCTAGAGGGTTTTGCCTCTGGGAAGACAGATTAAATAATACCCCCATATAAAATGGATAAGGAGACTTTGTCCTTAATTGTAATATGTCCTTGGTTGTAATATTACTGACTAATTGGTACAGATGGGTCTTCAACAAACCTCCCCTAGAAAAGTCAGTTTCCTTGTGAAATCTTTGGTAAATTGGTTTGCTGGGCTGTTGTTATTTAATTTTTATTTCATTTTATAAAAATGAACCAAGTAAAGTATCCGTGATGGATGAAGATTAGTACCATGATCACAGAGAGATATATATATTTCTTTTGTTTTTGTTAGGTTTTCCTCTTTTGCAGTTGCTAAGTGATGGAAAAATGTTGCTGCATAGTTTTAAATGAAATACATAACTGTGGTATAAAGTTTGCCTATTGTGAAACTATAGGTACAAACAACCCCCCCCCCCCCCGCATACTGCAAAGGTATGCTTCTATAGTGCTCCATATGTTGCACACCTGGCACAGAAAGGCCCCAGACTTAGTACTGGGGCATACTAGAGGCCATTAAGGAGGCCTAGTACACCCATGGCCTCCATGTATCCCGATCTTGTATCGGGCTAATGGCCTTGAAACTTTCAGAGTTGGCAGCATCTCCTGTTACGTCGCAGCCCGTTCCCTGGGTTACGGGTTCCTGGCTTGGACATGTGTGATTGTGGCAATGATCGGCACCTGCGTGATAGGTCCATGGGGAGGATCCGGAGGATCGCCTGTGACACAGTCGCGCAGCGCAGGTTGGCGCATGCGCGATTACTACAGGAGAAAGCCGGGGACCAATGGAGACTCAATTCCTCTCCACCCCACATGGAGTATGGGAAGTGGAGCTTATCCAGCAGGCTGGCGTCCCTGTCCTTCTCCTCAGTAGATTTGCCATAGATTTCCCTCGGGATAACCAGAAAAAATGCACACAAACAAAACTTTTAAAGTGAGTATATACTATTATCTAGCAAACTGAAATGGGGATTTTATATATATATATATATATATATATATATACAAACCCAATTCCAAAAAAGTTGGGACACTGTACAAATTGTGAGTAAAAAAGGAATGGACTAATTTACAAATCTCATAAACTTATATTTTATTCACAATATAATATGGATAACATATCAAATGTTGAAATTAAGAGATTTTGAAATGTCATGCCAAATATCTGCTCATTTTGGATTTCATGAGAGCTGCGCATTCCAAAAAAGTTGGGACAGGTAGCAATAAGAGGCCGGAAAAGTTAAATGTACATATAAGGAACAGCTGGAGGACCAATTTGCAACTTATTCGGTCAAATGACAACATGATTAGGTATAAAAAGAGGCTCTCATAGTGGCAGTGTCCCTCAGAAGTCAAGATGGGCAGAGGATCACCAATTCCCCCAATGTTGCGGCGAAAAATAGTGGAGTAATATCAGAAAGGGGTTTCTCAGAGAAAAATTGCAAAGAGTTTGAAGTTATCATCATCTACAGTGCATAATATCAACCAAAGTTTCAGAGAATCTGGAACAATCTCTGTGTGTAAGGGTCAAGGGAAACCATACTGGATGCCCGTGATCTTTGGGCCCTTAGACGGTGCTGCATCACATACAGGAATGCTACTGTAATGGAAATCACAACATGGGCTCAGGAATACTTCCAGAAAACATTGTCGGTGAACACAATCCACCGTGCCATTCACCATTGCCAGCTAAAACTCTATAGGCCAAATCTAAACATGATCCAGAAGCGCAGGCGTTTTCTCTGGGCCAAGGCTCATTTAAAATGGACTGTGGCAAAGTGGAAAACTGTTCTGTGGTCAGACGAATCAAAATTTGAAGTTCTTTTTGGAAAACTGGGACGCCATGTCATCCGGACTAAAGAGGACAAGGACAACCCAAGTTGTTCTCAGCGCTCAGTTCAGAAGCCTGCATCTCTGATGGTATGGGGTTGCATGAGGAGTGTGGCATGGGCAGCTTACAAATCTGGAAAGGCACCATCAATGGTGAAAGGTATATCCAAGTTATAGAACAACATATGTTCCCATCCAGATGTTGTCTCTTGCAGGGAAGACCTTGCATTTTCCAACATGACAATGCCAGACCACATACTGCATCAATTACAACATCATGGCTGCATAGAGGAAGGATCCGGGTACTGAAATGGCCAGCCTGTAGTCCAGATCTTTCATCCATAGAAATATTTGGCGCATCATAAAGAAGAAGATGCAACAAAGAAGACCTAAGACAGTTGAGCAACTAAAAACATGTATTAAACAAGAATGGGACAACATTCCTATTCCTAAACGTGGGCAACTTGTCTCCTCAGTCCCCAGACGTTTTCAGACTGATATAAAATGAAGAGGGGATGCCACACAGTGGTAAACATGGCCTTGTCCCAACTTTTTTGAGATGTATTGATGCCATAAAATTTAAAATCAATTTATTTTTCCCTTAAAATTATACATTTTCTCAGTTTAAACATTTGATATGTCATCTATGTTGTATTCTGAATAAAATATTGAAATTTGAAACTTTCACACATTGCATCCTGTTTTTATTCACATTTTGTTCAGTGTCCCAACTTTTTTGGAATCGGGTTTGTATATATATGTATATAGCTAATGAGCGTATGGGTATGGATATAGCCACTACTGTTGTTTCGCATTTATCTATTTACTGTACTTTTACATTGACGAGTATATGATCATTGCTAAGAGGTAATTTTGGAGGACAACACTGCCTAAAGGTCCTTGTGTGCGCAAGAAAGGATATGTGAAGCATGTCCAAACATCCCTGGGGAAGTGTTACAATGTTCTAATGCTCTAATTTGAAGTAAGTTGATATGTATGTGATCAACGTGTACCCTTGAATACATAGTAGACATGCACCAAATGATGGCCATTTATATCTACAGAGTGGTAAATAAATTCCCTGAAGAAGACAATATGTTGAATGTTGAAACGCGTTTGAATTTCCAGTATTACTGTAACATCCACTGTATCCAATGCAACATGGATGAATACCCTCTATAATAACTGGAATTACCACACTGGGATAGGTCATCTTACTTATAATGAAATAGGGCTCCATATAAGTCTCACCTATTTGATGTAACTGTTGCAAATGTTCATTTACTGCTGTGATACACAGTCAGGTGTTGGATCCTTTGTATATCAGACCCGGAAGGTTCATTTTATATATGTATAAATAAAGAATCGTTGTCTTTTAAATAATTATAGTACTATAATTTACTTATTGTAATTAATAGTTGCCTTTAAAATTTCACGAAATAGAGGATAAAAATTTGTTAATTATGTCTACTGGATGATGGCAAAAAATACCATGAGTTTAAAAGAAAGTTATTCCCTTTACAAGGTCTCTCTATATTAATCACTACTAGAAAAATAAACATTCGGGGGCCCATTCACACTAGTGTAAGCATTAAAGAAGAACTCCGGCCTTGCCTCTTTTGTCTCAGTTTCTTTTGCTTCTGTTGCTTGGTGGAAACTTTTGCTGCTCTGTAATCTTCCCCGCTTTGGGCTTTCTGAATTCTCCGGACATTGTAGCAGACAAACATCTGTTTAGAGATGCCCAGTCTCCCAAAAGCCACACTGACTATCTTTGATGTACCCCCTAGGCTTCAGAGGGTGCCTCTCACAGCTGCTGTGTCCTATGTGATGCACACTACTTTCATAGGGTTGGTTTCAGTTGGATGAGAAAGTTACTATAGAGCCTTCCACTGTGCACAGTGAATCCTACCTGGGATACAGGAACTAGCTACAGTGTACTGTAAATTATACATGCCCAATGCTAATCAATGCAGGCCTTTAATCAAACACAAGGCTAGTGATTGGTGGTCTCCTAAAATCAAATTATCGGGTGTCATTTCCTTTCTCATACTACAGGATGATGTACCCTTGGTAATCAGAATATTAATAGTAATAAAACATACAGTATCTCACAAAAGTGAGTACACCCCTCACATTTTTGTAAATATTTTAGAATATCTTTTCATGTGACAACACTGAAGAAATGGCACTTTGCTACAATTTTAGACTTTAATGCGGTTTAGCGGTTTAGACATTAATGGCTGTGTGTTATACAAGCTGTACACTCACTAATTTACATTGTAGCAAAATTTAATTTCTTCAGTGTTGTCACATGAAAAGATATAATAAAATATTTACAAAAATGTGAGGGGTGTACGCATTTTTGTGAGATACTGTATTTGCTATGAAGTATAAATGAGTGTCCGCTTCTGCATTTCTATGTATAGTACAAAAGATCTTCTTCCTTCTCTTCTTCTCCTTCTAACACATTCTTTTATTCTCCCTCTTTTCCTTTCTTTATACTCTCTCCCTTCCAGTTACAAAGAAGCATGGGATAGTGTGCATTTGCTGACACTAGGTACTTTGACAATTGCTGGTGACTAATGCCCCGTACACACGTACCGATCGTCGGCCGACCGATCGACCGTCTTTTGTCCAGGGATGCCAAAAGACTGCACACGAATTTTGTCGGCCAACAACAGCCGACTGCAGAAGTGATGTCATGTGATGGTTTACTTTCCCTGTGTTTTTTCTTCTCTGAGCATGCCCAGTCTTGCAAATCTGCTGATTGTCGGCTGAATTCTGTACTGACTGGCGAACAATCGGCCGTTCTGGTGTCGACATACAAAAATTTTAAAGTCTGCACAACAGATTCTGTTCGGCCGAAAATGCGCTGTCGGCTGTCGGAAGCCTCATACTAACAAGCCTACAATCGGCCGATCGGACGTCGGCCGAATATTTACGGCCGACAATCGGTACGTGTGTATGGGCCTTAAGCGAGGACAGTGGTGGGGAACTGAGCAGATGGAATATGGTGGCCAAAGTAAGGAAGGTGGAGAAATCCTGGGGAAGGTGGGTTGGAAATTATCTGGCAGATTTACTTTAGTTCCTCACTTTTTGTAATGGTTACACATGCAAGTAACAATGCTTACTTATTGAAATGTTCTCTGATGTACTCTGTCGCTCTTTGGACTTGTGTTTCATTAAGCAGTGTGACAGTCATCATGATGCAACTCCACAGGCACAGCAATGTCAAGATGGTACGTGCCATTTTAACCTGCAATTAAGAGATATTGGATGAATGTTTTATGTTTACATATTCTTATTCTTAAAAATATAATGTGTAAGTTATAACTTCACTTTGTCATGTGTCATTGATGGATTACATTCTTGAATATAGTTGAACAGAGCATGCTCCTGCAGGGACATCCCACTCCCAGCACACTCATTAGTTTTACTCCAATGAGATCCCTCCTCCAGGATAAACAGTTTGGTTATTCCCCAGTGAGATCCCATCTCCAGTACCCACAAACTAATATTTCCCCAGTGACATTCCGCCCCAGAAGGCACATGACTTGCAGTACCCATAATCTACAACACAATCAGAATATTTAACAACATCCAGCACACACATTGGTCATTTCCCAGAGTGAGCCCACACATAGGACACACACAGATTGCTCCACCATATAAATTTACATATATTTAATCGTCCACATCTTTCCCTCAGACACTGGTCATTGCATCTGTACACAAAGGAGTTTGTTTACTAAAATCGGAGAATGCAAAATCTGGTGCAATTCTGCACAGAAACCAATCAGCTTCCAAGTTTTATCGCCAATGCTTGATTAAATAAGCTGAAGTTAGAAGCTGATTGGCTACCATGCACAGCTGCGCCAGATTCTGCGTGCACCAGTTTAAGTAAATATCTCCCAAAGTTATCATCACCTCCCCCCCTCTGCAAATTGAAAGTTTACCATTGTTTTCCAGTAGAGGGATTTCGATTTTTTGTGGTTCCCCCTCACCCTAATTCATCGGGTTATATTTTCTCATTGTGAAAGAAAATAGGGTGCGCTAACCATACAATTATGCGGCAGCCCTGAAATGGGGAAAATAAATGTGAAAAAAGGTATAGTGCGCTCAACACAATCATAAATATTAAACATATGACATCTGGAATGACCCAAATATTATGGTGATCTTCATACAGTGTGAAAATTCTTTATGTAAAAACATATAATTTATAACAATCATGAAAAAATACTCACCCCTCACGCCACGCCACCACGCCGTCACGCCACACCACGTGTTCTGCACTGCAGGCGGTCACGTTCGTACACTTGGAAACATTGTTTATGCCCAGTTCCTTCCATTTGCCATGTAAGTGTGTTTCTTTTCTAATAAAGTTTTTTTAAAAGGATAATGCACTATTGGCACTTTATATCTTTTGTTATGGGGGAGCTACATTAGAGTACAGTATCGCCAGCCACATCGGTGAGTTGGATAAGGTGGAGTGGAGAAACATTCAGCACATGCATTGAAGCCACCATTGGATACCTTCTATCTGGTGCATCGGTATAAACAACAGTGCTTTATGCCTACCCTCTACATACTTCTGGTAAGAAGTTTGCACTACCACCGAGGTGTCACCTCACTTGATTTCATTCGTTCACGTGTGGAAAGTGCCTATTAACCAATAAGGCTCACTGTTTAGTGTTATCTGGTAAGAGGCTATTTCTTCTATTTCACCCTCACATATTGGTCTAAGATTAGCAAGATTGAAGATCCACTATTGATGGAAGCTTGATCTTTGGCTATTTGAGATTATCTGGATCATTTGGAGGACTTTATATATATATTTTTTCATGATTGTTATAAATTATATGTTTTTACATAAAGAATTTTCACATATGGTTTTTCACACTCTATGAAGATCACCATAATATTTGGGTCATCCCAGATGTCATATGTTTAATATCTATGACTGTGTTGAGCGCACTATACCTTTTTTCACATATATTTCTCATTAGTTCCAAAGCTGTGCTATATAGAAGCTGTTGTTTCTATGCATTGCACTGTTGAAGCCTGAAACAGTAGTATGCTGTTTTGATTTAGTTGGCTAAAGTGTCATAGTGTAGGGCTGATTTTTGTATAACACGGTGTATTGCAGTGCAGTGTAGTGAAGGGCTGATTTTTGTATAACACAGTGTAGTCCATTCAGTCTAGTGCTGTGCTGTGATTCTTGTGTAACACAGTGTAGTGGGGCTACTGAAGCGTTGGTGTATACAACACTTCTGTGTCACCCCACTGATCCCATTTTTTTTCATTGATATATATATATATATATATATAAACATATATATTTTGAGGCGTAGCAGCACTAATTTTAATTAGGACATAATTGCTGTCACCCCTTTTGTGTTGCAGGTGCTATTCCTTTTGCATAAGCAGTAGTTTTTTTTTGTGGCGCAACAGCACTTATTGTATTTAGGGCACAATTGCTGTCCCCCCTTTTGTGTCAAAGGTGCTATTCCTTCTGCATCAGCAGGGGGTTTCTTTGTGGCACAGCAGCACTTATTGTATTTAGGGCATAATTGCTGTCTCCCCTTTTTTGTGGCAGGTGCTATTCCTTCTGCGTCAGCAGTGTTTTTTTCAGCAGCACTAATTGTATTTAGGGCATAACTGCTATTACCCTTTTGTGTCACAGGTGCTATTCCTTCTGCGTCAGTAGTGGGTTTTTTTTGTGGCGCAGCAGCACATATTATATTTATGGCATAACTGCTGCCCCCCCCCCTTTTGTGTCGCAGGTGCTATTCCTTCTGCATCAGCAGTGTTTTTGTTTTGTGGCATGGCAGCACTAATTTTATTTAAGGCATAATTGATGTTCCCCCTTTTGTGTCGCTGGTGATATTCCTTCTGCTTCTGCAGTAGGTTTTTTTTGTGGCACAGCAGCACTAATTGTATTTAGGGCATAATTGTTGTCCACCCTTTTGTGTCACAGGTGCTATCCCTTCTGCGTCAGCAGTAGTTTTTTTTTTGCGCAGCAGCACTAATTGTATTTAGGACATAAGTGCTGTCCCCCCCCCTTCTGTGGCGCAGGTAATATTCCTTCTGCGTCAGCAGTCTTTTTTTGTGGCGCAGCAGCATTAATTGTACTCAGGGCGTAATTGCTATCACCCTTTTGTGTTGCAGGTGCTAGTCCTTCTGCATCAGCAGTGGGGGGGGGGGGGGGGGGTTTGTGGCGCAGCAGCACTAATTGTATTTAAGGCATAATTGCTGTCCCCCTTTGTGTCGCAGGTGCTATTCCTTTTCTGTCAGCAGTGGGTTTTTTTCTGGCGCAGTAGTACTAATTGTATTTAGAGCATAATTGCTGTCCCCCCTTTTTTGTGGCAAGTGCTATTCCTTCTGCATCAGCAGTAGGTTATTTTTTGTGGCGCAGCAGCACTAATTGTAGTTAGGGCATAATTGCTGTTTCCCCTTTTGTGTCGCTGTTGATATTCCTTCTGCGTCAGCAGTAGGTTTTTTTGTGGGTGCAGCAGCACTTATTGTATTTGGGGCATAATTGCTAGCCCCTTTTTGTGTCACAGGTGCTATTCCTTCTACGTCAGCAGTGGGGTTTTTTTGTTGCGCAGCAGCACTAATTGTAATTAGGCCATAATTGCTGTCCCCCTTCTGTGTCGCAGGTGCTATTTCTTCTGCATCAGCAGTGAGTTTTTTTGTGGTGCTGTAGCACTAATTGTATTTAGGGCATAATTGCTGTCCCCCCTTTTATGTCGCAGGTGCTATTCCTTCTGCGTCAGCAATGCTGTTTTTTGTGGCGCAGCAGCACTAATTGTATTTAGGGCATAATTGCTGAGATCTATACCATCTCTATTTCACTGTTCATTCATCTTTCACTTCTACGCATATCGCACATTTATTATTATTTTTATTTTTTAGAATTATATGGATTGGAATTTACCCACAGTTATTTTACTATGAATTACAATCTGCACTAGACCGCCCCCCCCCCCCATGTCCCCTCGACTTGGATGGGTCTGTTTGCCACAGCCCCGGGTGAGGCTTGTGTCTACCACACCTTCATCCCTCTTTTTAGATGCTGGTAATTCATTTAATAATAATAAAAAAAATATTTATTTATTTATTTTTTGGGAACTATTAATTTTTATACATGTTTACATTTATTTAGGGTTTTAGATCTCTTTGCATTATACTCTTGAAGAAGCGGACAGGGTTTCACGAAACGCTTCGGTATGCCAAGTGGTTTTATTCATCATGTCTATACCAATTATGTATTTTTTTTCTTATTTATATATTATCATGTAATTGTATTATGTATTTACTGTACCTATCCTGCATTGTTATATGTCAGTTCTTAAATACATATATATTTTTACTTCATTCAGGAATTGTTTTTTTTTGTTGTTTTTGGCTATTTGAGATTATCTGGATCATTTGGAGGACTTTATATATATATTTTTCATGATTGTTATAAATTATATGTTTTTACATAAAGAATTTTCACATATGGTTTTTCACACTCTATGAAGATCACCATAATATTTGGGTCATCCCAGATGTCATATGTTTAATATCTATGACTGTGTTGAGCGCACTATACCTTTTTTCACATATATTTTCTCATTAGTTCCAAAGCTGTGCTCTATAGAAGCTGTTGTTTCTATGCATTGCACTGTTGAAGCCTGAAACAGTAGTATGCTGTTTTGATTTAGTTGGCTAAAGTGTCATAGTGTAGGGCTGATTTTTGTATAACACGGTGTAGTCCATTCAGTCTAGTGCTGTGCTGTGATTCTTGTGTAACACAGTGTAGTGGGGCTACTGAAGCGTTGGTGTATACAACACTTCTGTGTCACCCCACTGATCCCATTTTTTTTCATTGATATATATATATATATATATATATAAATATATATATTTTGAGGCGTAGCAGCACTAATTTTAATTAGGACATAATTGCTGTCACCCCTTTTGTGTTGCAGGTGCTATTCCTTTTGCATCAGCAGTAGTTTTTTTTTGTGGCGCAACAGCACTTATTGTATTTAGGGCACAATTGCTGTCCCCCCTTTTGTGTCAAAGGTGCTGTTCCTTCTGCATCAGCAGGGGGTTTCTTTGTGGCACAGCAGCACTTATTGTATTTAGGGCATAATTGCTGTCTCCCCTTTTTTGTGGCAGGTGCTATTCCTTCTGCGTCAGCAGTGTTTTTTTCAGCAGCACTAATTGTATTTAGGGCATAACTGCTATTACCCTTTTGTGTCACAGGTGCTATTCCTTCTGCGTCAGTAGTGGGTTTTTTTTTGTGGCGCAGCAGCACATATTATATTTATGGCATAACTGCTGCCCCCCCCCTTTTGTGTCGCAGGTGCTATTCCTTCTGCATCAGCAGTGTTTTTGTTTTGTGGCACGGCAGCACTAATTGTATTTAAGGCATAATTGATGTTCCCCCTTTTGTGTCGCTGGTGATATTCCTTCTGCTTCTGCAGTAGGTTTTTTTTGTGGCACAGCAGCACTAATTGTATTTAGGGCATAATTGTTGTCCACCCTTTTGTGTCACAGGTGCTATCCCTTCTGCGTCAGCAGTAGTTTTTTTTTTGCGCAGCAGCTCTAATTGTATTTAGGGCATAAGTGCTGTCCCCCCCCCCTTCTGTGGCGCAGGTAATATTCCTTCTGCGTCAGCAGTCTTTTTTTGTGGCGCAGCAGCATTAATTGTACTCAGGGCGTAATTGCTATCACCCTTTTGTGTTGCAGGTGCTAGTCCTTCTGCATCAGCAGTGGGGGGGGGGGGGGGGGGTTTGTGGCGCAGCAGCACTAATTGTATTTAAGGCATAATTGCTGTCCCCCTTTGTGTCGCAGGTGCTATTCCTTTTCTGTCAGCAGTGGGTTTTTTTCTGGCGCAGTAGTACTAATTGTATTTAGAGCATAATTGCTGTCCCCCCTTTTTTGTGGCAAGTGCTATTCCTCCTGCATCAGCAGTAGGTTATTTTTTGTGGCGCAGCAGCACTAATTGTAGTTAGGGCATAATTGCTGTTTCCCCTTTTGTGTCGCTGTTGATATTCCTTCTGCGTCAGCAGTAGGTTTTTTTGTGGGTGCAGCAGCACTTATTGTATTTGGGGCATAATTGCTAGCCCCTTTTTGTGTCACAGGTGCTATTCCTTCTACGTCAGCAGTGGGGTTTTTTTGTTGCGCAGCAGCACTAATTGTAATTAGGCCATAATTGCTGTCCCCCTTCTGTGTCACAGGTGCTATTTCTTCTGCATCAGCAGTGAGTTTTTTTGTGGTGCTGTAGCACTAATTGTATTTAGGGCATAATTGCTGTCCCCCCTTTTATGTCGCAGGTGCTATTCCTTCTGCGTCAGCAATGCTGTTTTTTGTGGCGCAGCAGCACTAATTGTATTTAGGGCATAATTGCTGAGATCTATACCATCTCTATTTCACTGTTCATTCATCTTTCACTTCTACGCATATCGCACATTTATTATTATTTTTAGTTCAATCTGAGTTTATTAAGAAAGAGGAGTTTTACAGAATATGGGTGAAAGCTAAGGAGCAAGGAGCAAACAGAAAAAATTCACAGCCATGTCACACAATGAATTTCAAGTAAGTGCTTAGTACAAACAATATCAATCAGTGTTGAGACGAAACAGAAACTACCAAGTCCATTGGAGTACGATTGTATCGCAACTTGATATACAGCAGCTTGGTGTAACCTGGGTCAACATAAACAAGGGAGAGAGCAAATAAAGGATAACACTGTTAGAGACACCGCCACATCTGGTGTCACATTAGAAAATGGTGTAAAGTTTGGGAGGTACTAGTAAATACTCAGGTTTTACGCTGCGAAGCACCCAAAAACAACAAGGGAGCACAAAAAGGATAGCCGTATGGTGCCAGTGGTATAGCCAAAGAGGTAGAGAGAGGGGAGGTGGGGTAAAGCAGGAGAGCGAAAACAGAGAGAAGTCAAGGGGGTGAGGAAGACAGAGAAGATCATGAGGGACCGCCCACGTCCCACTACTGTTCCCCATCACCCGGCAGCACAGGCGCTTCGATCCAGGACTGAAAGGCCTCCGAACACCGAAACACGTCCCAAGACATCCATGCAGCAGAGAACCGTTCCTCTTTGCCCCCTTCTCGCGCCAGCAGGTTTTCCATGTCTCTAAGCCTGTCTAGTTCCAAAGCCCACTCAAGTTTAGAGGGCACGTGCTGGGTCCTCCAGTGTCTGGGTATTACTGTCCGTACAGCCGCCAAGAAAAAACGCAGAACGTCTCTCTTGATCGACCGGAAGGAGCCGGGTAACAAGGACAACAAGGCCAACTGCGGTGTCGCGGATACTGTAGTTGCCTGGAGCCTGCAGTAAAGAGCAATAATTCCAGTCCACAATGCATGGATCTGCGGGCATTCCCACCAAATATGAAGGAGCGTCCCCCTAGATGACTTGCATCGCCAGCATTGGTCCGACTGAAGTGGATCAATATAGGTAATCGAGGAAGGGCACCTGTACCATCTGCTCAGGAGTTTGAACCCCTTCTCCTGAACTTGCGTAGCAGGAGACAGCGAGTGAGTCAGCGCGAAGCATTTGTACCAGTCGGTAGATGAAAGGGCTCGCCCCAGGTCCCTGTCCCAGGCAGCAGTATAAGTTGGCAGGTCAGGGCGAAGGGCACGTAGGAGTAACGAATATAAGAGAGATACCGTGTGCGTGGGGGGAACATCCTGGAGTAGGATAGAGTCAAACTCCGAAGGGTCTCCCCTAACAGCAGTCAGTGAGGGCAGGGAGCGTATATAGGAGAGAGCCTGGCCGCGCTGCAGCCAGCTCACAAGAGCACCATCGGATGTGGTGGAAGTAGGAGTCGTCAACAAGGACGAGTCAGTTCTGAGAATTTGGGAAACACGTCGATGGTCTGTCGCAGTCCAGGGTCCAAATCTAGAACACGAGGCTGCCGGGGGGAACGCCGGGGTGCCAAAGAAGGGCATCATGGGGCCCTGAGGACCTGAGAGACGGCCCGATTTATTCAGGCAATCCCAAGTCCGCAGGGTCTGGCCCGTTAACATGTTGAAAGAGGAAACGTGACCACGAAGATGCACCGGAGTCCAGGGAAGTGCCCTGAGATCAAAGGGGGCAAGAAGATGTTCAAGTTGCACCCACAGTTTAGTGGGGGCAATGTGAAACCAATCCACCAAGCGCGTCAGGGTCGCCGCGCGGTGGTAGAGAGCGAAGTCCGGGATACCGGTGCCCCCTCTAGACTTCGGAAGGGTGAGAGTCGCATACTTTAGGCGGGGTCGGCTATGAAGCCATACAAATCTCGAAAGCGCTCTACGCAGCTTGTCAAAGAAGGAGGCAGGTATGTGAACAGGAAGCGCTTGGAAGAGGTACAAAAAGCGAGGTAGAACGTCCATTTTCAGGACATTGATCCTCCCAAACCAAGACAAGTGTTTCGTGGAGTAGGTAGACAGGTCAGACAGGGTTTTAGTGAGGAGTGGAACAAAATTGTCAGTGAAGAGGCGCGTCGGGTCAGAAGGCAGATTGACGCCCAAGTAGCGAACGGAGGAGGATCCCGTCTTAAAGAGGTATGTGTCCGAGATACGTTTAAGAGTCGATTTAGGCAGGGAGATATTTAATATCTCAGATTTAGAGTGATTAACTTTAAAGTTGCTCACAAGGCCAAAGTCGCGGAACTCGGCCAAGATCGCAGGGAGGGACTTTTGAGGAGAAGTGACGTAGAGCAGTAAATCATCTGCGAATAGCGCTAGTTTTGAATGTATGGGGCCAATGGTCAGTCCGCAGACATTGGGGTTGTCACGAATAGCAACGGCCAGATGTTCCATTACTAGGACATAGAGGAGCGGAGACAGGGGGCAACCCTGGCGCGTACCGTTGTGGATGCTGAAGGTAGGAGACAAGGAGCCGTTAATCCGGAGCCTAGCGGAAGGTGACTTGTAGAGGGCCATAATTCTAGCCAGCATCAGCGGGCCGAGACCGATTTGTTCCAGGGTAAGACACAGAAAATGCCAGTCAACACGGTCAAAGGCCTTCTCCGCGTCCACTGTCAGCAGGCACAAAGGTATATCGTGGGAGCGGGCATAATCAGTAAGCAGGAGGGTTTTCAAGGTATTGTCCCTAGCTTCTCGGCCTTGGACAAAGCCCACCTGGTCCATATGAATAAGGTCTGGCAATAACGGTTTCAATCGGGTCGCTAGGATCTTAGCATAAAGTTTAAGGTCGATTCCAATTAAAGAGATAGGTCTGTAATTGGCACACGATGCGGGGTCCTTCCCCGGCTTTGGAATTAGAGATATGTGGGCCTCTAACGTTTGAGGAGGAAAATCCGAGCCGTCAGGAATCGAGTTAAAGACCCGAGCCAGAAAAGGGGCCAGCAAAGTGCTGAACACCTTATAAAATTTGGCAGTAAAGCCGTCGGGACCAGGACTTTTGCCGGAGGGGATAGATGCAATAGCTGCCACAACCTCGTCGACTGAGATCGCCGTTTCCAGGTCCGAGACAGTCTCAGCAGGTAGGCACGGGAGGGCAGTCGCCGACACATACGCAGCTTTGTCCTCGAGGGAGGCTCCCGCGGCACCCTGGGGCAGGGACGCAGACAAATGGTAAAGCGACTGATAGTAAGTCGCAAAGGATTGACCAATCAGCTTCGGGGTCATCACCAGGGACCCTGTTGGGTCACGAATCCGGTCAATAAATGTAGAGGCAGCGCGTGGGTGGAGTGCGCCAGCCAATGGTCGACCACATTTGTCTTGAGACTTGTATCTGTGTAGAGCCAACTTCTGGTCGTACGTGCGGGCGGAGGCCACATATAGGTCTCTAAGTTGGGACCGAGCCGTAGAGAGGTCGGCTAGAGTGGCAGAGGATGGGGTCCGGCTATGCTTTGTTTCTAGATCGCGTAGCTTTAGAGTCGCAGCCGTAATAGAGGCCGACCTTTCTTTTTTAAGACGGGAACCCATCTGGATAAAGGAACCCCGCAGCACTGCTTTGAGCGCTTCCCATTGCAGAGGGAGGGACGTAGGGTCCTCAGCGTGGTCTAAGTAGAAATTGTTAATGACAGTGGAAATCGCGTCCACGCAGCCCGCAGTCGCCAGTATAGAGTCATTAAGCCTCCAGGTCCATTCTCTCATCGGGGTGTTCGGGGGGGAAAGCGTGAGGAAAATCGGGGAGTGGTCGGACCAGACCAACGTCCCAATGTCTACCTCGGGGGACCAGTCAAGACAGGCATGGTCCACGAAGAAATAGTCTATCCGGCTGTACGACTGATGGGCAAACGAAAAGTGAGTGTAGGTCCTAGAGGTCGGGTGGAGGATTCGCCATACATCAACGATGTGCAAGTTATGAAGGACACGCTTCAGGGCACGCAACTTCGTATAGGAAAGAGCTGAACGAGAGGAAGAGGTATCTAGTGTAGGGTCTAATGGAAGGTTGAAGTCGCCGCCTAGGAGGATCCTCCCCTCCGCAAACCCCGCGAGTAGCTCAAGGTACCGCAAGGCCCAGGCAACTTGATTAGCGTTAGGTAAGTAGAAGTTGGCAACCGTGTATGTCGTCCCCCAGAGAGCAAACTTAACCAGCACGTACCTTCCCTGTGGATCTGCAACATGGTCAATCATGATGACAGGCAGGGATTTATGAAAGGCCACAGACACCCCTTTGGACTTCTGAAGAGGGTTAGAACTGTGTATCCATCGGTTGTAGTACCTGTTGGAGCAAGCAGGGACAGAATCGGAGCAGAAATGCGTCTCTTGGAGTAGCAGGATATTGACATGGCGCTTATGCATATGGTATAGGATTTGGCCCCTCTTAGAAGCAACATTGAGGCCCTGTACATTATAGGAGCCTAGGATCAAACGGGGGCGAGTACTTATTGTGTGGGCCATAGTAGGACGCGGGCGGGTAGGCAGAGGAGAGGAGGCCTCCAGGGGAATGGAAGCCGCGATCAGAAAGAAGGAAGGACAGCAGAAGAAGAAAAAACAAAGAAGAGAAAAAAAAAGAAAGGGGGGGGGAGAAGACACAGGAACAGTGAATATAGAAAGGGAGTGGGAGAGGAAAGAAGAAAAAAAGAAAAAAAGGGGGGGGAAAGAGCAACAAAAGAAGAAGTAAAAAGAGAAAAAAAAAAGGGGGGAAGGGGGGGGTGGAAGGCTAAGTAGTACACTGAGTAGTAGACAAGGGGGACTCCAGGAGGGGAGCCAAGGAAACTATGGTGCCTGAGTACAGGACACCGCGCGTAACACACGATACGAGCACAGAACCGTGCTCAACCTATGGGGGGGTGGAAGTGTGAAGAGGGAGATAGAAGCACATGAGCGGGTCCGGCAGCCCAGCAGATTTAAACAAAAAATCAATTATGTGTACACCGAAGAAGAACAACAACATTAGAGCTCAATACGGGGATATTGGTAAGGACGCAAAATTGCGACCGTCAGGGGAGAAAGCAATAAAATCATAAAACATGTTAGAACAACAATATAAGAGCAATTGAAACATTAAGCTGTGGGCTAGGATCTATCAGAATCATGGAGAGTCAGGCGACCCCCCCAAACCCCAGCTGGACTGGACAACAGCAAGGGGCAGGGGTAAGGTCACACCGAGCCAGTAAGTACATGAAGCCGTGGGGCAGCATTAAACAGAGAAAAAGGAAAAATTGTCACGAATTAGAGGAAGCATTAACATTGTATAACAATACCAATAACATGAAACATAAGAGACAACTCAAGAGCCGGCGGACCCCAAATTCTGTGGCTTGAACGGTCACATAGCGACCCCCTCAAACCCCAGCCATTCATAGCAATAGCAAAGGGCAGAAGCAAAGTCAGACCAAGACGGATGAGGCCGGTAACTGTGGAGAGAAGCATGTTATAGCAGGAGAGGGCAAGCAGGGGGTCAACAAATAGGGTCCGGTCGCACTAGCACAGTCAGAGTGGAGTGCGGTATATGCAGTCATCAAGCTTCCGGAGACTGAGGGCGGCTAGACCTGTGCCTGGGTAAGGCAGATCTTGAGCGGGAGCGACGACTTCTCTGAGGAAGGGGACCAGATGACTGTGGTCGCGTCCATTCAACTGGAGGATCCAGCCAATTCGGAATGTCCACCGGAGCATGACCCAGGAATGAGAAGAAGTCGGGTAGTTGATCAGGATCCGCTAGCACGTACTTCCGGGAGTTGAAAGTCACTTTGATGCTGAAGGGGTGCCCCCATGTGTAAGTGGCCCCAATTTGACGTAACAAGTCCAGTAAGGGACGGACCACTCTTCGCATATGTAGAGTATTGCGGGATAGGTCGGGGTAGATGTGAATGGAGGAGCCATCAAAGTCAAGAGATCCCAGCTGCCAAGCCTTTCTCATAATTTCTTCCTTTAGGGTATAGTAGTGAACCCTACATAACACATCACGGGGACGGCCTTCTCCCCTACCTCCCGGACCCCCCACTCTGTGCACCCTGTCCAGTTCGATGGCCGTGGTCGGGGCTCTACCGAGAATCTGATTGAGAATGGCAGTCACTGTGGGTTTAAGATCCGTACCAGAGGTGGCCTCAGGGAGGCCCTGAATCCTTATGTTGTTCCTGCGACTCCTGTTTTCGCCGTCATCTATGCGGAGTTGTTGCTGGCGCAGGCGGTGGAGGTGGTCCCGGGAGGCAGTCTCCAAAGCCGTAATGCGGGACTCATGGGCTTCCTGAGTAGCGGTGACAGCGGCAACAGTGGAGTCCGTAGCGGAGACCTGCTGGCGGATCGCATTCAAGTCAGCATGCAGCGAGAGCTCCATTTTAGAGGCCCAGGATTCGAAGTCCGACCGGAAGGCAGAGAGAAGGGAGGCCGCCTCCGACCTGAGGGTTCCCCCACAATCCCTGGAGTCAGGGCCCCCATTCATTGAAGAAGAGCTGGGCAGGGGAGGCGAGGATGAGGATGCTGCTGGAGAAGGAGGCCGAACCGCGCCTCCCGTGGCCCCATCAGGAGGAGTAGGCAGAGATGGCGGAGGGGGAGGTTTGGTTTTACCCACTGTGCGACTGGGCGCCATCTTATCAGGTCTGGGGGAGCGGGGTTCCGGTAGCGCTGTGCGCAGCAGGTAACGTTGTATGGAGCTCTGTTGAAGGTCTGCAGGGTCAGCGAGGTGGGAGCTGCCCGCAGACATGCGTATAGTAGGTGTAGTCAGGCTAAAAGGTAACTGCTGGAGCCGGACAGTCCCGTGGCTCAGCACCTCATTACAAACGTCTTCAAATCAGTTACAAGAAGATGCACATGGGCTGGAGGTCACGGGCATACAGTGCAAGTTTATTAATGTAGGAAAAAATTTGATCAGAGCAATCCACAGCAAAAAGGGATCAAAAGGACAGGGGAACTGTTGCAGGGATTTGTAATATAGTCAGTGAGGGCCTGGTGCAATACTCTGCAGCTGTGGGTATAGGGATTTGCAAGAAAGTCAGTGAGGGCCTGGAGCAATACTCTGCAGCTATGAGTATGTAGCTGGAAGACTGCACAGCAGCAGACAGGTACCTGGCAGGCTGATGGATAAGCTGCAGGAGTTGTGAGGGACACTCAACAGGGCTGAAGGATAGCAGGCAAATAAGGATGGAAGTGGACAGGGGTCAGCCAACAGTCCACAGAACCCCCCAACTCACAGAGTCCGCAAAGCAGCAAAATCAGAGCCCGGACTGTATCCCCCCTCAGCACTGGAGGTCCGTAGCAGCAGAGTATGATCCCGGCAGCTTCCCAAGGAGGATGAGGATGGGACCCCAGGTATCCCTCCGTAACAGGGGGGTACCCCAGGATTCCTAGGTGCAGATGATGGATGTAGGGGGGGCCGGCAAGATGGCGGGCAGCGGCGGCCAGGGGCCCTGGGAAAACGGATGGCGGAGGTCCCCAGACTTAGAGCAGGCCAGGCAGACAGTGAGGGGCGTCCCGAGGGGGGGAGACCGGGAGGATGGAGAGGGCTGCGTTCGCTTACCGTCCCGGGCGGCAGATCGCGGAGGTCAGCTAGGCCGCAATGTCGCGGGTAGGCCGCAGGCGCCGGTCCGGCGCGATCCCCTGGAGGAGCTGCACAATATGCGGATGGACGGCTCCCCGGTCACCGGCGACGGTCAGAGAAGGTGTGGATGCCGCGATCGGGTGGTCAGGAACGGGGATGATGGTGGATTCGGCCGTGTCCCGCACGGAGCTCCCTCTTCATGCGGCCATCTTGGCCAACGTCCGGACACGCCCCTCTTATTATTATTTTTATTTTTTAGAATTATATGGATTGGAATTTACCCACAGTTATTTTACTATGAATTACAATCTGCACTAGACCGCCCCCCCCCCCCCCCCCCATGTCCCCTCGACTTGGATGGGTCTGTTTGCCACAGCCCCGGGTGAGGCTTGTGTCTGCCACACCTTCATCCCTCTTTTTAGATGCTGGTAATTCATTTAATAATAATAAAAAAAATATTTATTTATTTATTTTTTGGGAACTATTAATTTTTATACATGTTTACATTTATTTAGGGTTTTAGATCTCTTTGCATTATACTCTTGAAGAAGCGGACAGGGTTTCACGAAACGCTTCGGTATGCCAAGTGGTTTTATTCATCATGTCTATACCAATTATGTATTTTTTTTCTTATTTATATATTATCATGTAATTGTATTATGTATTTACTGTACCTATCCTGCATTGTTATATGTCAGTTCTTAAATACATATATATTTTTACTTCATTCAGGAATTGTTTTTTTTTTTTTTTTTGTATTTATTTTCGCTGTATTGTTCTATTTCTTCAACCAATTTGTGAACATATGTACTCTATATACCTATTTTGGTAAAGTGGTTGGCCTCACTTAAAGTCCCATG
This sequence comes from Pelophylax lessonae, assembly GCF_965119305.1. Taxonomy (NCBI): domain Eukaryota; kingdom Metazoa; phylum Chordata; class Amphibia; order Anura; family Ranidae; genus Pelophylax; species Pelophylax lessonae. Next base: position 71,839,813 of record NC_138770.1, read on the forward strand.
ACCTCCTTAATATATTTTTTTGTATACATATTTAGGGATGGAGGCCCCCCACTGTGGTTGCTCCGGGTCACTAAACTGTTTTTAGATAGTACAATTTGGTGGAATACACCCCGGTCTCCAGTGACCGTTGCACCACTAGATATATATATATATATATATATATATATATATATATATATAAAGAGAAAAAAACGTTCTGCGCTAAGGAAAAATAATAAAGGCTGCAGCCTCCCTCAAATAGAACCCAAATGTTATATTAATATAGAAAAGAAGAGGAGAGGGATATGGTACAGCCTAGGAAAGAAGGTGTAATATCCAATCAGGTGCACAGAAAGTGGGAACCAAAATAGGTAAATTTGATGGTAAATGATGACTATACCTCAAGGAGGTAAATGAGTGACTGTGACTAAGCACAAGGAAGGACAATAAATAAATAAATAAATAAATAAATAAATAAACAAATGAATAAATAGCACCTTAAATATATAAATACATATCATAACATGCACAAATAACACTAATAAAGTGACTCTGTGCAAGATAAAGTGCCAAAAATATGTGTGGAAAAAGGTAAACATATACCACATCTGATAGTATATTCGTGAAAAAGCACTAATAAGCTGGCAAGTGCTAAATAATAAGTGTGCAATTATAAAGTGATAATGTGCACTGAGGTAGTGGAATTATCAGAGATAAATAAATTAGATAAGTAATAAACAGTGATATATCTATATATAAGTATTTAAATGGTGACAATGGATACATTAAAAATCAAAATGAAAATATTTAAGTAAAAATTCTAATACAAACACAGTCCGTGTATGGAATTGGCCGTGCTTGAAAATGGCCGTGCAATCAGGTGAACAATCCTCCCAGGTGTTGGTTGCTATGCTATGCACTTACTAGAAGGAGTAACCTCTACAGGGGTATTTCGCCTTAGTACCAATCCTTGGTTTTTGATACTAGTAAATTCCATAGAATATTAAACCCAATGACAGCTGATTACATGATGTAAACAGAAGCCAATCATTGGCTTCCTTTTTTCTACACACTGCCAGAATGAGAAGAAAAAATTTGTATTAGAGACATCGGTCTCACACTGTCTCCACGATTGCTGCTAACCAGTGCCCACCAGTGCCACCTACCAGTGCCCACCAGTGCTAATAAGCTATCCTTTACCTGTTAGTACCTAGAACATATAATTTATTTTTCATAACCAACTTTTTATAGGAAGTTCAAATTCACCAATATGTATTCTACGGTAATATGTGCACAGTAAAATGCACTGTCATGGGTAGAACATGTAGACAAATTAGATGATTGTATTGATAAGAATCAATAATATATGTACTAAAATTAGGTTCTATTTATTTGTAAAATAAGCAAAATTGATTGATCAAATGCCATCATCATTACTCATTTTAGGTTCCTTTGAATAAAAAAAAAAAAATACCCCAATGCCATTCAGTGTACACATTGGAGCAAGTTTAGAACAATTATACCAATCTGATACAGAAATGCCCCTAAACCTGCATTCATGCAACCACAGATAGTTAATTATTTATTAGGGGCTTAGATGTAGATCAGACCCAAACAATTGAACCATAAATGTAAATCTCAGCTATTATTAGGTCACTCACTACATCATACTCAAAATCTCCCTTTGATATATCTCTAGCCTAACAAAGACATTTTTGCAAAACAAACATATATATTCTGCACTCTTGACACTTTAGTTCAGAGCTTGTCTCCTCCCTTGTGGTTTAACCTCCCTGGCGGTATTCCCTAGTGTGGCTCCGGGTTAATATTCAGTGCCAAAAGCGGTAACCCAGAGCCACACTCGGGATTACCCCAGAATGATACTGACCTTCCCTGCGATTCCCCCATCATCCTCCCCAGCCTTCCTGCAGCCATCCTCACACTGTCCTCCAGCTGCGTGTTCGGTCGATGCCGGCACCTTCTTCCGATTCCCTACCCTGCGAGCGCCACATCGCAGGGGGGTGAAACCGGCAGGATATTAAAAAAAAAAAATGACATGATACAGTGTAATCTGTTAGAATACAACTTTGTACCATGCCATTTCACCTAGAGGCTTTTCCAAGTGCCCTGCTTGTACTTTTTGCGGTACATTGTGCCTGGAAAATTTATAACGTCCATGGCGTCCAAATAGCGTTCTTCTAGCTCAAAACGCTTTTGAGCGAACTGGAAAACAGCGTCGGTGAAACGGAAATATTTGAAGAACTGAGCGATAGCGATTCGTGGGAAAATTCATCATCAGGTACTAAAAGTGACAACAGTGACGATTCTGCAACTGAGCTCAGCTATGTGTGGACTTGGTGCTCTACTGACTGCGGTACGGATCAGGCAGCGCCCCCAAGATTCCCATTTATTGAAGCACCTGGTATAAAAGTTGACGTTGGCCATGACAACCCCTTGGCACACCTACAATTATTTCTGACAGATGAGGTTATTGAAAATATAGTTACCAAGACCAACCAGTACAAAGACCACAATTGGCTACATATCGGAGGTTTGCAAGATGCAGAAAGTAGGAACCACTGACCAAAGATGACATTTGAAAATTTCTGAGCCTAATAATTCTTCAGGGAGTGGTGGGGAAACACCTGTAGAAGTAGTATTGGACAACCAATACATTACTTGCCACTCCATTCTTTGGCAGTCATGTCAGAGTACAGATTCTCCCTCATAATGAAATATCACCTCTTTGAAAACAATGAAGAATTTGATGAAATGTATTATTATTACATTATAATTTATGATTTCATGTTTCAAACTTTATCATACCCGGGATGTCTACTAGACTCTTGTTTGGACAGATTTAAGTGGGTTATTCCTAAGAATTACAGGCCTAAAATATAAAACAACATATTTCCGTGCAAAACAATGTACCGCTTTTATCATAAGAATTCTGACATAATCAGACCGCCAGGGAGGTTAAGAGTGACTTAAACCTCTAACTTTCGCAATTACACAAAACAAAGACATTATTTTTAAGGCGGAACGCTACACCTTCATTAAAACATAATTTTTTTCTTAACTTCTTTAAATTGCAATTTCATTTTTCTTAAGATTAAAATGTTACTGATCAGGTTCCTCTGGAGAGGAATTTTGGTACCATTAAATACATACAATTTAGTAGTGACGTCACGTTTCCCATAAATAATTCCAATTAAACTGTGCCTTTGGTATGGGCTTAATAATATCAATCAATGGGTTTTTACAGTCTTTACATTTTCATTTTCAAAATCTTTGTTATTTATCCAATGTGGAATGGGGTTAATCCGAGCTGTCCTTGTTTCCCCATCCGGGGCTGCGATGGTTGGTTAATCGTCTCCCCCTCCGGCTTGTCTCTGCCGTCCGGCATCCAAGCTGCGGGCGGAGCTTGATCCCTCCCATCGGCGCCATGCCCATTGTGCTTGGTGCGTGACGCCCCCTTGGTGTCACGGCACCATGGCAACCTTTCCACCTGACGCCAGTTGTGGTCTGTTCCTGCTAACGTCCGGTCCGGTCCATTTTGAACCGGATGTGGGAGGTTCTCTGACCTATTTATACTGACGTTCAGCATGGCGTTGGCATGTATTCATTCTGACACCTGGCCATGCACTGTTTGGACTGGATCTACACTGCTTTTCACCCGCCATTTGCATTTGAACTTGGTATCTTTGGAACTCTGATTTTCATTTTTCCATCCACCTAGCATGCACTTTCTCTATTTCTTTTGCACTAGCCTCGGCTATGCCACTGTCTACCTGTTTATCCATTCACTCTTTCCATGTTCTAATCTGGCATTCTCACAGTCATCTATGGAGGTCTCTCTCTCCTGTTCACTCTATTGAGGCTCTTATGCACTTTCAACACATTGTTTTTTCATTTGTTCCTTTCACCACTCTCTTGGTGCTTTCTTCCTTGGTGTTTCCCTGGATATATTTGTTTATTCATCCTTTTAATATTAATTTATTATTAATATTTGCCATTGTTTCTATAGCATGCCAATGCCAATCTATATATGTTTTTCAGAAACCATTTTGGCCCCGAAGGGTGCCTTTGAATATTAATCCCTGGATCAATGCCTTTCAATATCTCATCACTTTATATCTTTGGCCCTTTCCTTTCTGTTGCCCCTGTGTGTCGAATGGTTCATGCCTCAGCCCCGGGTGGGGTTTATCGGGATCAGCTCTGGTCTCCCATTCCATTATTGGATTGTTCGTGGATCTATGACATTGCTTAAGGTAGTGTTCTTCCACGAGTTTTCATTTTGCATCCCTTATTACCCTCCCTTTTTTAACATATAATGTGACTATCCATATTTTTTAGATTCCCTATTTTATCAAAAGCTCCTGATGAGTGGACGGAGGTCCATGAAACGCGTCGAGCCTACAAAATCTACCTCAATTTTATGAATTTCATCATGAATTATGTTACTATGCAAGATCGTTGACACACACAGATTTGGTTATTTTATTGCTTTCTTTGAAATGTATTGAGTGATCCTTTGTGATCTATTAATGTTGATGCCTATATTGATGCAATATTTATTGTCTAATCGTTTGATTGTTTATTTCTGTGTGTGGGCACTAACAATGCTTTCATAGTAATTTTGTTATATTTCATGTAATTATTAAATTTTCATGTCCATTTGATCTCACCTAAAGTCCCACTGGCCCTCTTATTTTCTTATACCCATTTATGGGATGGAGACATTTGGACCTCGAATGTGGCAAAACATATAATTCAATATTGGGCTTAATAATATGTGCCTTACACAATTCATACTTACCAATAGTTGTTGGAGATCTCCCAATAATCAGGAAAAAAATCAAAACCTAGACAAATTGTAATATGTAATAAAACATACTGTAAATCTATAACCCCATATATATATATATATATATATATATATATATATATATATATATATATATATATATATAACATTTCCCTATTATAGAAACCTGTTTTAAATTCATCAGCTCTGCTAACTAAATCTTTCGTGCGTTGCAGCCTTTGTGGTTACAACAAGACTTTCTCTTTAAAAAATTTTTCTAAACCTCTAACTCTACAAGCAATAATATTCTTTTTTTTAAACTCCTTTACAACTGTCTGCCGCAGATGTACTGCGGCAGGCAGCCGCTCCTGGGAGAATCACCGTACGCTCTCGGGAGTCTCTGGGGTGAGCACGGGCTGGCAGCGGTGCGCTCCCTCCCCCGCTCATCAGCGGGGAAGCCGATGCATGTGTCAGACAGCTCTGATTCCCGCCTGACACCCGCGATCATTCCAGGACTGAAATGGTTAAGGGGTACTCCAACCTTAGGTTTCAATAATAGTACAAAACATTGCAACTGTTACTGCATTATTTCATTAATGGCTGTATCTGCTCTACAAATATTTAACAGGGCTTTCATTTCCAAAAAAAAGCTCTTAGAGAACAGCTTCTGGCATTTTCAGCAAAAAAAAAGAAAATACTCCATATTCCAATACTGACCAATCCTGGCATCATGGGTGTACTAGCATGGGTACATTGACAAATGTGGTTACTTTGAGGTCTTCTAATATCTCAACATATTATTCCTTTATTCATACTGGGTAAGTGAATCCCCAATTATGTTAAAAAAGACATTCATTTCAATCTGTACCAATGGTAGCTGATGGGTAATGGTGCGGATCAAAACTATATATATATTTTTTTTTTATAAAGTCATTTACCTCTTGACTGTCCATTAGTTTTAATACATTATCATTACGCATAAAAATATTCTTTACTTTATATCCTTTAGATTGTAAGGTCCATCAGAAGGGCCTTTCTATTCCTTTTGTATTGAACTCTATTGTAAATTGTGGTGTCCCCCTTTTTATTGTAAAACGCAGGGCAAACTGTTGTCGCTATAAAAATCCTATATAATAATAATAACAACGGGACTGATCTTGGCTCTCAGCTCTGCGTCCTGTCATACTGAAATGTAGTTCCTCTTTTTACACTGCCTGTGTTCTTGCTGCACAAACTGATTTTTGGGAAGGAACTCCAGGCTGCGCACAGTAAGAGCCGAGACCGGCATCCCCTGAATGCAGCAGAACAGGAGGGGGGGGTTGGGGGGGGATAAATTCTATCTCCATTATGTCCATCACAAGCTCACAATCAACTTGGGATAAGTCAGGTAAGTGAACTGAATCTGGACTAACTTCCTGTCTTATAGGAGCTTCAGAAACTCAAGACTAAACATATTGTCTTAGCTGTTGCTGACATGCCCTATACCAGTGATGGCGAACCTTGGCACCCCAGATGTTTTGGAACTACATTTCCCATGATGCTCAACTACACTGCAGAGTACAGAAACATCATGGGGAATGCAGTCCCAAAACATCTGGGGTGCCAAGGTTCACCATCACTGCCCTATCCTATGATTTGATCCAAATCATGTACCCTGGAAAGATACACCAGAGTGTATGGGGGTGGCTGTTTAAAGGGGTTTGTGGGAATCAAACTCCATGTCCCAAGATGGATCAGGGACAAAGAATGGAAATACCCTCTTTGCTCCAAAACATAAATCTCTGAACATGTTCATATGAAACACATCATTAGATCCATCATGGGAAATGGGTTGGAGGATCCCATAGTTTCACTCTACTGTACCATAGATTAACATGAAAATTGTCACAAATTGATACCCTTTGCAACATTCCTTTTATGTTTAATTTCTAGCAGGCGGCACTGTCTGCGGTGACTTAGAGAGTGATCTTGCCTTAAGCAATTTATACAATAACTTTATACTTTTGTTTGTTAATTCTTAACACTTTACACACAGGCTTCAGTGGCATAGAGGGCAGATTAATCCCCCTACCATGGGATCTGTCCATCCTTAAATCAAAAATAGCAGAATAAGCGATCGTGCTATGTACGTCTCTGTGTACTTTGCTAAGCTTATAATTTGGACTAGAGGAGTCGCTGAAATAGCAACTGTGAAACCATGTCCAAACTTGCGTTTCCCTTCTCTTAAAGCACTACACACAGAAAAGTACACTATTATTCAACTACGTAGCCAGTCTATTAGCACGCAAAATTCAATTATTTGAAGCAATGTACATGAAATTATTTGCTTCTCTGAGCATATTGAATAGGAGTTCCCTAACCTATGCTGACAATACTTCTGATAATAATAATAACTCTGATAAATAATTCTTCTCTATCATTCTTATTCCCTACCTATTAAACCTGTATTCACAAGCTTTTTAATGCTAATGTGGTATTCCTTATGTGCACACATTTCCTGAATGTTCCCAGCATTCAAGGCATCTGTACTAAAGATGGGAAATCCCCAGGTACAACTTAGGTGTTAACCAACTCTGTCACCAAGGCAGCAGCCACACCCTTCCCAAAGTACTCTAGCCAAATGACTGTTAAAGCCTCGTACACACACAACGAATTTCCGCCGACCGGTCGTCCGTCTTTTGTCCAGAGTGGTGTCTGTTGGTTGGAATGTGCTCTAGACTGCACACAAATTTTCCCGCACGACAGAATTCTACTTCAGAATTGATGTCATGTGTTGGATTGCTTTGTATGTGTTCTTTCATCTCTGAGCATGCCTAGTCTTGCTCATAAGATTTTTCCCCATCGAAATCTGTACTAATGAGACAAAAATCGGACGTGTTTTGATGGTCGACAAAAATTATATAGCCTGCACACCAGGATTTTTTCGGCCGAAAATTCGGAGTCGGTTGTCGGAAGCATCATACTAACAAGCCGAAAATCGGCAGATCAGTCGCCGGACGAAAATTCCCGGCCAAATTTTAACTCGTGTGTACGGGGCTTTAGTTCTCATTTGCTAAGTACATAACTCAGACACCATGTAATAGGCTATCCTTTACCTAGTAGTACCTGTAAAACGCTCTTACCTAATACTTTACCTAATACTTAATACTCTATATTCTCTGGTTAACCTCTTACCTCTGTTCAATTTGCTCAGAAACCGCAGGAAACACCAAACACTTACAATGGAAGTCGGTATGATGTTTAAAGTTCAATTCTGCATATAATCCTTTTATACAAACTCAGAGTACAGGACGCAATGATGCAAAGAACAGGATATCACATGACACTTAAAGATGGCACTCAATTATGGTATCTCTTGATAGGATGTAATTCCCCTCCCATTCTGCGCTCATCTTACCAGAATCTAATTATAACCTATTGCTAAACATTGCTTAGCTAAACATTGCTTAGCTAAACATTGCAAAATATTAAATATTCCATAAGATCAGCGCACCACTTCCTAGAACCAGCAGCCAGCAACAAAAGGTACACAAATCCTTGTAGTAGGTAATAAAAAGGTATTGCAGTGCTTGAACAGTTTTAATCAAATGTCCGTCAGTCCCAAAAAACCAAAGGATATGACAGAAAACACTGGATCAGAACAGCTCCCTGGATAAGATCCATCTAGTGTTACATATGATAGTAATCCTCAGATGAAAAGTCCAATCAGATGTATGTAGATAGAAAGAGAAGGGAAAAATATAATGGTGCAGTATATCAAAATGAGTGCATCACATCCACATAAGGGGGGGGGGGGGGGGTAATTCCCCAGTGATGGTTTGACACAATAAGTGCACACTACCTCCACCCCTCATGCAGTGCAAACTCACCAGAACTGGAAAGACCACACGCTTAGTGTAATGGACCAGCAAGGATCTCGGTGTAACCTCAACAGAAAAAATGCTAAGCACCCCAGGATCTTCTCCCAAACTCTTGTGAAACAATCACCATCAATGCACAATAAAAATGGAAAGTATTTTTATTAAGTAATATAGCACAAAAGCAAAGGTAAAATAGTCACTCACATTAAGGTATACTCTAGTGCTCCTCAGAAATGATGGATAGAGTTCCTCAGTGGGCGGCTTAGCCCAACATGTTTCCGGCTAAATGCCGTTCATCAGGGGGCCGCTGTGCACTCCTATGTCTCCTTTCCCCAGTGTCCTTTTAAAAAGGCCATGGGCGGAACGTCACTTCTGCCCACAGCGCCCAGGGCCGGTGCTAGACTATTTTATGCCCTAGTCAAGACCAGCTACTTGCGCCCCCCCCCAAATAAAAGGGAAGGGGTTAAAAACTCCTCTATGTGACCCTGATCTGATGGTTCCTCCTTGTTATGCTGTCATAACCAGTGACCCCCATATTCCTCCATTTCACACCCGGGGACCCTAATGTCCCTCAATGTCACACCAAGGGACTTTGATGTTTTTCCATGTCACACCCTGGGACCCCAATATTACTCCATGTCATGCTGTCATACCCACTGACCCCGTTGTACCTCTATGTCAGATCCTGATGTTTTTCCATGTCAAATTTGGGGACCCTGATGTTCCTTCGTGTCACACCTGGGGACCCAGATGTTCCTCCGTGTCACACCTGGGGACCCCAATCCCCCATGGCACACCCAGGGACCCCTATTCCTCATGGCACACTTGGTGACCCCGAACCCCTGTGGAACGCGGTGGCTCCTGGTGGAGGGAAAAGCAGCAGTTAGAGAGCTCCACACGTCCTTCATCACCAACCTCCTTAGACCATTCTGTTGCCTCGTCGCTTCTGCCCCAGTAAAGGTTCGGCCCTCCAGTGCCGAGCTCTGGCTCAGGTTCAGCTCTCCTCCGCTCCCTGCTTAATACCGACCCAGGGAAATAAACGGCTGCACACCAGCTCAGTGCAGAGAGTCACTTCCTACCGCTCAGCTCCACCTGAAGAGGATCATCATGCAGGATGCACTCTGGGGGCTCCCTTCTTGCCTTTTGGGGCCCCTCCAACAGTGGTGGAAAGCCAGGGCCTGGTAGTTCCACCACTGCCCAAGACACTTGGCATCTTCTGCTGTCCCTTCTTTCCCCCTACCTCCGCCCCTCGCCTCAGCTCACAATAATCATTCATGATGGATGGAGAATTCATGATGGAGAGAGAATGCTGACTCCTGGCTGCGCCTCTAGGTGGCAATGTGCCCTAGGCGGCTGCCTAGTTTGCCTAGTGGAAGCACCAGCCCTGACAGCGCCATCTTTCTGTAGTTCATGACATCACTTCCGCCCGCTCAATCCGGAACCGGAAGTGAACGTCAAGCGCCGCTGATAAACAACAACTCCGGCCACAACAGTGGGAACTCTGGCATCCGCAGACCGGGACAGCACCGGACCGGGATGTTGGCAGTAATAACAAAACACTTGTACATAAAATTGAATTACTAATGCTGGGGATCAGAACTCCTATTATATATAAACCAAGTGACAACCAATGCAGAATATACTAAAAAAGAGCTCAGTGTCACCTGGTTTAAAGGATAAATGGCATGGCATTGATGGTGTAAAATATATAAGAAATAAATTATAAGTTATAAAATACTCCTAAAATCTGAAGCATCACGACAAGAAACAACATTACGTAATATAAAAAATGCACAAAAATATATGTAAAATACTCAAATAAAATAAAATAAGAATAAAACAAAATCCTGATCTATAGACCCATAAATCAGTGCGGACTCCCTTGAAAATTGATCTGCAGAGAGACATCACTGATTATCAATGAATGAAACAATTGATGTCCCACTCTATGTTATGTCCGAAGGGGGGAATAGGATTTCAACTCATATAGCCAAAACATCTCCTGCCTGGAAATTTCTCTTATCCTATTAACCCCTCTCCAGTGGGGACTCAATTTAGTGATAGCCCGCAAACAGTTTGCTGATGACATGCAGATTTAGGACATGGACTACTGGAACCATGTCCTGTGCAATAAAAACTTATTTGGTTCAGATGGTGTCAAGCATGTGTGGCGGCAACCAGGTGAGGAGTACAAAGACAAGTGTGTCTTGCCTAAAGTCAAGCATGAGCATGTCATGGTCTGGGGCTGCATGAGTGCTGTCATCACTGGGGAGTTAATTGAGGGAACCATGAATGCCAACATGTACTGTGACATACTGAAGCAGAGTATGATCCCCTCCCTTCGGAGACTGAGCTGCAGAGCAGTATTCCAACATGATAACGATCCCAAACACACCTCCAAGATGACCACTGCCTTGGACTGGCCAAACTGACCTAAACCCTATTGAGCATGTGTGGGACATCCTCAAACAGAAAGTGGAGGAGCGCTAGGAGAGAGAGGACTCCATTGGCAGCCTGTGAATCTCTGGTGAACTCCATGCCCAAGAGGGTTAAGGCAGTGCTGGAAAATAATGGTGGCCAAACAAAATATTGACACTTTGGGCCCAATGTGGGCATTTTAACTTAGGGGTGTACTCACTTTTGTTGCCAGCGGTTTAGACATTAATGGCTGTGTGTTGAGTTATTTTGAGGAGACAGCAAATTTACACTGTTATACAAGCTGTACACTCACTGATTTACATTGTAGCAAAGTGTCATTTCTTCAGTGTTGTCACATGAAAAGGTGTAATAAAATATTTACAAAAATGTGAGGGGTGTACTCACTTTTGTGAGATACTGTATTACGTTCACATTAATAAAATGGAATGGAGCAGCGCTATATCTATTAAATGGAAAATAGTAAACTAACACATATGACAATATAAATATATAGACACTTGTGCTTTAACAAATATAGATGTATGTGAAAAAATATTCTGACCGTGAAAAAATAATTAAAGTAGACGTGCAAAATCTATACACAAATCAATAATGTACACCATTCAATAAGTGAGTAATTGCCTAATGGCCTTCTGGTGGGCCCGGACGGCGCCCACCCTCAGCCCAATCTTCATGAGCGAACTTTGTTCACCAATGTGCAGACAACTCCCTCTCTCCCGTTCCTGGTTGCCACGCATCCGGGATATGGGAGCACTTTAGGACCTGTTCTGTTAGACCTCAATCTCCCCGTTTTCACTTTCCCTGACCTACATAGAGCCTTTTTACTGATAAACCGCTCCTTTGTTCAGATATATTAAAGTTTGTCTGTTACAGGCTCCTTTTCCCGCACTAGTGGGTTAAGGCTCCAAGGTTTTTTGGCTGTTTGAGGTTTTCTAGTTAATGCCCGTCTATATCTCAGGTTAATACTGTATATTACTTTTCTACTGCTAGTTAGTTGTCCTTTGTTAGATCCTTCATTAAGCTTGTACTTTGTACTTACCTAATGTTGCTGACTTATTTGTCTGTTATGCACTTAAAATTCAATAAAAATTGTTTAAAAAAAATAAATAAATAAGTGAGTAATACGTCAAAGTCTCAAAAAAGGAAAATCTAAAGGATATATATTGTATAAGGATAAGGTGATCCTTACTGACTCCTACATCGCAGTGTACATTAATAATGCATTTATGAAGAAACCAATATAGCAGTGATATTGAAATATGTTGATAAGTTAGTAAATAATATATATTCTGATGTATTCTCCATTTTGTAGAACTAAAGCTAAAATGGCGCTTGTGAGTTTGTTATAAACATGTCTTTGTACCACTATGCTTATCAGGTGAATATCATAAGTGCATTGTTATGTATGTTAACTGGCATGCTAGTGTATACCAATGTCATGTTGCTTTTGATAAGGAAACCCTACAAAATGGTGATCCATCATATCAGAGCACATATTAAACAGCCTGTTATGTGTGTGTGCTCTCCGTAATTATAATTTATGATTACGTGACAAATATGGTTTGGAACTTTATCTCATCTGTAAGTATTTATACAGATTTCCTGCAATTTAAGGAACTTGTGGTAATAATCTCTATTCTTTATTTGGTGCCAAAACCCGGAAACACTGATAGGCTGTTACGGTAATCTCTGTGACCCGTAACAGCAGACAAACAAGGGCCCAGATGAGTAAATTTACTCACATACCATATGCTTGTCTGTGCTTATAGGGGCTTGGGACAGTATGGTAATGTGATGTTAAAAACGCGTATTTAAAAGAACCCAGATCAGACTGGCTTACCGCCTGGCCAGTCCAATAGGGGGGGGGGGGGTGATGTGTGTGTTAGAGAGTGAAGGCAGGTGTGGTTTTGTGGTAAGTAAAGCCCCTTGCTGAGTGTGTGAAGAGAGAGAAAGTGTAAAATAAGTAAAACGCGCTAACCGAAAACGTCTTCTGATCTTGATCTCTCTCTCCTTCTGTACTGTCGTTTTACTTTCCTTTTTTTACATTTGATCTGCTGGTCTCAGCTGGGTCTAAAAGACCCAGATGTTGTGTCTGTCACACCCTGTCCAGGAGTGGTAAAGAGGGCTACCTCTTTATTCTAATATTTATGATACGGTAATATTTACGGTACACTAGAAGGGGTAACTGTGAATGCATAAGACTGCCCCAAGTAAGAGGTAGCAGCAGAGGATTGAGATTTCTGGTGAACATAGCCACCTATCAGGTGAGCAAGCAATCCAGGTAATCTAAGTAGTCATCTACTGGAAAAAGTGGAGCTGAATGGACTTTGTTGGCACTGACAACCAGACAGTTAAGTCGTAAAACTTTAAATATTTTATTTTGAAAATATTAAAAAACATATCAACATATGTGTACCACCACAAGTGCAAGACAGAAAAACAAACAAATAAAAAATAAATCAAAAGACAAAATCTTAAAAGGCATATGTAACCTAATCTACTAGTTAAGATAACCGTAACCTCTCTAACCACCTTAATGGACAAAATATACTATATGTGAAGCTGTTAGAGAACAAAAGTATTAAACAGCCCTAGGGCTTTTCCTGGTATACAGGGTGAGAAGTTGGCATTGAATCCAACGGTGGTGGTGTTGAGAGGTTTGGTGTCTTAGTACTATGATCCGGTCATGGGGCAAACTCTACATGTTTTGCGCGATGAGCGCTTCTTCATGAGTTTATATGAAGGCTGTAACAGTTCAATTTAACAACATTAGTAGCACTAAGTGCGGAAACCCTGTTTATTCGTTTTGTAGATACTGATGCCTGTGGTCGCGGGGCGGAAACAAGGGCGAAAGTCCGAGAGCGTGCCACTCACACCCCAAAAGAAAGGGGGTGTGTATAGTGGAGGAGGGGGGATATTTAAAATATCAATTCTTAATCCCTTTAGGCACAAAGAATGTAATTGAGGTCACGATAAATAAAAATCGATATTTGGATGCATAAGCGAGGTCAAAAGTGTTTGAAATGAATATCAGTTGAGCAACTCTATATTTGCTCAATGTGTGTGATGAATCACGAATATCACATGTGACTGAACAACACATAAGTACAATGCTTTTGAGCAGACATCCCCTACTGGCCAATAGGGCACAGAGTGAGCCTGTAGAGACTGACCAGGTTTGCAAACCTGTATCACGGATACAACAGCCGGCTGGAACGGCCGTGACCTCATGCACCTCCAATCTAAGTAGTCAACCCTTTTAGTTTCACCTTCCAGGGGTGGAAGCGTGCCTTTTTCAAGTGGATAGTGACATGCGTAGATTGTTTTAGCAGCTGGTTGGAAGCCTCCCCGGTACAGAAGGCTACAGCTACAGCTAAGAAATGAATACAGGAAGTAGTACGCAGATATGGAGTTCCAAAAACAATGGAGAGGGACAGGGGAAAGCACTTTACAGGTCAGATAATGAAGGAGATACTTTTTGGATCAGTGCCAAAGACAGGTTTGTACTATCCAGGCCTTAACTAGGTCTATATGGCACGCACACTGAGCATGTGATGGGACTACAGAGACACCTTTATCAGTTACACAATAAAATCTATGCTTCACTTCCAGATCCAGATAATCTTGAAGGGACACATTTTTTGTTTAATAAGTTTTTATTAAGAACAAAGTACTAAAACAATTTGAACAACGGGTAACATAAAATAGTCCAGATTTTTGAGCATAGAATATCCATACAGAACTCATGTGAAAAACACCTTAATGTTCAAGAGGGTGTCAGGCATTTGCAATAGATTCTAAAAAGGTTGAAATGAAGTTATTGAAGGGACACATACATTACAACCAGGTGATTGGGTGATGCTTAAGAAGCACCAGAGAAAAGGCCTTGAGCCTAGATGGTCAGGACCTCATTGGGCAGTAATATTGACTCCATCGGTTGTAAAGCTTGAGGGCGGAGAGGATTGGGTGCATGCATCACACTGTAAACATATGCATAAAGCCATGATACCTGAGCAATCAGGCTAGCTTATCCTCCCTGGCGGTATGATTATGTCAGGAATTACATACCAAAAGCGGTACAATTCTTTTCATGGAAATTTGGCGTTATGTATTATAGGCCTACAATTCTTAGTAATTACTGACTTAAACCTGACCAAAACAAGAGTCTAGTAGACATCCCAGATGTGATAAATTTGAAACACAAACACGTGAATTATAATCGAATCAATAATATTATTTTATTATTTAATATATATAATAAAATTATATTATTGATTAGATTATAATTCATGCATTATATATTATATATAGATATATGTGTGTGTGCATATATATATATATATATATATATATATATACATATATGCATACATATATATATGCATATATATATATACCGGTGTATATATATATATATATATATATATATATATATATAATATAAAATGTGTTTTGTGTTTTGTGCAACGTTTTTTTTTTTTTTTTAATTTCCCTCCCTAGTTCCGCTCCCATGCAGCATTGCTGCTGCAGGGAACGGAACTAGGAAGTGATCAGACCGACGGAGGACAGAGGAGCGGCGGGACTCTCGGCTGGCCGTCACAGCAATGAGAGATCATCGCTGGATCGCCAGGATAAGGTAAGAGAACACCGCTGCGCTCTCTGCAATCCACCCCGAGCGTGACTCGGGGTTACCGCTCCTGATATGAAAAATCAACCCCCGAGTCACGCTCGGGATTACCGCTAAGGGGGTTAAGGGACGAAGGCAACGGAGGGGGCCCCATGTCTTGGCAGGCAGTGATTAGGAAGAATATTAATTGTGTCCTTTTTAGTTTCTGGAATAAATTGTCTGTGGAGGAGAAAGATGGGAGCATGGCAGGGTGTCCTGATGGTATTAATCCTGGGCCCGATATATGTGGGAAGCCAAACCTTCTTGAACAGGATGATCCAAATGCATGAGGTGATCAGTACTCAATTCAATCTCTCAGATTGCTTGATATGTGCTATGATTCGCCCTAGTGTGCATCACAAACCCATAATTGCTATGGCAGTGAAAAGGCCTGACCTACTGTATAACATGCTTTATTGGTAAATTTGTCTAAGAATAGTGTCCTAACTGTACAGCAAGGAAAAATAGCTAAAGAAGAGTATTTGTTGATCCAAGGGATATAAGGCAAAGGAATAGGTATCATCCTAATTGGTTCAAGGGAATTGGCAAAGTTTTTAAGACATTCCTGATAGGATTATTGAAAATAGGAGGAATTGATTTAGGAGTGATAATAGGCTTGCTCTTATGCTATAAACTAAGCTTATGTGCTTGTAAGAAGATTTACTGGATAATCAATTCAAGTCTAAGGCTCCATGTACACGGGACGCTGGAAATGGCCGTTTAGGAGCAGTTGGGCGTTTTTTTTTAGAAGCCCCTGAACCCATCTACATTTTATCTTATCTGTCCATGTACACCAGGTCGTTTGCGGTCGTTTGCGGGCAGTTGCGTTCAGGGACTTTTTTTAGAACGCAATTATTTGCGTTCGAATGTGTGTTTCCCGGCGTTTCAAACGCAAAAACACGTCCGAACGCGACCGAACGCGATGACCCGCGTTTGGCGTTCGCGTTTTTCCATTTTAAAGGGGAATAATTTTTTTACCTCTAGGAACGGTTCTAAACGCAAACGCCCGCTAAACGCGGGTACAAACGCGACCGAACGGATGTTTCAAACGTCCTAAAAATTCCAGCATTCAAAGGTACTTTTAACAACGTCCCGTGTACATGGAGCCTTAGAAAGACACAGATGTGTTTGTCATTTCATTTCAAAGGAACAATGAAAAGCAGCAGAGAAGGAAGTGAGATGCCCGAACTGTCACCCATCTCTGAGCCACCCCCTTTCACACTCATTGATGCATTCCTTGATACCATATGTCCTAAAATGCCTGCACTGACAATTGTGTCATCCCCTGCTTCCTGAAGTAAAATGAACTGGCCCTGCATTGATTGATGTGCCAGCCACTAGTGGTGGACTGAGACAACATGGCCCTGACTCAACTCATACTGAAGAAGCCCCAGGATTATCTCAACTACCTCAGGGAGTTAATAAGAACATTTTGAATATTGGACATTCATATGTATACTGGACACATTCTAGAGCCACATGGCGAAATATGGAAAATTTGCTGAAAAAGTTTACTGAAAAAGGGATCAGGATCAGGTGGGTAGGGTATCGAGGAATGACCTGGCGATAGCTGAGACTGGTTTTACAGGGAGAAACACCAAGTAACCAACCATTTGACATTATAATACATTTGGGAGGTAATGATTTAAAGATAAGGGCGTGGATAGGAGGTCTGGTAAAAAGTATGCAGGAAGATATGGATTGGATAAGAGAAAAGTTTCCAAACACAAACATAGATGTCTCACTAGTTAGAACCTGACCCTTATGGAGACGTGATAGAATTACACGTGCAGAGGAGTTTAATTGGGAGTGTTACAAGGCTGTGAGGAAAATAATGGATTTTCAGTTCTTCATTTGGAGGGAGATGCACAGGACCCACATTTATGCAGGGGAGACCTAGTACATCTGAGTGACAGAGGATGTGACAACTCTATTAAAGTCTATGGGACACAAACATGAAAAAGCAAAAGTCCTAATTTTAAAGGCTTATATGCAAGTTATTGCCATAAAAAGTGTATGGGGAACCTGGGTACTGCCCTGGGGGACATGTATCAATGCAAACATTTTTTTAAAATGTTAATTTTTACAGGAGCAGTGATTTTATTAATGCTTAAAGTGAAACAATAAAAATTAAAAACTACTTTAAATATCATGCCGGGGGGGGGGGGGGGGGCGAGCCTTTAATGTGCCTGTAAAGTGGCGCATTTGTGCGATATATGTAGCCTGCTGCAGCAATACTGACATTTCTAAAGGAAAAAATGTCATTTTAAATTTGCTTGCGGCTGTAATGTATTGTCGGCTCCTGGCAATACAGATAAAAAAAACATGAAAAAAAATGGCATGGGATTCCCCCCCCCCCCCCAGTCCATACCAGGCCATTCACGCCAAAAGGTCCATGGCAGGCCCTCCACGCCAAAATTGAAAAAAAAATGGCCAGGGGTCCTCCCAAAATCCATACCAGACCCTTATCCAAGCAAGCAGCCTGGCTGGCCAGGATGGGGGGGGACAAGCGAACAGCTTCCCCGTCCTGAACCATACCAGGCCGCTTGCCCTCAACATGGGGAGGGTGCCTTGGGGTGCCCCCAAAGCACCTTGTCACCATGTTGATGGGGACAAGAGACTCTTCTGGACAACCCTGGGCTGTGGCTGTCGGGGTCTTCGGGTGGGGGGCTTATCAGAATCTGGAAGCCCCCTATAAAAAAGGGGCCCCCAGATCCCCCCCAATGTGAATGGATATCGGATACATCATACCCCTACCCATTCACCAAAAAAGTGTACAAAAAAAAAATAAAGACAAAAAACTGTTTTTGACAGGTCCTTTATTAAAAAATAAAAAAATTGTGTCCCCCGATGTAAATCCATCATCAATCACGTCGCCGACCGCACCTGAAAAATAGAAAAAAAAAAGAAAGATGCTCCCGCCCGTTCACATGCCTCCCGCATAATGAGCTGTCTGAGCTGTGACAGCTGTTTCATAGGAAAGGGACGGGGACACCCAATTACATCACCGCCCCTTCTGACGTTGCGTCAGTAATTTAATCACTGCACCAGCGCATCATGATGGCTCTGATGAAGAGGATTCTCCCTTGAAACAGCCCCATCAGCATGGATGCCTTTCAGTCCTCCTGCATTACTGAAAAGCATCCTTGTCCTGGACTTCTTCTGATTGCAAAATTAATTTTTATTTGCATATTTTCAGCATACGTTTGTGAGTATAATGTATGGCATTCCTTTTAATTTTCCAATAAATTTTAGTCCACAAGCTGTATAACAGTCAATGTCAGCAGAATTAGTCCTGCTCCAACACAGGGCTCTTGTTTGTTTATAGTCAGGAAACAATGGTTTACAGTGGGAAGTGGCGACTATATAACACAACCAATCACTAGTGATGTCGCGAACCTAAAATTCGCCGTTCGCGAACGGCGAACGCGAACATCGGCAAATGTTCGCGAACCGGCGAACCGGGCGAACCGCCATAGACTTCAATAGGCAGGCGAATTTTAAAACACACAGGGACTCTTTCTGGCCACAATAGTGATGGAAAAGTTGTTTCAAGGGGACTAACACCTGGACTGTGGCATGCCGGAGAGGGATCACGCAAAAAAAAGTTCTTAAAAATTATAATTTTTTGATAGAGAGCCAATTATTGGAAAAATTAAAAAAAATAAAAATAAAAAATTTCTTTGGATTTAGCATCTGGGGGGTCTAAAAAGTGTACCTGTGAAGTTTCAGCTCTGTAGCATGTCCAGAACCCCTAAAAAACAGCATTTGTCTTATATTTTCAGGAATATGGCTTCTCTGCGGCTGGCTTTTTCTCTTGCAGGCATTTATCGGGCATTTTTTTAGGCAGGCATGTCATTTTTTGTATTTAGTGTCTGGGGGGTCTAAAAAGTGTACCTGTCAAGTTTCAGCTCTGTAGCATGTCCAGAACCCCTAAAAAACAGCATTTTTCTTATATTTTCAGGAATATGGCTTCTCTGCGGCTGGCTTTTTCTCTTGCAGGCATTTAGCGGGCATTTTTTTAGGCAGGCATGTCATTTTTTGTATTTAGTGTCTGGGGGGTCTAAAAAGTGTACCTGTCAAGTTTCAGCTCTGTAGCATGTCCAGAACCCCTAAAAAACAGCATTTTTATTATATTTTCAGTAATATGGCTTCTCTGCGGCTGGCTTTTTCTCTTGCAGGCATTTATCGGGCATTTTTTTAGGCAGGCATGTCATTTTTTGTATTTAGTGTCTGGGGGGTCTAAAAAGTGTACCTGTCAAGTTTCAGCTCTGTAGCATGTCCAGAACCCCTAAAAAACAGCATTTTTCTTATATTTTCAGGAATACGGCTTCTCTGCGGCTGGCTTTTTCTCTTGCAGGCATTTAGCGGGCATTTTTTTAGGCAGGCATGTCATTTTTTGTATTTAGTGTCTGGGGGGTCTAAAAAGTGTACCTGTCAAGTTTCAGCTCTGTAGCATGTCCAGAACCCCTAAAAAACAGCATTTTTCTTATATTTTCAGGAATACGGCTTCTCTGCGGCTGGCTTTTTTTCTTGCAGGCATTTAGCGGGCATTTTTTTAGGCAGGCATGTCATTTTTTGTATTTAGTGTCTGGGGGGTCTAAAAAGTGTACCTGTCAAGTTTCAGCTCTGTAGCATGTCCAGAACCCCTAAAAAACAGCATTTTTATTATATTTTCAGTAATACGGCTTCTCTGCGGCTGGCTTTTTCTCTTGCAGGCATTTATCGGGCATTTTTTTAGGCAGGCATGTCATTTTTTGTATTTAGTGTCTGGGGGGTCTAAAAAGTGTACCTGTCAAGTTTCAGCTCTGTAGCATGTCCAGAACCCCTAAAAACAGCATTTTTCTTATATTTTCAGGAATACGGCTTCTCTGCGGCTGGCTTTTTCTCTTGCAGGCATTTAGCGGGCATTTTTTTAGGCAGGCATGTCATTTTTTGTATTTAGTGTCTGGGGGGTCTAAAAAGTGTACCTGTCAAGTTTCAGCTCTGTAGCATGTCCAGAACCCCTAAAAAACAGCATTTTTCTTATATTTTCAGGAATACGGCTTCTCTGCGGCTGGCTTTTTTTCTTGCAGGCATTTAGCGAACATTTTTTTAGGCTGGCATGTCATTTTTTGTATTTAGTGTCTGGGGGGTCTAAAAAGTGTACCTGTCAAGTTTCAGCTCTGTAGCATGTCCAGAACCCCTAAAAAAAAGCATTTTTCTTATATTTTCAGGAATACGGCTTCTCTGCGGCTGGCTTTTTCTCTTGCAGGCATATATATCAGTGGTGGGTGGGCAGTGGCACAGTACACTCTCTGTGGACCTGGCAGCAGTCACTGGCACCCAGGCAACTGCAATTTAAAAAATATATATATTTTTTTTTTACTTTGCAAGCTGCTGTGCCACTTTATATATCAGTGGTGGGTGGGCAGTGGCACAGTACACTCTCTGTGGACCTGACAGCAGTCACTGGCACCCAGGCAACTGCAATTTAAAAAATATATATATTTTTTTACTTTGCAAGCTGCTGTGCCACTTTATATATCAGTGGTGGGTGGGCAATGGCACAGTACACTCTCTGTGGACCTGACAGTAGTCACTGGCACCCAGGCAACTGCAATTTAAAAAAATATATATTTTTTTTTACTTTGCAAGCTGCTGTGCCACCTTATATATCAGTGGTGGGTGGGCAGTGGCACAGTACACTCTCTGTGGACCTGACAGCAGTCACTGGCACCCAGGCAACTGCAATTTTAAAAAATATATATTTTATTTTACTTTGCAAGCTGCTGTGCCACCTTATATATCAGTGGTGGGTGGGCAGTGGCACAGTACACTCTCTGTGGACCTGACAGCAGTCACTGGCACCCAGGCAACTGCAATTTTAAAAAAATATATTTTATTTTACTTTGCAAGCTGCTGTGCCACCTTATATATCAGTGGTGGGTGGGCAGTGGCACAGTACACTCTCTGTGGACCTGACAGCAGTCACTGGCACCCAGGCAACTGCAATTTAAAAAATATATATATATTTTTTTACTTTGCAAGCTGCTGTGCCACTTTATATATCAGTGGTGGGTGGGCAGTGGCACAGTACACTCTCTGTGGACCTGACAGCAGTCACTGGCACCCAGGCAACTGCAATTTAAAAAAATATATATTTTTTTTTACTTTGCAAGCTGCTGTGCCACCTTATATATCAGTGGTGGGTGGGCAGTGGCACAGTACACTCTCTGTGGACCTGACAGCAGTCACTGGCACCCAGGCAACTGCAATTTTAAAAAATATATATTTTATTTTACTTTGCAAGCTGCTGTGCCACCTTATATATCAGTGGTGGGTGGGCAGTGGCACAGTACACTCTCTGTGGACCTGACAGCAGTCACTGGCACCCAGGCAACTGCAATTAAAAAATATATATATTTTTTTTTACTTTGCAAGCTGCTGTGCCACCTTATATATCAGTGGTGGGTGGGCACACAGTGGCACTGCAGTGGGCACAGTACACTCTGTGGACCTGACAGTAACTGGCAGCCCAGGCAACTGCAATAATAAAAAATATTTTTTTTTTCAATTTATTGCAACAAGATGCTGTGCCACCGTATATATATCAGTGGTGGGCAGTGCACTGCAGTGGGTACAGTGCACTCTGTGGACCTGACACAGCACTCACTGCAATTATGACAGAGGAAAAAAAAAATATTTTTTAAAATGCCAGGTACTGTGCCTGTGCCACCCGAAATGAGTGTGGTGTGCACACAGTACAGTCTGTATTAGGTCTGTGGCCTCTCACACACAGCGGGCAGGCAACTGCAGTGTACAATAGATATATATAGATATATATATATAAAGAAAAAACTCTATTACCTTACCAGCCCTTAAAAGGGCTTTTGGGGACACTAGATAGATATAGATATATATATATATATATATAAGAAGAAACAACTCAATTACCAGCCCTTAAAAGGGCTTTTGGGGACGCTAGGTATATATATATATATATATATACATATTAAAAAAAAAAAAACACAAATACCAGCCCTTAGAAGGGCTTTTTGGGGTGCTGATATTACAGCAGTAGTGGACCAAGAACACTGCAAGACCAGGAACACTGACTAACTGTCCCTAGCTTAACAGCAGCAGCAGCAGCAGCAGCAGCAGCAGCAGCAGCAGCTCTCTCCCTACTCTCACTACACACACTGCTTCAGAATGATCTAAGATGGATGCTGCCCTTGCTTATTTATAGGAGGTGGGAGGGTGTGGGAGGGAGGTATGCTGATTGGCTGGAAATGTGTCTGCTGACTGTAAAGTTCAGGGTCAAAGTTTGCCTCAATGATGTCTTATGGGGGGCGGACCGAACATCGCATATGTTCGCCGGCAGCGGCGAACGCGAACATGCTAAGTTCGCCGGGAACTGTTCGCCGGCGAACAGTTCTATACATCTCTACCAATCACAGACATGTATACTTTCAAAAGTTCAATAGAAAGGGAAGTGTATGTTAATGAACGAGCTGAGCCATGTGCAAGAGTTTCCAGCTGTTGGGTGCCAGAGGAACCATGCACTATTGCTAACAATGAAACCCACGTGTTCAAACATTATACAATGCAACTGGCGTGTATTCTCATGAACGCAGCCGCACTAATACATATGCATGCACTTTCGTCATAACCTATTAGAGTGAATCCTATATAATATAGTTCATAAAAAAACATATTTGATAGTGATTATGCTACTGTTCCAGTAAATGAGACTATATCTGCAAAGGATATAGCAGCAGTATTTTGATCATGTGGATCAAGCATAACAGAAAGCTACCAGCCATTATTTCAGCTAAAGGGCAGATACTTATTAAAACGATAATAGTTCCACCTAGCAGACGCATCTCCGCCAGTGAATACAAGGGCCCGGCTGACTGATTTACATTTGCGAGGCGGACTTAGCATCGCACTGCCATCGATCTGGACCGGCGTTCGCTTGGTCGCTAGCCACTCAGAGCGCCCGCCGTTCGGGAGATCAGGCGAGTGGTATGCAGTCTCCATTTAATGGAAGGTTTCCACAACTAACAGTCTTTACTCAATGCTGGTTAAAGCCATATTCGCTGTACATGGTGAATACCGGTAAAGACATAATGGCAATTTAGCTAAAACACATCCAAATGTAAAATTTTAATTATATTTCTTTTTGGATTTAGGAAATCCTAAAAATATTTAATAAAAATTATTAATTATATATAAGATCTTAACTTGTTTGTCTAATTTCCAAATATATCTCTCTACACACACACACACACACATACACACTCACTATTTGTTGTTTGCTATTTTAAAAAATAAAATATTATATATATATATATATATTTATTTATTTTTTTATATTTTTATATATATATATAAAAAAGATTTTATATATATATATATATATATTTTTTTATATACATCTAAATATGTATATATATATATATATATATATATATATATATATATATATATATATGTGTATATATATATATATATATATATATATATATATATATATATATATATATATATATACACACATCTAAATATGTTTATATATATATATATATATATATATATATATATATATATATATATATATATATATATATATATATATATATATATTTATTTATATTTTTTTATATATATATTTTGATATATATATTTAGTTCCAATTA
Organism: Pelophylax lessonae; assembly: GCF_965119305.1. Classification (NCBI taxonomy): domain Eukaryota; kingdom Metazoa; phylum Chordata; class Amphibia; order Anura; family Ranidae; genus Pelophylax; species Pelophylax lessonae. The sequence goes on from NC_138770.1 coordinate 71,864,245, forward strand.
AATAAATGTAAAATTTTAATTATATTTCTTTTTGGGTGTAGGAAATCCTACAATATTTAATAAAAATTATTAATTATATATATAAGATCTTAAATAATTTTTTCGTTACATATATATATATACACACACACACACACACATATATACATATACACAACATAGAGAGAAATATAATGTAACTATAGATACAGGAACAGGTTCACATACAGGAAGTTTATACAATAGGGGCACTGACGTATACTAGGCAAGAAGTGCACGAGTGTGAACCTACACTATAGAACACTCAACTTGTACCCCCGCTAGATATTACTATTTTTTTTAGGGTTTACAAATCACTATTTCTAATGTTTATATAGAGGTATACATACATATATATATATATATATATATATATATATATACAAATACATGTCATATACATACATATATATATATATATATATATATATAGAGAGAGAGAGAGAGAGAGACACACACACACATATATATATATATATTTATTTATATATTTTTCGTTTAAAGTTAAAAACAAATGTTGGGCTTTGAAATTATTTTGGAGGTGCATTTCTTTTGGGGTTCAGGTTGTTGTTTCAATGAAGATTGAACATATAGCTAAGCCAATAATCATGCTCATCACTCATAAACATCCTTAATAAGTTCAGAGTTGTAAGGACTAAGAAATAGCACAATGATCAGGGAGTCTGACTTCCTGCTCTAGGTTTGTGAGTTCAAATCCAGAATGAGCCCTCTCTATGGGCAACAATTGGAGGTCTCCAACCCTCCAAATGTTAGCATCAATACTTTTGCTATTATTTGACATAGGCATGTGTATCCCCAAACTCTTAATATATAAAGGCATTACCAAAATAAAAAAGATGCCACATAAAGTCAATATCTAGAAATATTGAGAGATAGAGCTATATTTGTATGTTGAACATATTTTGCTAACATATTTTGCTAATTAGCCGAGTAGGGGGATGTACCTGCAGTAAAATGTGTTATAAAATGCAAAAGCTTGGCCATACATCTTTCCTGATTAAATATTTTGTGGGATACCCTAGATAATGTTGGGGTTCTATATAAAAACTATATATAAGATTGTTCAAGTGAAATCTGATTGCGCAGGAAAGGTTTCTAGAACGTTGTAATGTGATGGTGTTTACTAAGGAATCACTTGCTAGAAGTATGAACTGTGTGCATGTTTTTAAAATCCGCCAGTTCATTCCATTTTACATGGGCGATACAGCGGATTTTACATTCAAATTCACTTTACCGCATGCTCAAGTTTGTGAACACGTAACTTTTTGAGCCTAGTTGGCGTTGGGCATGCGCACATGAGCTCTCTTGCAACTCGGGTTATGAGGAGCTATTTTGACTTTTTACACTTTTGAAGAAATCCCTTTTTCTATGTCAGTTTTTGACACAGTTTAAAAGCCATTCATCTCCAAATGATCTCCCACATCTTCCACAGTGATTTGGGATTTTTGGGGGTACTCAAATAATTTTGGCAAAACATTAGTCGAGCTTTTAGCTGACCTGTTTTTATGTCGCACCCTGACGTTGTAGCATCTTAGTGAATCTAACACTATACGTTATTATCCGTATCGTGAATACCAATTTCATACGTTCAAATTCGCCATTCTGCAAAAATCCTGGCATTAGCGAAATAGCAGTACAGTGAATTAGGCCCTAAGTATCTCAAAGTATCTCAAGGCTAAGCACTGCACCACTTGTAGCTTTTTCAACAAAAAATTGGCGAAGGCGCCTAGCCCTTTAAAAAAAGATATTAAAACCTGCTGCCCCTTTAATTGTTTAAAACAATAAATAAGTATATATAATGGGTAAAAAGGCGCTGGTAATCTTTTGCTGGATATAAATACTATGGTATCACGTATTTTATAAATATTTGAAAAAAATAGTATGACAAAATATGTAAAAATATACGTGCTTGTACAAAGTGCAAATGTGATTAATACATATCAAGGTGCTTACTAGTGCTTTAACCTAAAGTTGCAGGTGCTGGCTTTTACTAGTGCACAAGTTATATAAATATATTGTTATTTAGTTAGTGCAACAAGCAAAAAAGTGCTTACTGGTGCATAAACCTAATATATTTAAAGTGCAAGTGCTGACCGTGATTTTACAAAAATTATTATAAATCAAAAAAGTGCTTGCTGGTGTATTATAAGAAATAGTTTAAATGGATTACATAAAGATCAATGCTATTTGATAAAAGAAAAATCGTTATTTAGTGTCAGCCGAAAAACAAAAAGGAATTGTGATGCGGGAGAGAGATCGAGCATCAGCCAATCAAAACAATGACAGCAATATTTAGTGCATGACAATCCGGGTAGCAGAGACCGCCTGATGACGCACAAGAGCGAAATGCATTGTGGTCATTGCTAAACCCGGAAACAGGAACGTAGGCATTCGAAGCAGTGGCTGGGACGCACGCCGACCGCCGCAAACAAAACAGGGAAAGGAGATACAGGAGGGTGCTGCAGATCCCCTGAGGATATCTTCCCAATACCCGTACGATTTGTACTGCCGAATTGCCCAGTGCCAGGAGGGCACAACAAATAGTAAGAGGCAAATTGTTATCCTATAGTGTATTTTTTATTTGAATAAACAATATTTCACTATTGGAGGCTATTTTTCCATATCTTTATATGTGCGGACTATATGGTCCATTACGAGTAACGTAGGAGCAGGATATTCAAGGAACCGAGGAGAGGTCTGATCCACCCAGTTAAAGGGATCACAGGCGTTGGGGGTCCTTGTGACCTGTCGGAAGCTGGTAAGAGGCCACATGTGATACACCCCAGCACCTGGAGCACTTTAGAAGGAAACAATCAAAGATTATAATAGCACAATTTGGTTGCACGAATTGCTCAGAATTCTAGAGACACTTTTTTCACATGTTTTTGAGCACTAATATTGTTATAATTTAATTGTATGTGATTTAATTTATTTGTGGATACACCAGCAAGCACTTTTTTGATTTATAATAATTTTTGTAAAATCACGGTCAGCACTTGCACTTTAAATATATTAGGTTTATGCACCAGTAAGCACTTTTTTGCTTGTTGCACTAACTAAATAACAATATATTTATATAACTTGTGCACTAGTAAGAGCCAGCTCCTGCAACTTTAGGTTAAAGCACTAGTAAGCACCTTGATATGTATTAATCACATTTGCACTTTGTACAAGCACGTATATTTTTACATATTTTGTCATACTATTTTTTTCAAATATTTATAAAATACGTGATACCATAGTATTTATATCCAGCAAAAGATTACCAGCGCCTTTTTACCCATTATATATACTTGTAGCTTTTTGCTGTTTGTCTACCAACCCCTTAAACTAAACACACTAATCAACTGCATATCCTTCTAAGCTCTTACCAGCCATCTCATGGCTCTATGAACGTCTTTGTTCCTCATGCTATAGATCAAAGGGTTCAGCATCGGGGTGACCACTGTGTAAAATACTGACACCTTTTTTTCTGTGTCCTCGGTCAATAAATGTTCAGGTCTAGCGTACATAAACATGGCTGACCCATAGAAAATGACCACCACCACAAGGTGAGAAATACATGTAGAAAATGCTTTGCTTTTTCCCAAACGAATTGTCATGACAGCAGCTATGATTCGCATATATGAAATGAGGATTAATGACAGTGGAATGAAGAGGAAGATGTTTGTGCCAACCAGTTTTAAGATGCTGACCAGTGAGATGTCACTGCAAGAGAGCTGAAGCAACAGAGGGAGCTCACAGAAAAAGTGGTTGATGGTGTTAGAGCCACAGAATGTTAAGCTGAATGTTAAATATGTGTCAATAGATGAAATGACGCAACCAGTCAACCATGACATGCTGATCATACAAAAAGAGGCCATTGTGTTCATAATCATATTGTAATGCAGAGGGATGCAGATAGCTACATATCGGTCATAACCCATGAATGCCAGAAGCAGACACTCTGTTCCTCCCAAGAACAGGGAAAAAAAGAACTGGGCAGCACAGCCAGTGAATGAAATACTCTTTTTAGGTGAAAGAAAATTTACTAACATTTTGGGTACAATGGAAGAACTGTAGCAGATGTCCAAGAAAGAAAGACTAGACAAGAAGAAGTACATGGAGGTGTGCAAACGTTTGTCAGTCCTCACAGCCAGAATGAGAAGGAGATTTCCAGCCAGTGTGGTCATGTAAACTACCAGGAAAATATGGAACAATAAAACTTGTATGAAAGGATCCACCGAAAGTCCAAGAAGAATGAATTCCGTCACAGTGCTTTGATTTTGGGTGTACATATTATTTAATCCAAACTGCAATGAAGAAAAATTCTTGGATCATATAGATAGTATACATGCTAATACTACCTTTTTTCATTTTTTGGTACATAGATAATTCAAGAAACCTTTACACTGTTTTGCATAAAATAATCTGTATGAATGTTATCAATCTGACAATGTTTGAGGTGTTTATCAGATATGAAAAGTTCAAAGTGTAACCTATACACCTATAGAGAATGTTCTCTTCAACATCCAGGTCTTTCTGCCTATAGCCCCTATGTAAATAGATTTCTAGATAAAAACACTAAACTCAGGATCTCAATAATTTACCTTAACCTTCCTAGCGGTATTCCCGAGCGTGACTCGGGGTTAGATTTTAGAGCCAAAAGCGGTAACCCCGAGCCACACTCGGGGTACCGCTAGAAAGATCGCTGGATCCTGGTAGAGGTTTTACTTACCTTTTCTCCGGGATCCAGCGAAGAATGCGGGCGGTATGCGGATCTTCCTCCCGATCGTCTGCGAGCCCTGGCTTCCGTCTCCGGCGACATGATGTTCGCAGGGGGGTGGAACCGGCGGCAAATTCACATGTAAAACACACCAAACACACTGATACCATTCAAAATAAAAAAAATTCACATTACATTGCCCCCCAGTGCCCTTTCCTGCAGTTTTACTGTACTTTTTATGTAAATATATATACATATACATATATATATATATATATATATATACATATTTACATAATTCTTGTGAATGAGCAGCCCAAACCAACTGTATACATTATATATATATATATATATATATATATATATATATATAATATATATAATAAATGTATACAGTTGGTTTGGGCTGCTCATTCACAAGAATTACATGCAAAATAATGGTACCGCTTTCAGCACCTAAAATCCAAAAGAATCATACCGCCAGGGAGGTTAAAGGGATTGTAAAGGTAGAAGTTTTTTTTTTTTTTTTTTTTTTAAATCTTAATGCATTCTATGTGTTTGGATAAAAAAAAAAAAAAAAAAAAACCCTTCTGTGTGCAGCAGCCCCTCTCAGCCCCCTAATACTTACCTAGAGGCCATCTTTATCCAGCGATGTTGCAGGAGTTTCTCAGCTGCCCAGGACTCCCCTCCCAGTCCTGATACTATATGTCCCATAATCCTTTGAGCCTCTGTAGATTCAGGGCAGGCAATGGGAGTCACTTGTAGCAGCTGTGGGAGTTTATGTGGGTGTGTCTTAGAGTTACTGTGTGTGTTTCTGGGCCTTCATGTGGGTGGTGATTGGGGAAGTAATGGAATTGTTTTATCCCCACCAACACTCCATTTCTCTCTGCAGTGAAGAGGGACCAAGCAGGAAGTGGAACTTTACTCAAAAAATTTAAGTGATTTGAAGGCCCCTTTCACACGGGCTTTCCGATTCGATTCGCCTTGCAGTTTTTCAGGCGGACCTATTCGGGTGCTCAGTGCCATCTTAAGAGCATCAAAGGGCCCCGGGCAATGAAGTGCACTGGGGCCCTGCCTACACAATCACCCACAAGAATAAAAATGCAAATTATCGATAAGGCGATATTTTTTGGTACAGCAATGCCAGGCTAATTACAGCTTCCAAGTTCGGCGGCTGGGTCCGGTGAACACACACACAGACGGGAGTCAGACTCGACTGTCTTGTGTGTACCTGTTCCCATGGAGGCGGACAGACAGTCCTCCTGCAGTTGTGGGCTCACCCTCCATGGCCCAAGTGGCCTGACAGCAGCGCAGGGCAGACAGGTGCTTGCCACCTGCTAGTTCGGCAATCGTGATGCACACAGGAATCGGGAATAATGCTTGGCTGGAGCTGGGTCGCTTGGCTGGTGGGGCCCCCACCGGGCAAGTGGGCCCCCCAGGCAATTGCCCAGCATGCACATTTGGTAAGATGGCTCTGCGGATGCTCCATGCAGCCCTATGGAGCAGTGGATGTCATCTCTGCTGACACCCGCTGCTATCCAAACTGATCCTGTCCGTTTTTTCCACCCATCTGGTGGATCGGATCAGATAGGACCGTCAGTCTATCATCTGATCTTCCCATAGAGGAGAATGGGGATCTGACAGCTCAGTCTCCACACACAGAGCAGAGACAGAGTTGTCATCCGCCTGCTCAGCGAGGATCGGCAGATTGAACCCCTCACTGAGCAGAACAGACTCCGTTGGGCGCACCGCCCGTGTGAAAGGAGCCTAAAGGTATCCCTGATCTTCCTCTTCCCCCACTGCCACTTGCTAAGAGGGCATTCATGCACGCAACCCACACAGAAATCACATGGCTATGCCCACCAAACATGCGTTGCTCTCATGGTGTCATTTAGGCAGGGTTTGCTTTGTCATGTGTTTAGAAAACAAACGGCAACACACGTTGCATTTGCATTACTATTCGTTCACATCTGCGCATTTCCAAATGCATGACAACCCACAAGAAAACGCACAGCATGCTTGCGTTACAGTTCATTTGCATTTGTGAATTTCTGAATGTATGGCAACCGACAAGAAAATGCACACCATGCCATGCTTTTCAAAAACACGCAGCAACGCAGGTTGTGCTTGCGTTACCATTTGTTCGCATCTGCACATTTCTGTATGCACAACAGCCCGCAGCAAAATGTATGCTTTTCCGTGCACTTAGAAAAACGTGTGGAAATGCGCAGTGCGCTTGCATTACCATAAGTTTGCATCTGCATGTTTCCAAATGCAAAGCAAGCCGCAAGCATGCGTTGCCATGTATTTTTAAGGAGGTAGCCAGAGGTGGCAGTAATGAACACGATGAGAGCTCAATATCACAGAGCAGCAGTAGCTGCCAACACCTCTTCTGTAGTCACCTATATAGAAAGCCAGCGCAGCAACCCACTGCCCCGTCACCAACATAACAAGAATGTTCCAGGGGCAAGCCCATTGGGATGTCTGGGCCTTCGGGCCCCCCACATGTGTATGGGCTCCCCCCCCCCAGATTGCAGCCCTGTGTGCAGTATCATGGCAGTTGCAGTTCAAACTGAAGCATCCTTCGTGGCTGTCAAGGATGGTTTAATTTGGTCAATGAAGGTTTAATTCTGCTTTAAGGCAGTCAGCAGATTGACCTTTACAAATTCAGCAGTGCCTAAAAGTGCCTAAAAATGGAGAACAACTGAGCATGTGCAGAGCAGGGTGAGACAGTGTAAATAAGTCTTTTATTTTTCATGTTTTACATAGCTAAATAGTACCTGCAAAAGGGACCAGCCTGAAGTCATCTAGCAGGACCTCATTTTCTGACTAAAGTTCCAGATACTGGAAAGGGGTTATGGCTACTATAAGATCTGTTTTTAGGTTACTTTAACAGAAGATCCAGGGATATGTTTATTGAATATGTTTGAACGAGGCTACTTTATCAGAAAATACATATGTCCCTATTACTGGAGTGTTATTTCAAGCCTGCAAATGAATTGCCCAAAATGGGTTATGCCCCTATTACCCCACCTTTGAGGAACTAAAAACACAAATAAATCATACTATATCTAAAGAAAAGCTAATCTACCAACACAGAAACTGCCCAACAAATTTGAAAATATTTTGAGTAGGTGACTTGTTACCCGGGTTTAGCCCTGATTTAAGTACTGTAATTCTGAATAGAATATTGTCCTAAAAGAGGTGGGAGACTGTCTGATGTGTCTTTTATTGGAGGTAATACTTAGGTATTCATGATGATCAGCCAGTTACTATATTGTTTATGGCTGTATGAAATATACAGTATGTGGGATTTAGAAGGAAAGGCACTGATTGTGTGTTTTTTTGTTTTGTTGTTTAGTATATTTATATAGGAATTTTTCTTTGTTTTTGTATAAGGCCCCTTTTACACAGGCGGACCGTTCAGATCCGCCTGTCCATTTTTTTGGCGGATCTGAACAGATGCCCATGTATCTCTATGGGGCATCGGATGTCAGCGGAGACAAATCCGTCAAATCTGGATGGATGGAAACCCTATTTTCCATCCGTCCAGCGGATTGGATGGGATCGGATGAGAACAGACAGACGGTCCGTTCTCATCCGATTCCCCCATAGAGGACACCGGGGACCTGACAGCTCTGTCTCCGCACACAGCGTGGAGACAGAGCTGCCATCCGCCTGCTCAGCGGGGGATTGGCGGATTGATCCCCCCTTGAGAAAAATGGAGTCTGCCGACGGACCGCCAGGTGTGAAAGGGGCCAAAGAGTGATTTAAGAAGGTATTTGGATAATTATATTTCTAGAAGGTTTGCGTACAATTATATTGACACCTAATTGTAACTGGTAAAATGGATTGTACGATTGTTGGTATTGTAAAATATATGTCTAAAAACTAGTAAAAAATTATTACAGAAAAAAAAAAAAGAAATCCACTTTAAGCTTTGTGGCTGCACAATCTTGTATGTAAATTACCTTTTGCACCTGAAATCATGATAATGGTACATCTGATGAGTGACTTTAGAGAAAAAGACTAGTGAAGTTTTTTTTTTTTTTTATCCTCTCCTCTCCTCTCTATTATCCTCTGTAAAGGAACAGTAGCATACTGAAGCAGTCAGTCTTTACCTCCTGTAAGTGTATTCACAATGTTAAACTATCAATGCCGCTAGGGGGAAAAAACAGAAAGTTGTGGACAAACCACCACTTTTTAAAAAGCCAGTATTAAAAGCATATCTAAGCCCAGAAAAAATAAGTAATTTATACAGTATATACAGTTGCAAGAAAAAGTATATGAACCCTTTGGAATGATATGGATTTCTGCACAAATTGGTCATAAAATGTGATCTGATCATCATCATCTAAGTCAACCTTTCTCAACCAGTGTGCCGCCAGATTTCCTCAGGTGTGCCGTAGGATCATTGGGGAGAAGGGCTGTCAGATGAGCCTGCTCTCCTGATCCCCTACTGAAATGTACATCAGCACTGAGTCAGCTCTGTTGGCCTCAAGTGAAAGTAAAGAGAAGAAGAGTGTGCTGTGCTCTCTGCTTCCCCCTACAGTGCAGTACCTGGCTAAAAAAGAAAGGTGCTGTGCTACTTAAAGTGGTTGCATACTGCCGGAAAAAAAAAAAAAAAAGCAAACCCTGCAAGACAAAGGCATTATGAGCTAGTATCCATCGCATACTAGCTCATTATGAAATAATTACCTTAGAACGAATCCCCAACGCGGACGCCCGGACACCGCTGTGGGAGCTGTCATGCTCCCTTGGCATCTCTTCCAGGTTCGGTGGCTCCGGCGCTGTGAGTGGCCGGAGCCGCGATGACGTCACTCCCGTGCGGGAGTCACTTTCCGGCGATTAGCCGGCAAGGAACTCTGAAGGTCTGCCGGAGCTTCAGAGCGCATGCGCCGCTAGCGTCAGCGGCTGCATGCAGGGCAAATATCTCCTAAACCGTGCAGGTTTAGGAGATATTAATTGTACCTACAGGTTAGCCTTATTATAGGCTTACCTTTAGGTAAAAGTAAAAAAAATTGAGTATACTACCGCTTTAAAGAGCTTTATATGTGTGTACATGTGTGTGTACGTGTGTGTGTACGTGTGTGTGTGTACATGTGTCTGTTTGTGTGTGTGTGCTAGTGTCTGTGTGTGTGTGTGCCATCATAACTGCTTTTGTAGGGCTTGTTCGTGATAGCACCAAGGACTGATGCTCCTCTGAAAAGCAATCCATGATCAGATCACTTTTCAGAGGCATTTAACAGGTAATACAATATGTTGCCTCCTCACCACCTGTTTTAAGCCCGTAAAGGCAGCATTACCACACCGCAACCGTGCAATGCACACAGTTGCGGGGTGGTTGCAGTGCAGCCCCTTTCACCCTGGGTATACCTCCAGCTGAAGCCACAGCATGTGTATCCTCCTCAGCCGCTGCCTCTGCAGCTAAAGGGGGAGAAGTTGGGGGTGGTAAAAACAGCTCAATCTGACATGTGAACAAGTCCTTGGTTCACATCTGTGTGGCTGCGTTCAATGAGCTTCCCTACCCGCAGAAATGCAGGGAAAGAGCGCAATTTTACGCATTCTACGACATACAGTAACATGAACTGAACTTTGGACAGGGGTGCCTCAAGACTGAAAATACTTTTCAAGGGCGCCCCAACTGGAAAAAGGTTGAGAAACACTGATCTAAGTCACAACAATAGACAATCACATTCTGCTTAAACTAATAACACACAAAGAATGAAATGTTGCCATGTTTTTATTGAACACACCATGTAAACATTCACAGTGCAGGTGGAAAAAGTATGTGAACCCTTGGATTTAATAACTGGTTGAACCTCCTTTGGCAGCAATAACTTCAACCAAATGTTTCCTGTAGTTGCAGATCAAACGTGCACAACGGTCAGGAGTAATTCTTGACCATTCCTCTTTACAGCAATATTCTTGGGATGTCTAGTGTGAATCGCTTTCTTGAGGTCATGCCACAGCATCTCAATCAGGGTGTAGTCAGGACTCTGACCGGGCAACTTCAGGAGGCGTATTTTCTTCTGTTTAAGCCATTCTGTTGTAGATTTACTTCTATGCTTTGGGTCATTGTCCTGTTGCAACACCCATCTTCTGTTGAGCTTCAGCTGGTAGACAATGGCCTTAAGTTCTCCTGCAAAATGTCTTGATAAACTTGGGAATTCATTTTTCCTTCGATGATAGCAATCCGTCCAGGCCCTGACGCAGCAAAGCAGCCCCAAACCATGATGGCCCCGCCACCATACTTCACAGTTGGGATTAGGTTTTGATATTGGTGTGCTGTGCCTCTTTTTCCCCACACATAGTGTTGTGTGTTTCTTCCAAACAACTCAACTTTGGTTTCATCTGTCCACAGAATATTTTGCCAGTACCGCTGTGGAACATCCAGGTGTTCTTGTGCAAACTGTAAATGTGCAGCAATGTTTTGTTTGGACAGCAATGGCTTCCTCTGTGGTATCCTCCCATGAAATCCATTCTTGTTTTGTGTTTTATGTATTGTAGATTCACTAACAGTGATGTTAGCATTTGCCAGTGACTTTTGTAAGTCTTTAGCTGACACTCTAGGATTCTTCTTCACCTCATTGAGCAGTCTGCGCTGTGCTCTTGCAGTCATCTTTACAGGACGGCCACTCCTAGGGAGAGTAGCAGCAGTGCTGAGCTTTCTCCATTTATAGACAATTTGTCTTACTGTGGACTGATGAACAGCAAGGCTTTTGGAGATACTTTTATAACCCTTTCAAGCTTTATGCAAGTCAACCAAGCCAACAATTCTTAATCGTAGGTCTTCTGAGAGATCTTTTGTGCGAGGCATCATTCACATCAGGCAACGCTTCTTCTGAAAAACAAACCCAGAACTGGTGTGTGTTTTTTTATAGGGCAGGGCCGCTGTAACCAACACCTCCAATCTCATCTCATTGATTGGACTCCAGTTGGCTGACATCTCACTCCAATTAGCTCTTGGAGATGTCATTAGTCTAGGGGTTCACATATTGTTTCCACCTGCACTGTGAATGTTTACATGGTGTGTTCAATAAAAACATGGTAACATTTCATTCTTTGTCTGTTATTAGTTTAAGCAGACTGTGATTGTCTATTGTTGTGACTTAGATGATGATCAGATCACATTTTATTACCAATTTGTGCAGAAGTCCATATCATTCCAAAGGGTCCACATACTTTTTCTTGCAGCTGTATATCATCATTTATTTAAATATATATTATATATATTAATAATTATATATTATATATATACTCGCAATTATTATTTTGCAATTTAATATCTCTCTAATGTGATTTGGTAAATTAGAGTGAAAGCTTCAACACAACAACAGAAATGTATTGGTAAATAGTATGAAGGTCTAAAGCTAACAAGCAGCAATCTATCTAGTTGCAGAAAAAAGAAAAGTAAATAAACAAAGTATTATAGAACATACTATAACATAATAATTATACACAAACAGTAAGACAGACAACACATAAGACAGGCATGTATACATGTACTGTAAGTGCCAAAGAAATGTCCGATATTTACCAGATGTGTAGCATGGGGGCTCTTATAATGATCTTCTAACCTCTCTCCTGTCTCCATCTAAGACCTAACCCAAGAGAGACATATCTCATAGACTTGTATGGGGCCATCCTATGTATTCCATCTATTCAAATCTGACTCATCTCATCCAGCAGTGGATAATTTCCCCATCCCCTGTAGTTGGCATAACTTAGGCCTTAATTAGAACATTTACTTTGGAGGAAACATTATAATGCAAGTTCATACCTTTTTGGAGGAACAATTAGATTGCAAAATCCTCACCTGTTTGCAGAGAAACTATGCATTCCTGTACAGATGGTCACCCTTATTGCATATCTAAAGAGCGGGTCCTTTGAAGTATACATAGTGAAAAAGAAAAAAGAGATTTATATGGACTATATATACAGTATATTAGCTTACCAGTACTCAGCTGAGGTTGCAGCCTTTGCTTTCTTCTTTTTTGGCTCTTTTTTTTTTTTTTTTTTTTTTTTATATACAGTATATATTGTACCTGATAATCCAACGAATATCCCCCCTTTCTGCCCTAGGATGTCTACGCTCACTTACTCAACTGTATTTATGCATGGAGCCATGTTTTTCAACAATGCTGCTTCTCTGATGTGGACTACATACAGTATGGGCTCTTTTCACACGGCCGCTCCGATTGTTTCTTCCGCTGTGGCACTTTTTTTTTTCACGGACACGTATGACACTTGTGTCATCCGCTCCGTATGTCCGCATACCATCCCATCCATTTGCGGATGATATACGGACATAATGTATGTCTATGGGGATTGCGGATGACTACATCCGATTTTGCATCCGTTCAGTTTTTTAAACGGAAGAAAAATTGGGTTCTGTTCCGTTCCAAAAAACGGAACAGAACTGAAAGGACCAAAATCGGATGTCAGCGGATAGTCATCCGATGACATCCGCAATCCCATTGACATGCATTATGCCCGTGTGAAAGAGCCCTATGTGTTTTTTTTTGTTTGTTTTCTGTTCATCTCCATTATATAGAGTGAAGATAATTAGTGGTTTACAAAAAAATAGCTTGGATTGAAAATAAGATTGTTTATGCTTTCAGTTCATCTCCCAAGGAGTGAAAAGAATACTGCATTTCTGGCAAGATCAAGAAGTATTTGTATTACTTGCTGAAAAAGCTCCTATCCTAAATAATAAAAATAATGCAGCCACCACATATAAGAACTGCGTCTGCCATATATTACATTTTTATTCTCGGGTTTAGATATCCTTTAACAGAACTCCATCCAAAAATAACAATAAAAATGTCCATTTAAATAGTTAGTCACCTATACAGTAATTAGAAAAAAAAATATCTGAGTGTTTAATCCATGGGTCCCATTTATTAGTGTGAAATTTAATGGAGTTGTGAATAGTATGAAAAATTTTTTCCATAATATAGATCGAGTTTATTCTTGTTTTAAGTTGTGAAACCCACCGTGTCTCCGGCTTAACGCTTAGTGGTATGGAAATCTCTTTCTGCTCTGTACTTATATCCAGGAATTATATTCTCAATACCCTTCTTGTTATTTTGATATCAAATTCCCATTTTGAATAGAGTTAAATTGAAATGACTTAAGATTGTTATATCTCTGTTTACTCTATGTGATACCAATTTTTGTCATATTATTGTACCAATTCTCTTTGTACCACCATCTTCTGTTTCCTTTCAATAAAAGTTTGTATACAAAAAAAAAAAAAAAAAAAAAAATGTCCATTTAAGGTTTAAAATAACAAAACTATATTTTCCTGCAATAGCCAGAGATTTCCAGTGCAGTACTTTTTTTCTTGTCACTAGATGTCCTAAGTCTGATGACCAACATCCCCTGTGTGTTGAGCTATTTTGAGAGGACAACAAATGTACACTGTTATACGAGCTGTACACTCACTACTTTACATTGTAGCAAAGTGTCATTTCTTCAGTGTTGTCACATGAAACGATAGAATAAAATATTTACAAAAAATGGAAGGGGTGTACTCACTTTTGTGAGATACTGTATTTTTTCAGTGAAAGGAGAAGCAGCACAGTAATGAGCTCATGTCTTCATCACCTTGATGTCTTACCTTTCTTTCTATCCATATGCTTCTTCAAAACATACACTGATTAGCTACTTGTGCTACTTCTTCTTACAATCAAGTCCAGTCAACCACTTGCATTTAACAAAAACACATTTGATGATAAACATAGTATTTATTACAGAGCTGGTTCAATTTTTGCCTTTTATATCTGCCTAGAGTTTAGGTTTAAGATATTCTCTGTGCGATAGACAGTTGGCACATTTTGTGATAAGGGAATACTTTTTGTCCTTTGCTTGCATCACATTTACTTTGACACTTATCTTGACCTTTAATTTTATTTTTTTAGAATTTTAAAATATCTTTGTGTAATAACGATAAGCAGAAGTCTCCAATTAACCTTATTGATCATTTCTGATCACAGAAGATTCTCACGTCTATAAGTTTTCTTGCAACCACTAGGGCATGATTAGGCTACCTTATTGTTAACCATTTTATTCTGAATGATATATAAAGTAAATTAGTTCATGTTACAAATAAGTAATTTTACAAGCTCCATCATATCATTATGACAATTCATAAAATTGAGCAATGAATATTTAAAATGGCATGACGTTATTTAATTATGAATTTCACATTATTAGCGACAGACTGTCTTTCAGTATTTTATAAATAGATATAAAATTATACAAAATGCTCAAATGTACCTTTATATTAAGCCTATTTTACTTTTAATATGTAATAATAATAATAATAATATTATTAATAATAATAATAATAATAATGATTAGCAAATAATAATAATTCTGCTCATAATTGTTCTTTTTTTTTTCTTGATATTTCAATAAAAGATATCATGAGATCAGACTGCCTTTCAGTATTTTATAAATAGATATAAAATTATAAAAAATGCTCAAATGTACCTTTTATATTAAGCCTCTTTTACTTTTAACATGTAATAATAATAATAATAATGATTAGGCAAATAATAATAATTCTGCTCATAATTGTTCGTTTTTTTTCTTGATATTTCAATAAAAGATATCATGAGATCAGTGTCTTTCTGTAGATTGCGCTATAGTGAAACAATACATTGAGCAACGCAGTTTTTTTTATGCTAGTATTCAGTGTCTCATGAGTGTGTGTTGCTTAGTTCCCCAAAGTCCTAATTGTCCTTATGAAAAAATATATTTTTTTTATGTTTGGGAACTGGTTAACACTTACTAAAAGGTTTACAAACTTTGCAATCTCTTAAACTTTATCATTGTTTTTAGAGATTACAATAGCTATTTTTTTTAAGTATTTTAAAAAGTGTAAAATATAAAGATATCTAATATTTTTTTTTAATAATAATTAATAATAATACACTAGCGTTAAAAGCACTTTTTTATTTATTTATTTATTTTTTTTGCTACCTGTCCCAATTAGAGGTTCCTTCATTTGTTGTCTTGTTAGTCAGTTTTCATGGGAGCAAGTGTATCCATTGAAAGATTTATAATCTATTCCTGTTCTGGTGGAAGCTAAAATTTTAGATTTAACCTCACTTTCATTGCTGGTGGCACTGGTAATCACAACAGTTATGCCCCATACACACGTGCAGATTATCTGCAGACTTTTGTCTGCAGACTTACTTTTTCTATGTAGTGCAAGGGCCTGCCGGATTGCATACAAATTGAAAGTGTTTAGGTTTGACCTCATATTATATGGTTTTGGTAAGTCTGCAGACAAAAGTCTGCAGATAATCTGCATGTGTGTATGGGGCATTAGTTATTCCCCTTACTGGGACGCAAACAGCTATAAACACCTGACATGTGTTATAACAACTCCCCACTTTATTCAAATCTAAAAAAAAGTTTTACTTTATACTATATTAGCTATACTTTAAACTCTAAGAAAAGCCAACGCCTTTGTTAAGATTATGTGACAACTACTGTACATAACCCTTAGCATCCACCTTTCAGGGACACATTATACACATGCACTAGTACTCAACTAAGTGGATTATCTGGCCTTTACAAAAAGACTGTTCTCCAATGAGGGTGTCCATTATTGGGGGTAATAAGATCTAAGCATACAAACCAAGGTCGGAAACAGATGTGGTCAGGAACACAAACACTGGTCAGAATAGGAAAAGTAATAGCTTGATTAGGACAAAAAAGAAGTTCGATTTGGGAGCCTTATAGGTCAGGAACAAGAAGGTTCAAAGAAGTAGCAAAGTCTAGATCAGTGATGATGAACCTTGGCACCCCCGATGTTTTGGAACTACATTTCCCATGATGTTCATGCACTCTACAGTGTAGTTAAGCATCATGAGAAATGTAGTTCCAAAACATCTGGGGTGCCAAGGTTCGCCATCACTGGTCTAGATGAACTGAGAGCAGGAAAGAACTAGGAGTAATGAAGTCTAGAAGAGAGAGTCAGGAATAAACAATACTGGAACAATGACAGGGTTAGCAAGATACACTCAAGACCAATCAGGAGGTCATCCCCTCACTGTATTCCTTCATGAACACAGGTCATGTGAAGTGGCAGGTATGCCCACACTGGATCAAAGGACAGGTTTTTAAAAAACAAAGGGGGAAAAGCCAGAGGGAAGGGCAAGAGATTGAACAAACATTTATGCCTAGTACACTTGGTCAGAAAATTTTACAAAAAATACAGCTTTGGTACTATAGCCACTTACCCACTGGGCACTTATACCCCTTTCCTAACCAGGCCAATTTTCAGCTTTCAGTGCTCTCACATTTTGAATGACGATTACTTAGCCATGCAACACTGTACCCATATTAACTTTTTGTTCTTTTTTTTCACACAAATAGAGCTTTCTTTCGGTGGTATCTAATCATCACTGGGTTTTTTATTTTTTTTGCGCTATAAATGAAAAAATACCAAAAATGTTGTAAATTCTTGTTAGTTTCGGTTATAAATTTTTGCAAATTTGTAATTTCTCTTTATAATGTTGGCTAAAAGTTATACTGCTACATATCTTTGGTAAAAAAAATAACCCAAATAAGTATATATTATGAGCACTGATGTGGCATGGATTGGCACGGATGAGGCATGGATTTGGCATGGATAAGCATGAATGAGGCACAGATGAGGCACAGATGGACATGAATGAGGCACAGATGGGCATGAATGAGGCATGGATGAGGCACAGATGGGCATGAATGAGGCACAAATGGGCATGAATAAAGCACAGATAAGGCACAGGTGGGCATGGATGAGGCACAGAAGAGCATGAATGAGGCACAGATGGGAATGAATGAGGCACAGATGGGCATGAATGAGGCATGGATGGGCATGAATAATGCACGGATGAGGCACGGATGGGCAAAAATGAGGCATGAATGAGGCATGGATGAGGAATGGGTGAGTGCTGCTGTAGTCTCCATCCTCTCCTTGCACGCTGTACCGATCAGTGTGTACAGTGTGTGAGGAGAGAGCTGAATCGGACATGTGCCGGTTTGTTGACAAGTGATCGCTCTGTCATTGGGTGGAGTGATCATGTGGTAAAGGGTCGATGTCATTGGCCCTTTACCATGATGCGCCAGGTCCAGTGAACCCAGCTAGCATGGACACTTCTGTGTGCGTGCCCCAAGAGGGGTGCGCAGGAAGTGAGATTCTGGGAGGACGTCATTGTACGCCCTCCCAGAATAAGCCGACTGCACTGTAGCCATCATTCGGCAATGGCACGGTCGACAAGTGGATAATTTGCATAGCTTTAGTCCAAAATTATCGGAAGAGACAAACATTTTTCTTGTACGATACCAGATCGTGGGATTTTAGTATAATCAATAGACTTTTCATCCCAAAAATACAGTACAAATGCAATACAATACATTACATCACTTTCAAATTTTTTATCTGTTGTGCAGAAATATTTGTGGAAAAATAGCCTAATAGTGAGGCTACCTATAGCGCTTGCTGGTATGTTTACACTTTAATACAAAAAAAATAAAAGTAATATTTATGTCTTGTGATAGAAATAGTGGTGTTTTATAAATAAAATGCTAGTTGATGTACACCATATAAAACATCTAATACCTTGATGAGAACTGTTAATAAAATAATACACTTATATTTCATACAATGGTGAAAATTCAAAAATAAATAAATAAATAAATATTTAATGGTGAGATATAAACTGCTTGTGGCTTATATGATCAAGTCCATAACATGTGACTGTAGTGATGAAGTTCAAAGTGGATCTCTTGTGCAAATGATGCTTATCCAACGCAAAAAAGTGCAGGTGCTCAACGTGGAAATTTTCTGTTCACTTTGTGACAATAGTGCAGCTCTGGTTCCTTTTCCACCGTGGTAAGATAAGGGTGGGTCACTTACCAGATGGTGTGGGTCTTGTATGCCTTATAGCATCAAGACCAGTAACGCTTTAATAGCCTCCAGGCTAATAGGGGTCTCCTCGTGGCTCTCCAAACATGGGGTGGATGGGATGGTGGACTCCCTCCTCTCCTCTCACCTCGTTGGATATGGGGCCAGTATATGAAGAAAGACAAAAGGTGCTCCGGATAGTGTAGTATTTTTTTAAAAAGTAAATTTTATTCCCATTCCATGGGTAAAAAATTATCAGGCAAATACAAATAAAATGGCAGAAGAAACATAAAAAATATATAGTTCCTAGGCCGTTGTAGACCGTCTGTGACCGTCTGTGACCGTCTGTGCTAGTAGCAAATCAGCTGCAGAGTGGCGAGCGGGAGATATCCAGCTTGCGTTCCACATGCGATCAAACGTCACGCTTTGCGTTCCAAAATTACGCATTTCGTAACATCCAAAAAAAAATTGTAGCTTTAGTAACCACTTTGTTTTCGAATTGGAGACTTAAAAATGGGACGATCATTCACCTGATAATCTTGTCGCGTTTACCGGCTATAGAAAGCAGGTTCCTGGCAGGACAGCAGGAACACCAAAAAGATTAAATAAAAAGAAATAAGGAGAACACAGCAAGAAAATACTAGCACTAGGCAAGTGCCTGATTGAGCCACAGAAAGTTTGCAGGTTGCAGACCACTACAGTATCTCAGAAAAGTGAGTACACCCCTCACATTTTTGTAAATATTTTATTATATCTTTTCATGTGACAACACTAAAGACATTACAATTTGCTACAATGTAAAGTAGTGAGTGTACAGCTTGTATAACAGTATAAATTTGCTGTCCCCTCAACATAACTCAACACACAGCCATTAATGTCTAAACCGCTGGCAACAAAAGTGAGTACATCCCTAAGTAATAAAGTGCAAGTTGGGCCCAATTAGCCATTTTTCCTCCCCAGTGTCATGTGACTCATTAGTGTTACAAGGTCTCAGGTGTGTTAAATTTGGTGTTATCGCTCTCATTCTCTCATACTGGTCACTGGAAGTTCAATATGGTACCTCATGGCAAAGAACTCTCTGAGGATCTGAAAAAAAGAATTGTTGCTCTACATGAAGATGGCCTAAGCTATAAGAATATTGCCAAGGCCTTGAAACTGAGCTGCAGCATGGTGGCCAAGACCATACAGTGGTTTAACAGGACAGGTTCCTCTCAGAACAGGCCTTGCCATGGTTGACCAAAGAAGTTGAGTGCACGTGCTTAGCATTGTATCCATAGGTTGTCTTGGTTAAATAGATATATGAGTGCTGCCAGCATTGCTGCAGAGGTTGAATGGGGTGGGGTGGGGGGGGGGTCAGCCTGTCAGTGCTCAGACCATACACTGCACACTGCATCAAATTGGTCTGCATGGCTGTCATCCCAGAAGGAACCCTCTTCTAAAGATGATGCACAAGAAAACCCAGAAACAGTTTGTTAAAAACAAGCAGACTAAGGACATGGACTGGAACCATATCCTGTGGTCTGATGAGACCAAGATAAACGTATTTGGTTCAAGGGTGTGTGGCGGCAACCAGGTGAGGAGTACAAAGACAAGTGTGCAAGTGTGTCTTGCCTACAGTCAAGCATGGTGGTGGGAGTGTCATGGCCTGGGGCTGCATGAGTGCTGCCAGCACTGGAGAGCTACAGTTTGAGGGAACCATGAATGCCAACATGTACTGTGACATACTGAAACAGAGCATGAACCCCTCCCATTGGAGACTGGGCCGCAGGGTAGTATTCCAACATAATAACGACCCCAAACACACCTCCAAGAAGACCACTGCATTGCTAAAGAAGCTGAGGGTAAAGGTGATGGACTCCAGTGGCAACGTGTGAAGCTCTGGTGAACTCCATGCCCAAGAGGGTTAAGGCAGTGCTGGAAAATAATGGTGGCCACACAATATATTGACACTTTGGGCCCAATTTGGACATTTGCACTTAGGGGTGTACTCACTTTTGTTGCCAGCGGTTTAGACATTAATGGCTGTGTGTTGAGTTATTTTGAGGGGACAGCAAATTTACACTGTTATACAAGCTGTACACTCACTACTTTACATTGTAGCGAGAGTGTCATTTCTTCAGTGTTGTCACATGAAAAAAACATAGTAATATATTTACAAAAATGTTAGGAGTGTACTCACTTTTGTGAGCTACTGTAAGAAGCACCTTTCCATGTAAATCTAACACTGGTAGGTAAGCCTTAAAGTGGAACTATAGATTTTTGAACACCCATCAGTCTGTGTTCTCCACCAGTTCCCCCTATCCCCCACTTAAAACATACATACAGCACATGGCTTTTTTCCCCAACAATCCTTTGTCTGGTTGGTTGAGGTAATGAGGGATGAGGTTTTTTCTGTATTTCCATCTTTTTTTTTTTTTAAACTCTTTTTATTTCAAAATATGCAATACAAACAATATAGTACAAACATCAATCAGTGCTATAGCATATAATTATAGTTCGATTTTTTACGTTATACATCACATAAAAAACAAATTCGGACGATAATCCGTCCTTCTTTTTTTTCCCTTTCTTCCTTTACATACCCTTGGTGTGTGCATCTTATTGTATTACCTCCATTAATCATAAAATACATAGATGAGCTAATATATCCACCTCTTCCTTCCGTATATACAAGCTCTACAATTAACAAATTATCAATGTTGAGGAGCACCAAGTATCCCATATCTTGTTATATTTCTTTGGGCATCCCCTGATTATAAATAACACTTTTTCATAAGGCAAAATCTGATTAACAGCCAATAGCCAATTCCTTATATTAGGGGGACTAGCTTGAATCCACTTCAAAGTAATAGCTTTCCTTGCCAAAAAAAAGAGTTTCCCTAAGCATAATCTTTTGGTGTCTAGACCACACCTCTTCATCCAGTATACCAAGTAAACAGAGTTCTGGGGTCAGAGGAACGGGTATAGCCAACACCAAAGATAATATTTCTATCACTTTCTGCCAATATCCAGCTATCTCTGGGCACTGCCACATAACATGAGAAAAATACGCTCTAATAGTACCACATCTTGTGCACTCAGATGTCTCCATGTGGTGCATTGCGTGCAGCTTAATAGGAGTCAGGTAGGTTTGATGTATCATATAAAGTTGGATTCATTTATTATTCACTGCTGGTGATACATGTAAATGAGATGTGCATGACTCTTCCCAATTCTCATCTGAGAGATTAGAGATTATTGCTTGCCACTTAGACTTAACTGTCAGTGGAGCTACTCTCATACTAGCGTTGAGTAAATATGTATAAATGTCTGACACTAGCCCTACTTAAAACATACATACAGCACATTACTTTTTTCCCAACGATCCTCTGTCTGGTTGGTTGAGGTAATGAGGGATGAGGTTTTTTCTGTATTTCTATCTTTCTTTCAGTTTACAAGTGTTCAGTTCACCCATCATGATGATATCTACTCCTATGCCTTTCAGTAACATGTAAAAACCTTAACCACTTAAGCCCCGGAAGATTTTACCCCCTTCCTGACCAGGGCCTATTTTGCGATTCGGCACTGCGTGATTTTAATGGACAATTGCGCGGTCGTGCGACGCTGTACCTAAACGAATTTGAAGTCCTTTTTTTTCCACAAACAGAGCTTTCTTTTGGTGGTATTTGATCACCTGTGTGATTTTTTGATCATGCGCTATAAACAAAAAAAGAGCATCAATTTTGCAAAAATAACTATTTTTCACATTTTTTATATGAAATTCCCCCAAAAAAATGTAAAATTCAAAATTTTTAACATTTTAGGCCAATTTGTTTTATGCTACATATTTTTGGTAAAAAAAATTGCAAAAAGCGTATTTTGATTGGTTTGCGCAAAAGTTATTGCGTTTACTAACTAAAGGAAAGATTTTTGTAATTTTTGTTGTTTTTTGTTTTAATGCGTAATGGCGGCGAGCTTTGTTTTTGTTTGCGGGACTGCGACATTGCAGCGGACAGATCGGACCCTTGACTGACATTTTTGACACTTCTGGGGTTACCAGTGACATTACTGCAGTAATCAGTGCTATACATATGCACTGTTACTGAAAAATGACACTGGCAGTGAAGGGGTTAACTTTTTTTGAGAGGGAGGGGTTATGTGTGTCCCTAGGGGCATGATTCTAACTGTGATTGGCTGTGGCTTGAGGTGTAGAACATAGTAGAACCGTATGATCATCCTTCATACACAGGGGAGAATGACAGGCGGCTTGTTTACATCAGCCGCCTGCCTTTCTCCCGCTCTAACGGACGATCGCGAGTGCCCGGTGGACATCGGATCTGCCGGGCACACGTGCGGGGGGGGGGGGGTCCGTGACCAAGCGGGAGTGGGAGCCCGCCTCCGGCGGCACATGCTCGCTCCCCAGAGCCTCACAGGCTAGTGACGTACCCATACATCACTTTGCCTGTGAGGGGCTGACCACCGCAGTATATGTACTTGCGGCAGTCGGCAAGTGGTCAAGAACGGGACACTTTATACAGTATACTCTAGTGTACCACAAAAAAAGTTATGAGGACTTTGTGTGCACTAAATTGGGAGTCTAAAAAGGTGGCAACCCTTTTAGTGATTTGGTAAAGTGAGATTACACTTTTTCACCATGGTGCAGAAGAAATTGTTTAAAAAACACACACACTGGAAAAAATAAGGCGAGCCTTGCATCCCCTATCTTTCCAGTCTCATCTTTAAAAAAGAAAAAAAAAAAATACAGTTCATTCAGAATTCCATTTGGGGGACAAAGTTCACTTAATTCTGTACTCTGGATCACCTTAAGAATATATGTAATATATATATATAGTGGCCAAAGAAAAGAATCACATCCCCTCTCCCCTTTAAAATAATTACATTTTGTTGCTGTAGCAGCCTGAAATGAACACAGACACAGTGTTGAGGCCAAATCATTCAATTTTAGTCTCATCTGACCATAACGTATTTTTTCATGTGGCCTCAGAATCTTCAAAGTGCGTTTAAGGTGGTCGGATGAGATTAAAATTTAATTATTTGGCCTCAACACCAAACAATATGTCTGACGGAAATCCAATACAGCCCACCATCCAAATATCACCATTCCTACAGTAAAGCATGGAGGTGGTAATATCCTGGTATGGGGGTGTTTCTCTGCAGCAGGCACTGGAACACTTGTCATGATAAAAGAAAAATGGACGGAGCAAAATAGCATCAAATTCTTGAGGAAAATCTGCTGCCCTCTGCCAGAAAGTTGTCAATGGGAAGAAGGTTTACCTTCCAACATGACAATGACCCAAAGCACACAGCAAAAATGACCACACAGTGGTTGAAGGAGAAAAAGGTGAATGTTCTTGCATGGCTTAGTCATAGTCCAGACTTAAACCACATTTAAAATCTGTGGAATGACTTGAAGACTGTCACCATCAAGAAGTCACCATCAAATTTAACTGAACTTGAGCAGTCCTGCAAATAAAAGCAGCAGTGGGCAAATGTTGCAAAGTCTGACTGTGCAAAGTTAGTAGAAACATATCCCAACAGACTAAAGGCTGTAAATGAGGCAAAAAGTGGTTCAACAAAATACTGACATAAGGGGGTGATCCTTTTTCCAACTCAGTGATTCTGTTTTTGATTTCTTTTTCTATTTGTTACAGACATGTTGGTGTTATATCTTTCACTTGGATGTTATAAGTTTCACTAGTAAATACAATTTAACCATAGGGTTCAATATTGAGTTGGCCCACCATTTGCAGCTATAACAGCTTCAACTCTTCTGGGAAGGCTGTCCACAAGGTTTAGGAGTGTGTTTTTGGGATGTCTGACCATTCTTCCAGAACTGCATGTGAGGCCAGGCACTGATGTTGGACATGAAGGCCTGGCTCGCAGTCTCCACTCTATTTCATCCCAAAGGTGTTGAGGTCAGGACCCTGTGCAGACCAGTCAAGTTCCTCCATAGACGTGCACACAGGGTGTGTCAGTTGTGCCTAGGCACATCCTAATCACCCTGTGCTGTGCAGATTCCCCCTGCTGTTTGGCTGCAGATAAAGGGGAACCCATTGACAGCTGATGACTCATCGGTTGTTAGGGACACCGCGGCCGGCTTTCCAGTCCTGTTCCTTCACAACCAGTTTACTCTGCGCCATGATTGGGCGAAGCTTTGCCCACTCAGGGTGCAGAATGTTAAGTGCATTGCGGGGCGAACACTGGGCGAACACCCTGCAAATTCGGATGTTCGATGAACGGCTGAACAGGCAAATGTTCAGCTGGAACTCCTGCTTGGGCTGAACCATTTGCCCATCCTTACGTGCATCCACCATATTGGGTACCACAATCACATTCCAACATGTACAGAACTCCTTTAGTAGAATATGTGATGAAATCCTTGATCTCATAATATTTACCTTTCACTAAAATTCTGGCGAATTAACCACGGGATCACCTATATGGGGGTCGTTTTCACTGCTTATCGGAGCTGTCGGATGCGGGAAAAATGATCTGATCCCCTGTGCTGCTGGGCAGGAATTTGAGTGAGGACAAGATGGCCTTCACTCGACTCTATGCCCTTGGAGGACCGAAATGCCGTAAAACATCATTTCCACCCTCCGGCCTTAACCTCCCTGGCGGTCTGATTATGTCCAGATTTCTATGCTAAAAGCGGTACATTCTTTTCCATGGAAATCTGTTGTTTTATATTTAAAAACTCACCTTCCCCTGTGATCCCCTGCCGTCCTCCCCCCAGCCGTCCTCCCCCATCGTCCTCCCCCGTCGGTTCCCGATATCTTCCCAGCTGATGCCGGCACCTGTCTTCCGGTTCCCTTCCTTGTGAGCGTTGCGACGCAGGGGGGTGGAACCGGTGGCAATTTCAAAAGTGTAAATAAACTAAATGACATGATACAAAGCTGTGATCCTAACAGATTACACTGTATCATGCCATTTCACCACAGGATTTCACCTGGTGACTTTTCCAGTGCCCTGCCTGTGCTTTTCCAGTTCTTTGTGCCTGGAAAATTGAGAATGACCATGGCATCCAAAAAGCGTTCTTTTTGCACAAAAGTTTGTCTAAAAGCTCTTTTGAGCAAAAATAATGCTTTTTGGACGCCATGGTCGTTCAAAATTTTCCAGGCGCAAAGCACTGGAAAAGCACAGGCAGGGCACTGGAAAAGTCACCAGGTGCAATCCTGTGCTGAAATGGCATGATACAGTGTAATCTGTTAGGATCACAGCTTTGTATCATGTCATTTAGTTTATTTACACTTTTGAATTTGCCGCCGGTTCCTCCCCCCTGCGTCGCAATGCTCACAGGGAAGGGAACCGGAAGGCAAGTGCTGGCAATCGGCCGTGCACAGAGCAGGGAGAGAGTGTGAGGACGCCGGGGAGGACACCGGGGGAGCGCAGGGAAGGTGAGTAACATTGTGGGGTAATCCCGAGTGTGGCTCGGGATTACCGCTTTTGGAACTGAAAGTTAACCCCGAGCCACACTCGGGAATACCGCCAGGGAGATTAAAGGGCCAATTTGTTTTTAATTGATTTTAAGTGTAAATGTGAGATCTGAGGTCTTTTTGGCCCCAGATCTCACATTAAAGAGGTCCTGTCCGGCTTATTTCTATTCCAAGGGATGTTTATATTCCATGTCATAGGAATAAAAGTGACCAAAACATTTTTTTTAAAGGGACAGTGTAAAAATAAAAAATAAAAAGTAAAATAAATAATAATAAAAAAAAAATGAAGTGCTCTGTCCCTCCAAGCTCCCGTCCAGAAGTGAATGCACATGGAAGTCTAATTCTAGTACTAGACCTCCTTTGTAACTCTAAACTGGTAACCTGCAGAAATTTTTAAAGCGTCGCCTATGGAGATTTTTAAGTACCAAAATTTGTCGCCATTGTGCGCAATTTTAAAACATGACATTTTAGGTATCAATTTACTTGGCATAACCCTATCTTTCACATTATAGAAAAAAATTGGGCTAATGTTACTGTTTTACTATTTTTTAATATTAAAAAAGTGTATTTTTTGGGGGCGTGGCTAGCGCCGACATGGAGATGGCTGCCTGAGACCGGAGCTCCACTATCCAGAGGATCTAAAGCGGCTCCCAGCACTTATACCTGAGTGCACACACATCCCCTCTATCATTATGTCAATCAGACTTCTCTCTATTAACGCTAAAGGTTTGAACCATCCTGTTAAAAGATCATCGCTTTGGAAGGAGGCCTTACAATATAACAGCGATGTCTTATGCGTACAGGAGACGCATTTCCATTTGAATGCTCTACGTAAATGCTCCAATAAACACTACCCTCATGTTTTCATAGCATCTATGCAGGCAAAGAGGAGATGAGTCCTCTTGGCTGTTAGGGACACTGTGTCATTCACCTTAGTTGAAAAGGTTGCAGACCCAGCTGGGAGATACCTCATCTTGGTGTGTATGCTTAACTCCGTTAAGTAAACGATAGTCAATGTGTATGGCCCCAATAATCACCAAATAAGATTCCTGAACAGACTGATGAGTAAAATTAATAAAATTAAACAGGGCTCCCTGATCATCTGCGGTGACTTTAATCTGACCCCTGACCCCAACATGGACACTACTTCCATACCTAAACGCCGTGCAGCCTCCCTGAATTCCTTTCTCCACTCCCACAATCTCTACGACGTGTGGCGCTGCACCCATGCATCAGAGAAGGACTTCACCTTTTTTCTCTACCTGCCATAATTCTTACTCTAGAATCGACTTGTTCTTAGTCGACAAATGGACTCTTCAAAAGACCCCAACTTCATCTATTAATAACATTACGTGGTCGGACCATGTGTCCATAACCCTAGATGTAATGGACTCTCACTCTACTACACCGGTGTCTGTATGGAGATTAAACCCTTACCTCCTCAATCCCCCGTCTACTGTGGACCAAGTTGTTGCTCTGCTGCAGGACTAGTTTGCATATAACACTGGAACTGTACGAGACCCCTTCATCCTTTGAAAAGCCCACAAGGCGTTTATGCGAGGCATCTTTATCAAACTGGGCTCAAGGGAGAGAAGGAAAAGGCAGCAGCAGGTAGACAGTATTCTGGGGGATATTAGACGACTCGAATTGGCTAACAAGGACTGCCCTGACCCATCCCACCGTGACAAACTCAATGACCTGAGATACAATCTATGCCTGTTGCTCCTCAGCAATTTTGAGAGGAGCACCAGGCATTTGAAGATGCTGCATTATGCCACAGATAATAGAGTGGGGAAAACAATGGCCAGGAGACTGCAGGGATATAGGTATAAGACCAAAATTGGCAACATGATCCACCCAAATAGTGGTAAGACAGTCCATAACCCGTAAGAGATCACGGATGCGTTCAGCTGTTATTACTCCTCTTTATACAACTTTAAGTCTGACCGTTCTACTACACAACCGACTGCATCTGCTATAGACGCTTTTTTTTCCCAAGTGAATCTTCCTAAACTGTCTGACGCTCAACTGACCACACTGAATGCTCCTTTTACACTGGGGGAGATACACAGGGCCATTGATTCGTTACCTAAAATAAATTGCCAGGACTGGATGGGTTTGTGGGGGAATATTACAAAAAATTCAAACATATTCTGAGCCCCAAATTGGAATCACTTTTTAACTCTGCTGTGGTCTCATCCTACTTTCCAGAGAAAATGTTAGCTGCTCTAATAATTACGCTGCCGAAGCCAGGAAAGGATCCCAACACCCCTAAACTCCTGGCCCTTAGTCTACATACTGCCCTCTTTGATACACCGTGACCAATCCGGATTCACCAAAGGCAGGCAAACAGTGTACGCCACTAGGAGAGTTGTTAATGTCCTACATTATATGTCCAAATTAAAAGCACCTTCTCTGCTCCTGGCCCTGGATGCAAAGAAGGCATTTGATAGAGTCCATTGGGCCTACTTGTTATCAAAATTTGGCTTCACAGGACGTATATCTTCCACAATTTTGGCTCTTTACACTAATCCATCGGCCCGGGTGTACACCTCAGGGATGCTATCAAAACCATTTTCAATCACAAATGGCACTCGGCAAGGCTGTCCCTTGTCACCCCTAATATTTAACCTTCTTATGGAGCCTTTAGCTGAGTATATAAAAGCACATCCGGACATATCCGGGATTCAAATTGGGGACCACAATCACGTCATCAGTTTATTTGCCGATTACGTAATTTTGATGTTCACCAAAGTGGCTTCAGTACAAAATGCCCTGAATCTGTTTATCTCTGTATCCTACTATAAAGTTAATGAGACTAAGTCAATTATCTTGGGTCTGGGGATAGACACCCTTACCAGAGAACGTATGCAATCTGGTTTTCCTTACCTATGCGCAGATAAGAGTATTACCTACCTAGGAGTGCAGATCACCAAGTCGGTAGACTTACTTTTTGAGGAAAATTACACACCATTTATTGCTAAATTTAAGACTGAATGACCTGTCCCGTTATAAACTCTCCTGGTCAGGCAGATTGGCGTCGTTCAAGATGCTCGCCTTGCCTCAATTACTCTATTTGTTTCGCACACTCCCGATCCTGGTACCCAATCAATACTTCACATCCCTTCAATTGATATTGAACCTTTGGAAGGGCAAGAAAGCTCATTGTGCATTTGCAAAACGTATTAAACACAGACGGGCGGGGGGCGTGGGTCATGTGGCCATTAAGGACTATTATACCGCTACCTTGCTAGCTCAACTTAAAGGATGGTTTGCATATCCGCTGGTCCAGCTATGGGCTGACACTGAAGCGTAACTAATCCCAGGCAATAATCTACAACACTACCTACTAGCACCACACCTCCCTCGATGAGAGCCTCCCTGACAGCATGGAAGGGGTTACTAAGCCCTCTGCCCATTAACCAGCCATCTGAGGTGCCAATACCACTCGCAGTGTGCGCTCTGATGACACCTTATATATCTTTGGACCGCTGGATCGCTGGGGGAGTGCTGTGGTTCCATGATCTCTTTAGTTCAGGGAGACTGAAGTCTTTCTCTGAGCTGAAGGGGGAGTATAGCTTAGAGGACAAGGAATATTACACTTACCTGCGTCTAAGGTCATACTACCATCGTGACCCCAAATTTTATTGTACACTCCCCTCCATGGCGGCCACCAACTACTATAAATGGGTAGATTCTAAAGGGGGAATATCATTATTTTACTCCCTTCTACAGGATAAGACCACATTTTTAAGTCCCTCCCATTTTTGGCCTGGGAAGCAGACTTAGGGGCTCCTTTTACTAACGATCAATGGGAATGTGCTTTTCGGTCAGTCTAGTCTAGGTTTACAGGAGTGTAAACTTTGGTAAATGACACAAAAAACTTCAGTCTAGTCTAGGTTTACAGGAGTGTAAACCTTTGGTAAATGACACAAAAACTTGGCGGCGGTTCCCCATCCGGAGAGGACACCATGGACATATAGCACAGAGCTGGTTAAAGGCAATCCACACACCATTTTTTACATGGTATAACTTATGGGTTCAACCCAATTAGTTATAGGGAAATGCTCTCATTATTTTGAGTGCTTGGTGGCAGCCAGGTTCTTACCAATCCTGGGCCAGCTCTTTTCATATGATACTAAGCTCTGACTAGCCCATGAGTGTCCCTTCGTTACTAACTACCAATTATTTTGCGGTGACTTTTGTCCTGCATAACAAATATACAGAATCCATCTACAATACTTACAATTAGGCTCCAGACGAAGCCTCTATATGAGGCGAAACATGTTGAGCAATTGAACCATTACTCTTTGTCACCATTACCTGACCTTGTGTGTGACGGTGCCTGCCATTGGACTGACCTCTGACAGGATCCCCATTATGTATTTACAGTCTTTGATATGGCTAATAGCATTGTAATTGTGTAGAATTACACCTATTAGAACTGTTGTATGTTATACAGATGATTGGTGAGCCATTTAGGCCCTAATCGGTTTTATACTGTATATGTTCTCATTTTTTGTTTTTTGCTCCCTTTTTCCTCCCCCTCTTGTTTGCTTTTTATGGAATTTGAATAAATATTGATTTTAATTACTTTATGTGCCTGGAAAATCCTTCCTTCCCAATCTTCCATGTTCTCTGGATGTGGAAGGAAGATCGCTGTCACACTGAGGAGGGGATTGGGGGAACTGGCAGCAGGAGCTGGAACATTCCTTTTAGGCCAATTGGAACTTTTCTCCCTGATTTTTATGGTATGGATTGATGGCTGCACAGATGTCTGGTGTATTCAGAGGCAGTTGATGCACTGTGGATTTTCTTCGGTGTGCTTGGTTGGGCCACTGGGCACCAGGGTTTGATGCTCTAATTGCACTTACCTTTTTGGTGGGTTTCTTTATACACTGCTTTGTTTTTAAGGGCTTAGATTTTATTCATTTGTTTTTGTTACTTTGGGGGAGGCTTGGTGTTGACTTCCCTTATTTTCTAATTTAGGTTGCTTTTGTAGGATCCATTAGATGGCACGTAGCCATGGGTAGAGGAATCACCACTTAGGCCTTTCTGTGTGCGTAAAAATGCACAGCTGGATGGGTGGAGTATTGCCCCTTTAGGGCACACATGCACGGTCCAATGACTGGGACGTAGCCCTGGCCATACATTTTTGCATCCCAGCTCCATCATGGTGTCATGACGTCGGGGGGGTATTGGGTGCCGGCAGATTCCGGCAGTCATTTTGCCGGTGCATGTGAGAACTGTTGGAACTGTGGGAACTGTTGGTGTGGTTTGCCTTCTGGGTTACTAAGTGAGCTCTGAGGACTAAAACCATTAGTGAGGATGGACAACTTTGTTCACCTAATAGCTGTATTGTTTATTTGTTGCACTTATTTGGCTGATGGTTTAATATATTACATGTGCTACAGACCCATGGGGTATATGAAATTGCTGATTGATACTTCAGCCTCTTTCTTAGTATGTCCTGGATGGGTTCACTTTAGAAGGTATTTGTTTGTCTATATACTTAGTTCCCTCTGGTGGCACATAATGTAAATACCACATGCATGCAGATGTTACATCTGAACATAATTATTAACTTAATTGGTGTATTTAAGCATACCTGTTGTTCTCCTGGGTTGATGTTCCTGGAGGGAAACGCCAAATGGAAAAGGATTTAGGAAAACTGGAAGAATGGTCAGAACTCTGGCAACTGAAATTTAATGTGGATAAGTGCAAGATAATGCACCTGGGACGTAAAAACCCAAGGGCAGAATATAGAATATTTGACACAGTCCTGACCTCAGTATCTGAGGAAAGGGATTTAGGAGTAATTATTTCAGAAGACTTAAAGGTGGGAAGACAATGTAATAGAGCAGCACGAAATGCCAGCAGAATGCTTGGATGTATAGGGAGAGGTATAAGCAGTAGAAAGAGAGAAGTGCTTATGCCGCTGTACAGAACACTGGTGAGACCTCACTTGGAGTATTGTGCGCAGTACTGGAGGCCATATCTCCAGAAGGATATAGATACTCTAGAGAGAGTTCAGAGAAGAGCTACTAAACTAGTACATGGATTGCAGGAAAAAACTTACCAGGAAAGGTTAAAGGACCTTAACATGTATAGCTTGGAAGAAAGAAGAGACAGAGGGGATATGATAGAAACTTTTAAATACATAAAGGGAATCAACTCGGTAAAGGAGGAGAGCATATTTAAAAGAAGAACAACTACCACAAGAGGACACAGTTTTAAATTAGAGGGGCAAAGGTTTAAAAGTAATATGAGGAAGTATTACTTTACTGAGAGAGTAGTGGATGCATGGAATAACCTTCCTGCAGAAGTGGTAGCTGCAAATACAGTGAAGGAGTTTAAGCATGCATGGGATTGGCATAAGGCTATCCTTCATATAAGATAGGGCCAGGGACTATTCATAGGATTCAGATATATTGGGCAGACTAGATGGGCCAAATGGTTCTTATCTGCCGACACATTCTATGTTTCTATGTTTCTATGTTTCCTACATCATATACAGTAGGAGTTTCAAAACTTTTTAGTTTACACTTGCACAGCATTATCTCTATATATTCAATATCAGTCATACACTCATCTTAAGGGGAGTGATTGGTGCTAGTGGCATACAAGTTAACCCATATAGCTCGCAGAATATCACACTATTATGTTCCAGGTGAACTTATCCTTTAAAAAATATATACTCATACATGTTTTTTTCCAAAGGCCTTTTGCCTGGTTTAATGAGGTAATGTGTCCTTCCTCTTCTCCTCTAGGGATAGTTGGGGTGTTTCTTATTACTTCACTGAATAGTGTTTATGCAATGAAGTATGAACACTGTGCAGTAAATACATATGTTAGCTAAAAATGGATCTACTTGTGTGCTGCTATGTTGTGCTATTGAGTGCTATAAGAATACAAAACCAAAAACTTACAAAGCGGATCGCTCACACCCTATACACACTCTCTAAATGTGTATCAATGTCCAAAATTGTATTAAAAAGTGGTGTCATGCTCCCAAATGCTAATGTCCTAGTATCCCTTTAGAATACGTTCACATCTAGGCATTGCTATTTTATAGGCGTTTTTCGGGTGTTTTTTGTAGGCGTTTTTACAAGCGTTTTCCAGGCGTTTTTTGCAGGTGTTTGGAGGAAGGCATTGACATCTAACAAAAACTCCTGTAATCTGCTCAAAAAGAAGCTCATGTACTTTTTGGAGCAACAGCCATTTTGCTCAAGGCGTCGGAACGCTCAGATGTGAACGGGGGCCATTAAAATGAATAGGATTTGTCTTGTTGGGCGTTTTTTGAGCTGATCATTAGAGCTCAAAAACGCCCCAAATAGCCTACATGTGAACGTAGCCTGAAATCTGTTTGCATAGCAATTTTCAGAATCAGCGTATCATATCAGACCATATATAACATAAACAAAACAAAACAAACAATGCATCAGTCCATAAAGTATCCTTTGGGGTGAATTTGATTGCATATGCTCAATCTTTCATAAAAAAAAACAGGTGTTCACATATCCAAACATCTGCTTCCTTAATTAATGTACCACTATGTGCTCCAATCATCCACATACAGTGGGTACGGAAAGTATTCAGACCCCCTTAAAATTTTCACTCTTTGTTATATTGCAGCCATTTGCTAAAATCATTTAAGTTCATTCTTCTTCCTCATGAATGTACACATAGCACCCCATACTGACAGAAAAACACAGAATTGTTGACATTGTTGCAGATTTATTAAAAAAGAAAAACTGAAATATCACATGGTCCTAAGTATTCAGACCCTTTGCCCAGTATTTAGTAGAAGCCCCCTTTTGATCTAATACAGCCAGGAGTCTTTTTGGGAAAGATGCAACAAGTCTTTCACACCTGGATTTGGGGATCCTCTGCCATTCCTCCTTGCAGATCCTCTCCAGTTCTGTCAGGTTGGATGGTAAACGTTGGTGGACAGCCATTTTTAGGTCTCTCCAGAGATGCTCAATTGGGTTTAAGTCAGGGCTCTGGCTGGGCCATTTAAGAACAGTCACGGAGTTGTTGTGAAGCCACTGCTTCGTTATTTTAGCTGTGTGCTTAGGGTCATTGTCTTGTTGGAAGGTAAACCTTCGGCCCAGTCTGAGGTCCAGAGCACTCTAGAGAAGGTTTTTGTCCAGGATATCCCTGTACTTGGCCGCATTCATCTTTCCCTCGATTGCAACCAGTCGTCCTGTCCCTGCAGCTGAAAAACACCCCCACAGCATGATGCTGCCACCACCATGCTTCACTGTTGGGACTGTATTGGACAGGTGATGAGCAGTGCCTGGTTTTCTCCACACATACCGCTTAGAATTAAGGCCAAAAAGTTCTATTTTGGTCTCATCAGACCAGAGAATCTTATTTCTCACCATCTTGGAGTCCTTCAGGTGTTTTTTAGCAAACTCCATGCGGGCTTTCATGTGTCTTACACTGAGGCGAGGCTTCCGTCGGGCCACTCTGCCATAAAGCCCCGACTGATGGAGGGCTGCAGTGATGGTTGACTTTCTACAACTTTCTCCCATCTCCTGACTGCATCTCTGGAGCTCAGCCACAGTGATCTTTGGGTTCTTCTTTACCTCTCTCACCAAGGCTCTTCTCCCCCGATAGCTCAGTTTGGCCGGACGACCAGCTCTAGGAAGGGTTCTGGTCGTCCCAAACGTCTTCCATTTGAGGATTATGGAGGCCACTGTGCTCTTAGGAACCTTAAGTGCAGCAGAAATCTTTTTGTAACCTTGGCCAGATCTGTGCCTTGCCCCAATTCTGTCTCTGAGCTCTTCAGGCAGTTCCTTTGACCTCATGATTCTCATTTGCTCTGACATGCATTGTGATCTGGAAGGTCTTATATAGACAGGTGTGTGGCTTTCTTAATCAAGTCCAATCAGTATAATCAAACACAGCTGGACTCAAATGAAGGTGTAGAACCATCTCAAGGATGATCAGAAGAAATGGAAAGCACCTGAGTTAAATATATGAGTGTCACAGCAAAGGGTCTGAATACTTAGGACCATGTGATATTTCAGTTTTTCTTTTTTAATAAATCTGCAACAATGTCAACAATTCTGTGTTTTTCTGTCAGTATGGGGTGCTATGTGTACATTCATGTGGAAGAAGAATGAACTTAAATGATTTTAGCAAATGGCTGCAATATAACAAAGAGTGAAAAATTTAAGGGGGTCTGAATACTTTCCGTACCCACTGTACATTAGTGATAATCCCCTGATCGGATGTGCCCTCCTCTGGGGGATAAGACCAACCAATGGTCTATATCCCCTCCCTGGGGAGCTGTTTTATGCCATTTCACTCCTTTGGTGGCAATCTTGAGTTTATGAAGAGGTGTATTTTACTGTGCTAACCTAATATTAGTAAACCAAGAAAAGTGCACGTGCAAACGTGTAATCAATTCTTAAAGTAATAAATAAATAAATATATCGATCCTGATGCAAATGGAATAAATAATGTAAACAATGAAGTCTAATTGTGATAAATCATCCACTAAAGTGCAAATGCAAACTTGTGAAAAATTACTTGCAATATATGCAAATCAAATAGATTATTAGTGCAAATATATCCAATATGTGAATTAATATACATATAATTAATGACATTGAATTAAAAAATTAATTAATTAAAAATAGTCCGTGAATGAATACATAAATCTTTAAAGTGCAAAAACGTGCTCAAAAAGTCTCTGGTGTGCTGGATGGGATCGTGCGTGACGGTGGTTCTTAATTATATGTATATTAATTCACATATTGGATATATTTGCACTAATAATCTATTTGATTTGCATATATTGCAAGTAATTTTTCACAAGTTTGCATTTGCACTTTAGTGGATGATTTATCACAATTAGACTTCATTGTTTACATTATTTATTCCATTTGCATCAGGATCAATATATTTATTTATTTATTACTTTAAGAATTGATTACACGTTTGCACGTGCACTTTTCTTGGTTTACTAATATTAGGTTAGCGCAGTAAAATACACCTCTTCATTTTCCTAAGATCACTTTCTACCAGCTAGGGTCTTTGATTACTTGCTGCTTTCCCATATTTACCTGAATATTTACCTAGGCGCGAGTATAACCATCTCTTAAATCTTGAGTTTAGAATCCTTCTCTTACACCTATCTCCAAAGCTGGACATGGTGCTTTATCTTTTAAAACAACCGGTTTATTAAGCACTAAATATAAAAACACTCACATTTTCCTGGTGCTTAGAGTGCACCAAACTGTAAAAAGCATTCAGTTCTCATAGTGCGGGTATAAGACAATCAGACAGTATTACCACGGTATGCTCACAATGCGTGCCCCAGCGTGATGACAGATTGCCCCCTCCCCTACGTGTTACGCCACAGGGTCACTTGGCTTCCTCGGGGAATATCTTAAATTAATATAATTTTAATATAATAATACATACAGTATGTTGTAGATACAAATACACAAAATATTCATAATTTGATTTTCAAGTTCAGTATGATACAAAGTCAAACAAGGTTAGGTACTGCTTTGGTTACAGAAATAACATCACTTGGTTTGTATGCTCATGTCTGTGCAGTTTATACATCCTGCTGATACCTATCCCCTGGCCCTATCCCCTGGCTCTTCAGTATCATGTGAGAACATTAAGACAGGCACAATAAAAAAAATGCCCCTCCCCCCTCTCAGAGGACCAGTATATTCTTCCACCACAAGTGTCCCAGAAAATGTTATGAGGGTTTCTTGTGCTTCAAACATGGAGTCTAAATATGTTTGGACCCTTTTAGTGATTTTGTAAAGTAAGCATTTTTTTTTTCACTATGGAGCAGAAAAAAGAAATTAAAAAACAAAGAATGATTAATTGAGTCACGGGTCTTCTATTGTTCCAGTCTCATCTTTGAAAAACAGTGTAGAATTAACTTTTGTGAACAAAGCTCACTACACTAGTATCTGTACTTTGGATCATCTTAAAAATAAAAGTGATGACTTTAACCTAGTTCCCATGTTTTTGTTGGTATTTTGATGCATGAAATTTATTAAAGTTTATTAAGTAATATCAATAATCTTTAATTGTTATATAAAGCCATTATGGGATTAATGAGCTCCTCTAAACTGGTTTCAGTTAAAAGTTTGATGGACACAGGAACACTACATTTACTTGAACACAAATGGAGTCTTTCGAATGGAGATTCTATCTACAGGCCTGAAAAAAAAATTGGTATTGAACAATAATGTACAGCTGAATATCAGACAGTGACTGTAATTAGTAATGAAGACACACAGATGGGGAAAGACACAACCACATCTGAACTTTGAGCAATGGAGCAAAATAACATTCCTTTGTGAATCAAAAAGTTGAATTCTGATTTCTTTACCGCAAAAATTAATATTTATAGCTGAAATTAAATTAAATGCCTATTTATTCCTACCCCCTATTGCAAGGTTTTTTCATCTCTGGAGAAAGGGATTAGCTGAATATCATAAGTATTGCTCCCACAGACTTTGACCTCAGCATACAACTGTTTACAACCCTTTCAACCTCATCTACTAATGTGGTAAAGTAATGTGCTACTAATATATCAATGTACTCATTTTCCTGGGAGAGGGCAGATATCTATTCAAACTTTCATATTCCACAATAAGCCCCCCCCCCCCCACCCCACCCCACCCTACCCTCATTACCTCAACCCCTTTTTTGGATTCTGAAGGGAAAAAGTTATATGCAAAGGGCAGGAGGCTTTGAAAAGTCACGGGGGCCAGTTATAGTACATGGAAGGGGAAACCTCATGCTTACCCCCATGCAGGGTAAATTCCTGGTTAAGGGTATGGTTGGAATATTAACCACTTTAATACAGGGCACTTCCCTCCCTTCCCGCCCAGGCCAATTTTCCCCTTTTAGCGCTGTTGCATTTTGAATGACAATTGTGCAGTCACGCAACACTGTACCTACACCAAATTTATGTCATTTTCCCCCCACAAATAGAGCTTTCTTTTGGTGGTATTTGATCACCTCTGGGTTTTTTTCTTTTTGCTAAACAAATAAAAAAAGACCGAAAAGTTTGAAAAAAAAAAAAAAATTTTTTGTTTATGTTATACAATTTTGTAAATAAATACGTTTTTTCCTGGACTGATGAGCACTGATGAGACTGCACTGACAGGCACTGATGAGGAGGCACTGATGGGGTGGCACTGATGGGGTGGCACTGATAGGCGGCACTGATATGCGGTACTGATAGGCACTGATATGTGGCACTGATAGGTAGCACTGATATGCAGCATTGGTGGGCACTGATAGGCGGCACTGCTGGGCACTGATAGGCGGCATTGATGGGCACTGATAGGTGGCACTGTCGGGCACTGATAGGTGGCACTGACGGGCACTAATGGGCACTGATAAGCGGCACTGGTGGGCACTGATGGGCACTGATGGGCGGCACTGATCGGCACTGACGGGCGGCACTGATGGGCACTAATGGGCACTGATAGGCGGCACCGGTGGGCAATAATGGGCACTGGTGGGCGACACTAAAGGATGGCAATGATGGGCACTTGTGGGCAGCACTGATAGGGAGGGCACTGGTGGGCAGCACTGATGGGGAGGGCTATGGGGGGCTCCCTGAGCCCTGATTGCCATCCCTGGTGGCCATAGTGGGCATCCCTGGGGTCATAGTGGGCATCCCTGGGGTCATAGTGGGCATCCCTGGTGGATCTAGTGGCATCCCCCCCCCCGAGGGTCTGCACTGGTAATCAATGATCTGATTACCAGTGCCGACCCCCCCCCCCCCCCTGTCAGGGGAGCCGCCGATCGGCGCTCCTTTACTCGTGCCTGTCAGGCACGAACTAAGGAAAGCCGATCAACGGCTTTTCCTATTTTACCGAGATCGGAGATGCAGGGTGTCAGACTGACACCTCGCATCACCGATCGCCGCTCTGCGCGCCCCCAGGGGGCGCCCAGAGGTGTGTTATCCTGCCGCCGTCATATGACGTCTGGTCAGGATAACACAGCCACATTCCCGCCGTCATTTGTCTATAGGGCGGGCGGGAAGTGGTTAAAAGGAACACTGTGCTTTTTTCCCCATTTTTTAAATTACTACTTTCAAACTGCATTAAGTCAGATTGGGGAGCTGCTGCTGTACAGTATGTAAGCCAAGCCAATTGTAAAAATGAAAAATCAATTCCACAAAAAATACAGTGCTGTGAAAAAGAATTTGCCCCCCTTCCTGATTTTTTATTTGTTTTGCATATTTGTTGCACTTAAATTATTCAGATCACCAAACATATTTTAATGTTGGGATCCAAACTTGGGTGTGACCGCTCCAGGTGAGGCAGTATCAGGTGCTGGTCGGATCCGTCATCCGGTAACTAGTTAGTAGAGGAAAAAGTGACCGCACTCTGATGTTGAAATCAAAAAAGGAGTGATTTATTCTACATCAAACAAACATCAAAAATTCAAACTGTGAGACATGGGACAAAAAGGTAGACGCGTTTCACGACTGAGAATGTCGCTTACTCATTACCAAGTACTGAGTCATGAAACGCGTCTACCTTTTTGTCCCATGTCTCACAGTTTGAATTTTTGATGTTTGTTTGATGTAGAATAAATCACTCCTTTTTTGATTTCAACATCAGAGTGCGGTCACTTTTTCCTCTACTAACTATATTTTAATGTTGCCCTCGAAACCTCATGTATAATATTTTACTTTTTTTTTTTTTTTTTGCAACGGTAATCAAAAGAGTGAAAACAAATAAAACATTTTAATTTTAAGCTTTTTTAGCTGTTTATGTATTATCAGTATAAAATACTACTACTTCTGTACACGGGAAAACCACATAAGTAAGCTGCAGCTGTACACAGAGATGTTGGTGTCAACATGGCAGGGCTGTAAAGCAAGGGAGGGCATTTTGCTGTTAATGGCTGAAAACTGGCATATCCTTTTTTTTTGTGCTATACTGCATTTACATTGACTCAGTAGCAAGTGGTATAACTTGGGTTTTGAACTCCAATTTTTCAGAATGCAATTGGCAGCATATTTAGAAAAAAAAAAAAAAAATGTAATAAAAGATTTTTAACAAATTCAGTGACGGATTTCACAAACACATTATTGGTATGGTAAAAACTGTATTCGACAATATGCTCTCCTACCTCTCACATACCCAAAGGGTATCATATAAGTATGCCTTAGTCACTTTGTAGGAACAGGGCAGGGTCCAGAAACAAGAAAGTGCATTCTGGATCTCATTTGCTGAAAACTGGCACACCCAACTACATTTACTGTGGCTCAATAGTGGCAGGATTACAGAAATAAATCCAAAATGATTCTATTTAGTAAAGTAGACATCTCAAGGTTTTTGGCAAGGAGTGTTTCAGTGGCAATGTTTCAATATCACAAATTTTATCTTTTAAGTATTGTAGTCTATTCTAAAGCATTATATGTTATTTTTTTCAGGACTTATAGTTCTTTAACCACTTTACCACCGGAGGATTTTGCTGTCTTCCGTCCAGGCCACTTTTTGCGATTCGGCGCTGTGCAACTTCAACTGACAATTGCGCGGTCGTGCGACGTCGTACCCAAACGAAATTTACGTCCTTTTTTTCCCACAAACAGAGCTTTCTTTTGGTGGTATTTGATCACCTGTGCGATTTTTACTTTTTGCGCTATAAACAAAAAAAGAGCGTTTATTTTGAAAAAATAACAATATTTTTAACATTTTTTTATATGAAATTCCCCCCAAAAAAGATGTAAAAATCAATTTTTTTAAAAAATTTTTGGCCAATTTGTTTTCTGCTACCTATGTTTGGTAAACAAAAAATTGCAATAAGCGTATTTTGATTGTTTTGCGCAAAAGTTATTGCGTTTACTAACAAAGGGAAAGATTTCTGTCATTTTTGGTGTTTTTTTTTAACGCGTAATGGCGGCGATCTGCGATGTTTTTTGCGGGACTGCGACATTGCGGCGGACAGATCGGACCCTTGACTGACATTTTTGACACTTTTGGGGGTACCAGTGACATTACTGCAGTAATCAGTGCTATACATATGCACTGTTACTGTAAAAATGACACTGGCAGGGAAGGGGTTAATTTTATTGGAGAGGGAGGGGTTAATGTATGCCTGGTGCTTACTGACGTGTAGGGGGGGAGGTGACTGAGTGAGCCAGGGACAGATCGGATGTCCAGCTATGCTGAACAGTCCGGTCTGTCACTCCCTGTCACTATGGAGATCCGCCCGCTTGTGTTTACACAGGCGGGCGGATCTCCACACTAGATCCCCGGCGATTGGGGCAGAGCAGCGGCGATCGCTGCTGCTCCTCCCCTGGCCCGACTCCCGCTGTGAATGAAAACAGCGGGAGTGAGCCTCCGGTGGCGCACAAGCGCCGCCCAGAAGGGGGAGTGTCTGACGACGTAGTACTACGTCGTCAGACGATAATGAGCCACTCTGCCGCAGTAATATTACTGTGGGCAGTGGTAAAGTGGTTAATTTTGCAAAAAATTTAGATACATATATTTTTATTTCCACAGTATATTTTTTTAAATAAATAGTAAAAAATTAGAAAAAAATAGTAATTTTCTGCAATTTTTTCCATTGCATCATTTGCATAATTTTGACATACTCAACAATGTGCACTAAAATATAATCAACAAAGTATTCTAATTGATATAATATAACATGAGTGTGACTTTTAGGTAATGTAGGGGAAAAGTAAAGCTCAAAATACTTTAGAAGAGTTCTGTTCCCTTTTGATACTACATTGTGATGTGTGCGGGGAAAAAAGATGGGTTGCATAAATGGTCGATGTAATACTGAGATAACAATAAATTGGGTTCATGAGGGCACAGATTAGCATAACCACCATTTTTTAACAGTTGTTTTCAAAGGTTTAAATGATCTTGCATTAACCTTGCACTATACGAGCATTTGATGTATGGACAGCAAACACAAGTGTTATCCAGTTCTCCCGGTTGCAGTTCTTCCGGTTGGGTGTTTCAGTGGCAATGTTTCAATATCACAAATTATATCTTTAAAGTTTTGTAGTCTACTCTAAAGCATTATATGTTAATTTATTTCAGGACTAATTGTTCTTTAATTTGGCAAAAAAATTTAGATACATATATTTTTATTTCCATAGTATTTTGTTTTTAAATAAATAGTAAATAATTAGAAAAAAATAGTAATTTTCTGCAATTTTTCCATTGCATCATTTGCATAATTTTGACATCCTCAAAAATGTGCACTAAAATATAATCAACAAAGTATGCTAATTGATATAATATAACATGAGTGTAACTTTTAGGTAATGTAGGGGAAAAGTAAAGTTCAAAATACTTTAGAAGAGTTCTGTTTCCTTTTGATACTTCATTGCGTTGTGTGCGGGGAAAAAAGATGGTTTGCATAAATGGTCGATGTAATACTGAGATAACAATAAATTAATAAATTAGCATAACCACCATTTTTTCACAGGTGTTTTCAAAGGTTTAAATGATCTTGCATTTACCTTGCACTATATGAGCATTTGATGTATGAACAGCAAACACAAGTGTCATCCAGTTCTCCCGGTTGCAACTAAAGCCCCGTACACACGTAGCGATAAATATTCGGCCACTGACCGATCGGCCGATTGTAGGCTTGTTACTATGATGCTTCCGACAACCGACAGCGAATTTTCGGCCGAACAGAATCTGGCGTGCAGACTTTAAAATTTTTGTTGGCCGTCACCAGAACGGCCGATTGTTCGACAGTCAGTACAGAATTCGGCCGACAAACAGCAGATTAGCAAGACTGGGCATGCTCAGAAAAGAAAAAACACACGGAAAGTTAACCATCACATGACATCACTTCTGCAGTCGGCTGTTGTTGGCCGACAAAATTCGAGTGCAGTCTTTAGCACTTTTCAGCCGACAGGACAGCAACGGACAAAAGATGGCCGATCGTTCGGCCGACAATAGCTACGTGTGTACAGGGCTTAAGACTTTATTCAGATGGACATAGGGACACATCCTGTGTGCAGGCTCCCATTTTGTTTTGGCAGCGACATCTGTCCCAGGCTGTGTGAAGAAAGCCTAAAGAGGTGGATGCAGGTGCAGCGACTGCAAGGACACAGCCGTATGTAGCCACATGTCAAAACTGTGGGCAAGAGCGGCTGCAGGGATCTGAACAATGTGCTTTTGGATCTGTGTACCCTCTCCTGTCTGCGTGTCAAATTTTGACATGTAACTGTGTCCATGCAGATGCTGCACCTGTGACCACCTCTATAGGGCTAACATCTGAACCGGTGTGTAACTGCTCTACCAGTGCAAAAAGTGCTCCAATAAATACATAAATGAGTAAAAAACTAAATAAATTAATTTAATCGAATAGATGAAAAGCTGTGAATAGATGAATAGATGTGGGTAAATAAACGTATTACACTATATACTGTCCATTTTTTGGAATTTTTTATTCTCCACATCTAATATATGAGTAACAGCGGGATCCACCAGGAGAAGAGATAACGTAGTTGTCTGGATGTCTGGCTCTAAGTTATAACGCTTGTAGGCTGCTTGTTGGGCTGATGGGTCTGGTGAGCGCAGGATTTAGTAACACGTGATGGAGCACGTTTGATCATCTGGAAGAAGAATTTGAGCACTTTATTGTAACTGTTGATGAACACGGTGATTGAATTCACATGTTGACTTTATGGACTTCTAATATATATTCGCCATTCATTCAGTTTTTAATGCATTAATGATTCATTATTTTGCACATATTGTGTATATGGTTTTTGTCAAATATATTGGGCTAGCACTTTCCTTTATTTTTATTCTGTTCTTAAAGCGTTACTCTGACACTTAAAGAGGCCTTGATACTATAATTACTTTACATTTGGTGGGTTTGGTGGCCTCTCATGTTTTTCTATTGGTTTTTACCTGATGATATTTTTCAACTTCCTTAACCACTTGCCGACCGCTTACCGCACATATACTGTGGCAGTGTGGCTCTCCCAGGCAAACCGACCCAGGTATACGTCAGTCTACTGGTGGCAGCTAGGGTCGAGCGCTTGCTGCTAGCGGTGCGCTCCCGATCGTCAGCTGGGAAGCCGATGCAGTGGGCAGGTGGCTCCGATTGCCGCCTGACACTCGCGATCGTTCCCCGCTGAGAGAGAAGGACGGTCAGCTGTTGTAAACACAGCCGACCGTCCTTCTCCCTGGGATGATCACAGAGCTCATGTGATCCTGCTATATAGGATCACATGTCTCTATGGTAATTTCAGAAGCCACGCCCCCCCACAGTTAGAATCACTCCCCTAGGCTCACATTTAACCCA
Organism: Pelophylax lessonae; assembly: GCF_965119305.1. Taxonomy (NCBI): domain Eukaryota; kingdom Metazoa; phylum Chordata; class Amphibia; order Anura; family Ranidae; genus Pelophylax; species Pelophylax lessonae. The sequence goes on from NC_138770.1 coordinate 71,908,631, forward strand.
AAGATCACCCACAGGGTTAACCCCTTCCCTGCCAATGGCATTATTATAGTAACAGTGCATATTTTTAGCACTGATTACTGTAGTAATGTCACTGGTACCCCCAAAAGTTTCAAAAATGTCAGTTAGAGGTCTGATCTGTCCGCCGCAATGTCACAGTCTGGCAAGAAATCGCAGATTGCCGCCATTATTAGTAAAAAAAAAAAACAAAAAACAATAAAAATGACATAAATCTTTGCCGTAGTTACTGAATGTGATAACTTTTGCGCAAACCAAACAAAATACGCTTATTGCGATTTTCTTTTACAAAAAATATGTAGCAGAAAACAAATTGGCATAAAATGTTAAAAAAATTAGATTTTTACATTTTTTGGGGGGAATGTCATATGGTAGAATGTGAAAAATATATATTTTTTTTTTTCAAAATTGTCACTCTTTTTTTATAAAAAAAATAATAATAAATAAAAATTGTAGAGGTGATCAAATACCACCAAAAGAAAACTCTATTTGTGGGGGAAAAAAAAGATGCACATTTTGTTTGGGCACAGCGTTGCACAACTGCGCAATTGTCCGTTAAAGTAACGCAGTGCCGAATCGCAAAATAGGGCCTGGTCATTAAGGGGGCAAATACTTCTGGTTAAAGTGGTTAAGAGACCAAGCTGTCCGGCAAGAATGGAAGTTAAAAGGGTTCAGACTAACCATTTATCACTGACAAGGGTGCTTACAGTGGTCAGCTTTTATTCATTTAGTTAGGAAAACAAAAACTGTTTCTGAAACTGCTTAAAAATGTGAGAAAATTGCATTATTATTATTATTATACAGGATTTATATAGCGCCAACAGTTTGCGCAGCGCTTTACAATGTAAGGGAAGACAATACAGTTACAATACAATTCAAAACAGGAGGAACTAGAGGGCCCTGCTCGTTAGAGCTTACAATCTAGAAGGGAGGGTCAAGTGAAACAAAAGGCAATAACCATGGGGGATGGGTTGATGGAGAAAATGGAGGTATATTTGTTAGGTGTGGGTAGGATAGGCTTCTCTGAAAAGGAGGGTTTTTAGAGAACGCCTAAAAGCTAATAGAGTAGGAGATAATCGGACAGATAAGGGTAAGGAGTTCCATAGGATTGGAGAGGCTCTGGAAAAGTCCTGGAGGCGAGCATGGGAGGAGGAGACAAAGGAGCTAGAGAGCAGGAGGCTTTGAGAGGAACGAAGAGAGCGATTAGGTTGGTATTTTGAGACTAGACTAGTGATGGTCTTGGTCATTGGTCAGTACAGCTACAGTATGTGGCCTTGCTGACCAATGAGAAGCCCATCAGAGGCTTATTTTTCTAATAAGGTGTCTAAGAAGAAAGAAGCGCCTCTCATCAGTCAGTATGGTCACTTGGTTGGACTAAAGAGCACTTGCCATTGCAAGCATTACAATGGATACTCACTCCAGGGCTGTTTATTATGGGCTACAGACTACTTCACTGGCAATGTGGGGCATCACTGCTGCTATGTGCAGTGGTGTCTCGAGGGTTGCAACATAAAGGAAGGGCAGCACTTTTCCAGGTGATATTGATCCTCTCCTTGATGACTGGGTGCTTGTTTAGTCTGTGATCTGACCAAATGGTCCAAGGAAGAAAGAGAGTGGCCACACTCCAGGATACAAGGAAAAATATTTTATTCCATAAAAATCATCCAACATCTAAAAAGGTAAATTCACGATAACATGACATACATGGAGGAGAGCATGGTTAACGCGTTTCACAAATTTATTTGTTTGGTCATAACCCTCTCGAGGGTTGGCCAGGATATTTGGAGTCAGTTCCTCATTTGTGAATAGGAGAATTTACCCTATATGTCAAGGGCTATATTAAACAAAAAACTTTGCTTTTTTTAAACTTTTCAGATTACTTTAACTGTCATCATATGTAGATCAAGTTGAACCTCTTTGAGCTTCAAGTGAATTCAACAGAGTAAATACAAAATTAAAGATAATGTCACTTTAGAATTTCTGAGTTCATGTCTGAACAATGTTTATAAACCATCAAATGATCCATTTTTAACCTAGCATTGGGTGTAAGTGACTGTATATTTACTCAGCAACTCCCAGCCGAGGAGACAGGGGAATGGCAGCAGCAGAGAAATACAGAGTGTTTTTTGAATGCCTTGTGTACTTTAAGTCCTGGTTCACACTACCGCGACTTGTCAGGCGACTTGGCCGCCTGACAAGTCGCGGTTCATTCAGTGCTATGGGAACCGTTCTAATAGGAGTGAATCAAGTCGCTTCGACTTAGAAAAAGGTTCCTGCACTACTTTTGACCGAAGTCGGAGCGACTTGCATTGACTTCCATTATGTGAAGTCCGTGCAAGTCGCGCCGAAGTCGCGGTGCACGGCGACTTCACTAGTCACCCGCGAAGTCGGATCGCCATAGTGTGAACCGACACTTATGATGTTTTTTTGGGCATGTATTGCATGTCCAATGTCAACAACTAGTTACATTTTAGCAGAGCTATTGGGATTTGTAAACAATATTGTTTTTAGCAGAAGATAAGGAAACTAGAAATGTGAAAAGGAAACTAAGAATTGACCTTGGGGTAGAAATTAGGAATACCTTATAATAAAGTGACCCTGTAACTACCAGGTCACTTCTCCACATAAGGCTGACTATAAAAGAAGAGTGCATTCACTTACCTTTCCAGTGGCCTATATGTTGAAAAGCCTCTTTGCTGCTCCATGTTGCTGCTTGTATTCGACGCAGTTGTGTTTGCCTCTTTTTTTGTACATGCATATAATGCATATAATGTATAGCTGCTCAGAACGCTTTTTGTCTTGTGTTCATCTTTTTGGAAAAAGTGAATTATCTTTTGGTATTTCAGATCTTTCCCTGAAATCACCTACCCTCTACCTATTATTCTGTATCTTCATTCTACATTATGACTTACAAGCCCTAATCCTAACCTTGCACAACCTGCCAGACTTTCTGTGTGCCACTAGGTTGTCCAGCAAACCCTATAGAATAAAAATACACTAAGAAATACATTTGCAAGAAAAAAAGCAGGTGGTATAAGTATATTTGCAAGAAAGAACCCATAAACCTGTACAGGTTGTTAGGTTGCTGGACATTTTATACTTTGTGTATTAGCAAATAGTTATTCCTTTCCCTGCATCACATTAAAAATGGCAACTGGAGCTAGAGCCTCTTCTGAGTGCAAAATCACATTACCACTCCTAACTGAAAAACATGATAGAACTTGAACTTAGAACATTGAACCAATTTTATCTTCAGCATACTGACCTTATCAATTGCAAATCCTTCTAAGCTCTTATCAGCTGCATCATGGCTTTCTGAACATCTTTATTCCTCAGGCTGTAGATCATGGGGTTGATCATCGGAGTGATCACCGTGTAAAAAACTGCCACTCTTTTGTCTGTGTTCTCTGTGACTGCATTTTCAGGTTTAGTGTACATAAATGTGGCTGTCCCATAGAAAATGACCACCACAACAAGGTGAGAAATACATGTGGAAAATGCTTTGTTCTTTCCCAAACGAATTGTCATGACTGCAGTTATGATTCGGATGTATGAAATAAGGACTAATAAAAGTGGGATGAAAAGCATGATCGGCAAGAAAACCAGTTTTAAGATATTGATTGCTGAGATGTCACTGCAAGAGAGCCGAAGCAACAAAGGGAGCTCACAGAAAAAGTGGTTCATTGTGTTAGGGCCACAGTATATAAGTCTGAACGTTAAATATGTTTCAAAAGATGCAGCAATGCAACCACTAAACCATGACATGCTGATCATCCAAAAACAAACAGTTGTGTTCATGATCATATTATAATGCAGAGGGATGCAGATAGCTACATATCGGTCATAGGCCATGAATGTCAGAAGCAGACACTGAGTTTGTCCCATGGTCAGGGAAACACAGAACTGGACAGCACAGCCAGTGAATGAAATACTCTTTTTAGATGAAAGAAAATGTACTAACATTTTGGGTACAATGGAGGAACTATAGCAGATGTCCAAGAAAGAGAGACTAGACAAGAAGATGTACATGGAGGTGTGCAAACGTTTGTCAGTCCTTACAGCCAGAATGAGAAGGAGATTCCCAGTCAATGTGGTCATGTAAACTACCAGGAAAATATGAAACAACAAAACCTGTAATAAAGGATCCATCGAGAGTCCAAGAAGAATGAACTCCGTAACAGTGCTTTGGTTTTGGGTGTACATATCAATCACTACAAATTGTGATGAAGAAATATTTTTGGATCATATAAAGTTATCATATGTGATAATATACATTGTACATGCTAATGCTGCCCCTTTCATTGTACGGTTTCATAGATAAGAAACCTTTAACCTCTGTTTTACTACAAAAAGCAAATGTATGAATGCCATCAATGTGTGAAAATTGTAGGTGTTTATCAGAAATGAAAATTTCTGGTAGACCATGTATCTCTGGAAAACACAATTCTAGTAATCTCGAAATTTTACCTAAACCAGTTCCCACCTGGCCTATAGCAAAATGATGGCTGGGTGGGATTTTTGGCATTCTGAGTGATTGTCAAATGATGTGTTCCCGGAATGTGCCTCTCGTGCCGCACAATCTGTCAACGGCTGTATCCATGGGACACAGCCAATGACTGACCACTGTACCGCTACTAGTAACATGTGTGATGGAATGTCCACAACCTGGCTTGGGTGCTTCCATCAGTATACAGCTTCCTCTAGTCTGGAACCAGGTATTATAGATGAATATTGCACCCAAGATTCAGATGACACTAGCTTAGGTGCAAAATGGAACTCAAACTCTATTGAAAGTTCACACAGAATATATAGCACACCAGATCAAGTAGAGCCTGATCACATTATCCTAAAAATGCAAACTGTAAACAGGGATATAATTAACATATGGAACAGCCAACATTATCATCAATCTAATAAAACTACTAGGCTAATACACAAGCCTAGGTGACTCAGTGCCTACACAGACAATGCTTGAATAATAAGAGATCCCACCCCAGTGCAGACTGTCTGGCACCAGTCTACAACAGTCTATGAGGCAGAGACAATACATTTTTCAAGCAGTCTGAAAAAGTGGAATTATTTTTTTTCTTCATAGATTTCTTGAGGGATATTGTTGATAAACATTTCTGTCCCAAGTGGAGGGGCTTCTCAAACCAAGTCTGCAGGAGAGCCACCATATTTCCTCTGACCAATAACCTGTACAAGAATAATATTACACCGTTCCATCCACTCCAGAAGGAATGCTTTATTCGGAGAATTATTTCAAGCCTCACTCTCAGCATTCATTAGGTTGTTGTCCATCATTAGAGAATGATCTGCTCCCTCCATGGGATCAGTGGCTAAACTGAACTCTTTACCATGCTCTGACCGGAAGAAGCAGACAAAGGCCCCCTTCTCCTCCATGAACCATAATCAGTGGGTAGGAGGCTTGTCCCTAGTCCACTTTAAAAGCCTCTGTCCCAGTTTGGTCTGTCACACTGTGTGATCATTGTGACCAATCACAGCAGATCAAATGGCAATTGTAAACAATGGATGGCCTCCTTCCATGCCATCTATTGTACAATTGTGTTGCTAGCTGTGATTGGTTACAGTAATCACATGGTACATACAGGGCCAATCACAGTCCACCTATCTGTATCAGGTAATTAGCTTTGACCAATCGCAGCTAATCACAACAAAACACACTGAATCAGTTTCATTCAGTAACAATGGTTGCTTATACCAATGAAATTCATGGATATAAGCAAACATAATGTTTAAAAAAAAATTCTGATCACTTCCCCAGAGTAGTAGTGTTACTATGGTAACACTATATTGCTCTGGTCACAGTGTGTTAAAAAAAAATTGTAAAAAAAAGAAAAGAAACAAATTATATACTGTATGTATATATATATATATATATATATATATATATATATATATATATATATATACAATGTTTCTCCGAAAATAAGACCTACCCTGAAAATAAGACCTACTGTGGTTTTCGGGGAGGGCTGCAATATAAGCCCTACTCTGAAAATAGGCCCTAGTTTAGTGTTTGTAAAATCCTAGAATCCACTCTATTACTGTTTTATATAATGTCCAATGTGTGTGTTTCTGTATTATAAATGTGCCAAATACCTTCATTACAGTGCTGCTCGGTGCTCAGCTCACCTACCGCTTCCCTCCTCCTCTTCTCCCATCTGTCAGCATGAAACTCAGCCCCCCCCCCCCCTCTTCAGTGCTCAGAGCGTGGAAGAGAGCTCCAGCGGGTCACAGAAGCGCTGTAACAAAGGCATTTGGCATACTTATATTACAGAAACACTCACATTTGACATGATATAATACTAATAATAGAGCGGATTCTAGGATTTTACATACACTTTTACTCGGTTCACACTGGGGATTCCTGACAGGCAGGGAGGGAGAGGGGGAGAGAAGACTGCACATTACATGTTAAGACCTTCTTCGAAAATAGGCCGTGCTGTGTGTTTTGGTGCTAAAGTTAATATAAGGCCCGGTATTATTTTGGGGGAAACATGGTGTGTGTGTGTGTGTGTGTGTGTGTATATATACATATATATATATATGTATATATATATATATATATATTTTTTTTTTTTTTAACATACTGTCAACAGTGTCCCTGATTATCGCTACACCTGGTATATGATAATGCTGTACTGCACTGGTGACAGTATGTAAAAAAAATATTGTGAAAAAAAATATTTTTTTCATTTCTTTAATCCATTTTCCAAAAAATTATAACTTCAAGAAACTCGCCATGCCTTGTACTGTCCTAGCATTTTTGGGCCTCAAAAAATATTGCTTTCATTTCATTAGGGTTGATCAATTTTCAGATATATTTACCTTAGTTTGTGGAGTTTCCTACAAACTAAATAATTTACACTGATTTGGGTTATTTTGACCAAAATAAATTTAGCAGAATACATTTTGATCTAAATTTATGAAGAAGGATTATTTATAACAGGAACAAAGAAAAACTTATTCTTTTTTTCAAAAGTTTGTCTCTTTTTCGTTTATTTAGCAAAAAAATTAAATTATTTAAATACCACCAAAAGAAAGCTCAAGTTGTGTAAAGAGAATTATAAAAAGTGAAAGTGCACGGTATTGAAGTGGGTAAATACTGTATATGTTCTACCTTAACCTCATGGCTGCAAAATCCTGCATGTACATAATGGAATGACTTTTTTTTTTTTACCTGAAATTCTGATAATGACACATTTTTGAGCCATAAGCTATTATGGTAGTATAGTTTTGCTATGAAAAAAAAAAAAAAAAAAAAACGCTACAATTAAAAAATATAACGAAAAACACTGAAAAACACTACTGCAAAAAAGCTGAAAAACTACTTCTACAGCTACAGTTTGCTACTGGCGTTTTGATAACATCCAGTGTGCATGAGGCCTAACGGTCTTGTAGCATACTGATGTAGTTAGTGCCCTCCCATAAGTTTATTCACAGTGTTAGACCAGTGTCAGTATCAGAACCTGCTAAGAGTCCAGGAGGAAAAGAAGAAAGCTGTGGGCAAACCACCAGAACGTCCCTAAAAGTCAGTATTAAGGCCTATCTAAACCCAGTAAGCTGTTGCTGTGGCTGTAGCTGCATATCTAAACTCAAAAAAAACAAAAAAAAGATATGCCACAGCTTTCTTCTTTTCCTCCTGGACTCTTAGCGGGAGTCTAATGGCACTTTTCCACTGCAAGTACCGGCTCGTACCGGCTCCGCTCTACTCGGCCCTGCTTGGCCCGGTTTGCTTTTCCACTGCTGGTACCGCATGGTATAGTGTCGGAACGGTTCGGTACGGTACGGTATAGGTTTGTTTTTCCACTAAAGTAGTACTAAAGTTAAGTGGGTGGGATAACAATGGGGTGGGTGGGATTCTCTGACCAATCAGTGGCTAGTAGTGACTGCATGCAAAGGATTGTGGGATATGGTACCAGTTTGGTACCTGTTGGAACCACAATCGAGTAGGTACTGTTTTTTCAGAGCCGTACCGTTCGGTTCCATGAAGTGGAAAAGCAAACCTATACCGTACCGTACCGAACCCTTCCGACCCTATACCATGCGGTACCAGCAGTGGAAAAGCACAAAAGCGTGCCGAACCGGCAGTGGAAAAGCGCCATAAGTGAATAAACTTACAGGAGGACACTAGCTACATCATTATGCTACAGAACATTTATTGTCCATTTTTAGTTAATTTTTCATATGGTAATTCAGCAAATACCATCATCAATCCAAATTTTATTGTAACTGTAATGTCTGCCTTCATTTTGTTAAGCGCTGCCCAAACTATTGGCGCTATAAAAATCCTGTATAATAATAAAAATAATAATCAATTTTGGTGCTAGCATGTCAACGCTCACCCACTCCACTGGATCTATGCAGAGAGCCATATTTTTCAACAATGCTGCTTCCCTGATTTGGATTACAAATATGTATTTTAATATGTATTTTTCTATTCATCTAGATCACATGGATGGAACAGAATTAGTGGTTTACAAAAAAAAAAAATAGCTTGGAACAAAGATAAGATTGTGATTTCAGTTTGTCTCACAGAAAGTGACAAGGATACTGCAAATCTGACAAGATCAACAGGTATTTGTATTTGTTTCTGAAAATGTACACGGAAAAGATAATAAAAGTCATGGAGCCACCACATCTAAGGACTGATAGTCTGCCATATTTTTATTCTGGGGTTTAGATGTCCTTTAGCAGAACTCAATCCAAAAATAGCAAGAAAAATATGTCCATTAAAAGATAAAATAACAAATCTTATTTTGTGGCAATATTCACCTTTGAGCCAGGGATTTCCAATGAAGTACTTTTTTTTCTGCCTTTAGATGCCCTAAAGCCTAGTACACACGCAACGATTATCAACTGACCTATCGTCCGTCTTTTGTCCAGAGTTGTGTTTTGTTGGTTGGAATGTGCCTAGACTGCACACACATTTTCTCGCCTAACAAAATTCTACTTCAGAAGTGATGTCATGTGTTGGTTTGATTTCTTTGTGTTCTTTCTTCTCTAAGCATGCCCAGTCTTGCTCATTAGATTTTTCCCTGTCGAAATCTGTACTGACTGCACGAAAATCGGCCGTGTTTTGACGGCAGACAAAAATTTTATAGTCTGCACACCAGATTTTTTTCGGCCGAAAAGTCGGAGTCGGTTGTCAGAAGCATCATACTAACAAGCCGAAAATCGGCAGATCGGTCGTTGGACGAAAATTCCCTGCCAATTTTCGACGCGTGTGTACGAGGCTTAAGTCTGATGGCACACATGCTCCAACTTACATCATCTGAGGTCATTCTGGTTCCACCCCAGATTTTCACTGGACAGTGGAAGTAGAAGCAGTGATAAACTCATCTCTTGATTACACTGATGTCTTCCTATTGGCATACTTCTTGTCAGCACTTACACTGATTGTCTTCTTGTGCTGCTTCTTTTTCTCACCCTCTAGTCTAGCAAGAGGCGGATTTTGGCTTAAATCTAACTACTTGCATTAAACAAAAAAAAATGTAATGATGTGCATATCACAGCTGCAATAATTACTATCTTTTATCAAAGCATATATTTTGTCAAAGCAGATAGTAAAAGCTTTGTTTAATATTCTGTACAACAAAAATACATGTAATGATTCTTTTTTTTTTTTTTTTTTTTTTAGAGAATTAAAAAAATCTTTTGTAATAATGACAGTAAGTGCCGGTTCACACTGAAGCGGCATGACTTCGGGGGGCGACCTGTGAAGTCGCGTGTACCGCGACTTCGACACGACTTGCACGGACTTCATATAATGAATGTCTATGCAAGTCGCTCCGAGGTCACCCCGAAGTAGTACAGGACCCTTTTTCTAAGTCGGAGCGACTTGTGTCGCTCCTATTAGAACGGGTCCTGTAGCACTGCATGGACACCATTGACAAATATCACTCTCCCATCTGAAGCCATCCAAACCATTCTCTCAGTGTCCCCCAAGTATCTGTCCCTCACTCCCAGTGACGGTGAACACCGCCACAACCTCATTAAGCCTTTCTTATCACAGGAGATGCTGAAGTCTACAAGTATACTTGCAACCACCGTGGGCACATATACTGTAGGCTACCTTATAGTCAACCATTTTATTCAGAACAATATATAAAGTGAATTAATGTTGTATATAAGTCAATTTACATGCTCCATCATAGCACTATATGACAGTTCATAAAATTGAACAATGCATTGTTAAAATTAAATGAAGATTTTTTTATTATGAATAATAGATTATTCGTGACAGACAGTCTTTCGGTATTTTAGAAATAGATGGGAAATTATACAAAATGCTTACATTTACCTTAATATTAAGCTTACCTCACTTTTACCTGAAATGATAATAGAAATAATGAAAAATAATAATTGCAATAATACGTATAATGCTGCTCTGTAGATTGCACCATAGTGCAACAATACATAGATTAAAGAGGTTTTTATTGTAGTATTCAATGTCTCATGAGCGTGTGTTGCTTAGTTCCCCAAAGACTTTTTTCTCCTTGCAGAATATTTTTCTTTTCTTATTGTTATTGCAAACTTTAAAGTGTACAAACATTTGCAATGCCCTAAACTGTATCATTGATAAAGTTAGGTATTGTGCTCTTTCGCTTTCCGGAGCCCTATCGTCAGGTCAGGTCTTTAAACCCTTTTTGTGGCAATCCTTGGAAGCACTGTCAAGATGCCCAGGGAAGACAGGGCGACATGGAAGTCCAACTACTTTCTAAAAATCATTCAACTGCTGGATGATTACCCAAAATGTTTTATCGTGGGGGCGGACAATGTTGGTTCAAAGCAAATGCAACAAATCCGTATGTCCCTGCGAGGAAAAGCTGTTGTCCTTATGGGAAAGAACACCATGATGCGCAAGGCAATCCGTGGTCACTTAGAAAACAACTCGGCTCTGGAGAAGCTTTTGCCTCACATAAAGGGGAATGTGGGCTTTGTTTTCACTAAGGAGGATCTCACTGAAGTACGAGATATGTTGTTGGCAAACAAGGTGCCAGCTTCTGCTCGTGTAGGTGCCATTGCCCCCTGTGATGTCACAGTGCCTGCTCAGAACACTGGTTTGTGCCCTGAGAAGACATCCTTCTTCCAGGCTTTGGGAATCACCTCAAAAATCTCTAGAGGAACTATTGAAATCTTGAGTGATGTACAGCTAATTAAGACTGGAGATAAAGTAGGTGCCAGCGAAGCCACCCTCCTGAACATCCTCAACATTTCCCCCTTCTCTTTTGGTTTGATCATCCAACAAGTATATGACAACGGCAGCATCTACAGCCCAGAGGTTCTGGATATCACTGAAGATGCTCTGCGTACTTACTTTTTAGAGGGTGTTCGCAACATTGCTAGTGTCTGCCTTCAAATTGGATATCCCACTATCGCCTCTATACCTCACTCTATCGTCAATGGGTAAAAACGAGTTCTTGCTCTTGCTGTGGAAACAGATTACAGCTTTCCATTGGCAGATAAGGTCAAGGCTTTCTTGGCAGACCCATCAGCCTTTGTGGTTGCTGCTCCTGCTGCTGAGACAGCTGCTGCTCTGGCTGCTTCAGCTGCACCAGCCCAAGAGGAAAAGGAAGAATCTGAGGAATCCGATGATGATATGGGCTTTGGGCTCTTTGACTAAGTTTGTTTTAGTCTGAAGTCTCATTAAATGCTTACATCTTTAAACTCAAAATGCTTGAATTCTTCTATCTGCTTCCTTAAAGTACATATATGGGCTATTTCATGAGAAATGGATTCGTTGTGGTGCAAGTCATTTGAGTAAGCTATTCTCGGCTTATAAATTACAGCCTTCTTGCAAAAAAAAAAAAAAAAAAGTTAGGTATTGTTTGTGAAATGCATGTAAAAATATATTAACATTGTGAAAAGTATATTACAAACCTGGACATCAATGAATACTTAAAGATTAACTCCTCTTTTGTTGAGGAAAAAAAATATTTCCATCTTGGTGATCTGTGTCCAGTATATTGCCAAGATTTTAACAAAACTTTGTTGCAGAGTCATACCTTTTGCTATTCTAGAGAAATAGTTGTTTGTTTGTCTGCGTTCATGTGCAGAATTAATCTGTATTGGAGTGGTTTTGTAATTATCAATCAGCTGTTGCACCTGCAGGGCTCTAATTAGGAACATTTCAGTGTCTGCATCCTTTTAGATGTGATTTACCTTTGGGAATTATTTACCAAAAATGAAATTTTTGTTGCAGGCAATGCTAAAAATGTAATTTGTAACTTAGTGCAGTCTTCTGGGAAAATCATTAGACTAATTAGACAAGCAGGAAACAACACCAGCAGGAATGTGTTGCTTAGTTCTCCAAATACTTTTTTCTGCTTGCAGAATATTTTTTTTTTTTCATATTGTTTTTTTTTCCATAATATATTTTATTTAGGAAAAATAACAGTGTGCAGTCTGCAAAAACAGTAAATGTACACTGATGTTGGGGGACGTGGTTTGGTTGAACTCAGGCCAACAAGAATGCCGCGTGCTCCTCCAGCATCAGCCCTACGGGCAGAAATCAATCCCAATCCATGCATATGAGCACTAATGCTGCACAGCCCCTAAACATCTGCGACCTGTAGCAGAAGATATCAAAGCCCCATTAGCTACAGCAATCACAGAACTCAGGAGAGAGATATTCAATGGCAATGCAGATGGATGAAATTGAGGAGACAACTTCACATCATGAGACAACTCCAAACATCCACACAATCCCAGAATATACAGCTCAGAGACCTCCAAAGATACATGGAAGACCTGGATAATCGTGGCCACCACCACAATCTGCGGGTAAGATGTCTCCCTGAAAGAGTTGGACATAGCCAACTTACCCAGGCTACTATAGCCATATTCAATGATCTGCTAGGCAGACCACCTGAAACTCCCATTGATTTTTAACGTCTACATAGAGCACTTAGACCCAGGAGCAGAGACACTGACTCTTCTAGAGACATAGTGTGCTGACTGTGTAATTTCAAACTAAAGGAAGAAATCCTGTGAAGGGCACAAGATCGTCACAACCTACTATGCCAAGGCACAGACATAAACATTTTTTAATATCTCTCACCCATCACCCACCAGAATAGAAGGGATCTACGCCCACTTCTCGATCTACTACGCTCTAAAGAGGTTCAATATCTCTCTTTTGCCTATCTGCCTCATCACAGGGCCGTATGGCTAGTCTACAAGTAACAGAAGACTTGACTACCTTCTGTGAAACACTTAATCTACCCCATATTGATATACCAGACTGGTATAAAACCTTCCGTCCTCCACACTTCAGAAGATCCACATCCATGGATGCCATACCAGTCAGAGATGACTTTCACATCTGGTGACATAGATCCGCCTCTTCAAGACCCGCCATATCCTCAGAACCAAGGATCCCCAGAAACAACAGTCCCACGGCATCCCCAGCTAACAGAAGAGCTCATCATGAGGGTTCTGAATGATTGACCTCCTTCCTTCTTCTTCCTTCTCGAAGTCTCAAAGTTAACACATCTTTGAACACACATCATACTTATTTCAATTACGATTCTCCTATTACAGAATTCCTGATATGAGAAGACCCCTACCATCAGGGATGATCTGATTCACTTCACAGTAACTATGACCACCGTCCCACCTGATTAGAAAAGAATCTCTGCCCTAAGTGGGTAACGCTCCCACATCTTCCGCTATATTGAAGAAAAAATGGTAACGTATGCAAAGTACATCTACTATCGGTTAGGGCCCCACTGTTTGGATGGCCTTAGACACTAAGACTCTCTCCACCCCATTCCACCATATCTACCCCAAAACAAAGATCTCAACCTGACTCCTAAAATTAACTGACTTTAGCCTTGGCACAGCAAATCACAAACTTGAACACTGATACCTAAAATCAACATGCCCATGTCGGTTGATTCCTAACCTTTTTTTTTATGTGGGCCCCAGATGAGTCATCCAAACTGTCTCCCCCTCCCCCTTCCCTTCTTACCCCCCCCCCCCCCCACCTCATTCCTAAGATTTCCACAACTGGATAATGTAGCTGGATTACTTATGATAATGGTTCATTGTTCTTGTTCTTTGCTCTTTTTGAAATTTGTGATTTTAACTGGTATTAGGGTCCACTTCCCATCAACATCCCCGAAAAAAGCAGTCAGGTCCTGACTCTGATGCATAAATTAAAAGCCAACATTGTGTTTCTACAAGAAACGCACTTCCGCTCACACAATGTCCCTAAGCTCACAGATCGACTATTTCCCACGTTCTACCATGCAACTAACCCACTTGCACAGATTAAGGGAGTCTCTCAATTTAGATCTCTGAAAACCTCAACTGACAACTTACTGACTCGCTAATAGACACAAATCCAGTATCTACTCTTGCACGACACTTGGCGCACCCTTTATCCCACTGAAAAGATTACACTTTCTTTTCTGCCCCACGCAATATATACTCCGGAAATGATTATCTATTTCTGTCCCAGAAAGATCTCCCTTTCCTATCTCACGCATCTATTCAACCGATGCTCCTTTCTGACCATCACCCAATTACTATGACATTGACTTCAGACAAGAATCCTTTCACAAAGATTTTGACGTTTAGACTCATCCTTATTGACCTCGGAAACCCATATCAATCATATTCGTAAAGACATACTCAAATTTTTCTCAGACAATGACACACCTAAGACAGCTCTGCATACCCAGTAGGAAGCTCACAAGTCTGTCATACGGGGAAAAATTCCTTGCACTAAAAGCCACCCGGAGGAAGGGTCAACAAGCCATTACTGGGGCGCAGACCTAATCCACACAATTAAAGGTTTAGAACTTGCACACAAGCAATCCCAAGCACAACAAGTATATAATTATATCACACAGACTAGAAAACTCCTACTAGAAGAATTAAATCACAAAACACAACGTAAATTTGTTTTAAATCAAAAACTCTTTTACGAATTTGGTAAGAAATGTGGGAATTATTTATCTAAAGCTATACAGGCAAAAAAAGCAAAACACTAATATTCATATTATCAAAGATTCCCAGGGCAGATCGAAAGTCGCTTCACCAGACATAGCATCCCAGTTTGAAGCCTACTATTCTGAATTATACAATCTCAATAGACAATCAGCTAAACTTATGGGAATTGACACTCAAACTTCCCTCATTAAAAACTTTTTCGAAAAAGCATTGCCCTAAACCCATCGCCAAAGAGGATGCTCACCTCTTTTCAGAAGAGGAGCTTAAAAGATTGATTAAACAGTTTAAAGCTAGAAAAAGCCCTATTTTAAGACTTTCATGGATATACTCACTTATCCTTTTTCTCTTCCTCTTCTCCTCCACACTCCCTTTCCATAGATTACTTGAAGCACACATCACAGTCGCTCCAGATGACTCCAGATCATAGGTAAAAAAGAGTGTCTGTCTGTGAAATCGCTGAATATCATACTGAAATGTGAGTGGATATATCATTTTAGAAATAAAGTTTATGATATACTACACCATGATAGCCTTTTCTTACCTATGATCTGGAGCCATTAGAACCATTTAAAGTCGAAAGTTGTAAAGGTGAAAAGTTCCCCATTTCTTTACTATACTCTGTGCAAAGAAAAACAGAGCACAAACAGGAGGATTACAAGCCATCCAACTCCTAATACCTACAGGCATTGCTGATTTTAGTTGGAGATGAGCAGTTAGTACACATATAGGTGTCATCACTGAAGAGCACCCTTGATAACTTGAATTCTAGTGGAGGATCTTAATATATGATATAAAGGACTTCACTACTAAAGGAAATACACTTTGAAGAGTCACTCTAATTTTTAGACTGTTTGGACACTTAGCACAATTGTTTGCACTTTATGTATATTTGTTGAATATTTACTTATTTATGTAGCACCCTCCTAGGTAGGTGCTAGGCAAAGCATATATGTGACCCTGTTCTGCTTATCAGGAGTGTCTGATCTGTTAGTTAGTCTGTCACATGCTTCCAGGTGTGACCTGTTGAGTCTAAGGAGTCACTGTATCCAATGAGGGACCTTGTTGGACAGTGGAGGAAACCTAGCTAATAGCACACCAGGGTTTATGACTGTCCCAGTGTGTGGGCATTGCTGTAATGCATCCTGGGATTGGGAATAAATCCGGAGGGAGCATGCGACAAGGTGTCTTTGGGCGGGAAGCCAGGTCCCAGGAGGAGGGTGACAGCTGTCTCTCCTCCTGTTGCTGAGGAAGGTGGTCCAGGCAGTCGGCCTAGGGACCAGGGGTTGAGCTGTGCTGCAGAAGGATCCAGTGTGTGCTGACCAAGTGGAGCTTCTGGGCAGAATACTTTTGGAAAAACAGCACCGTGAGTACTCAAAAATTTGCCCAGGGGTCTGCTTAAGGGAGGGGACCATTCCGGAGAGGTCAAGGGGATCCAGAAATCAGCTAACCCAGAGTTATACAGTAAAGGGGGTGCCAAGTTGTTAAGCCCTGAAGATTAGAGAGTGAAAGGGAGTGCCAGGAAGGGCCCTGAAGTTGCTCTGCAGTGCAGTCTTCTATAAAGGACGATTACCTCGGGAAATGAGTGCCTTAGGAAGCTAAAAGGACTCTTTCACAGTTAAAGGCAAAGTAAAGTAAGCAGCCTAGCCATGATTAGCTCAAACAGTGTTAACCAGCGTTAGTCAGCATTAACCAGCGTTAACCAGCATCAATCAGCATTTTCTATATCGTCTCAGCATATTGTGCATAGTTCAGTTTAATTGGAGCATCCCACTCATCCCTTCTCCTATCCAAGTTCCTTATAAAACATAAAAACCAAAGAAAGTGGACTGGTCCTTGTCTGAGGTGAAAACACTTGGAAACATGTTAGAATTTTCTACTGTTGCTAATGGTAACCCAGGGGAACCCACACACAGCAGCTCCCATTGGAATAGTGCTACATTTAGAATATAAATTAGATTTTATGATTGTACATTTGCACAGATTTGAATATATGCACTTTATCCAAGTTTAAAAATACCCTTGGTATACTGGATTTGTTCAGCACATAATGCATTTTTTATAGCCATTCACCAAAACACTAGAGCACCTTTTTTTATTGGTACAATATTTATTTATGCATACTTATTTATATTGATATTTACCTTTTGTGGGTGGTAGGAATATTGGAGCACATTTATTTACCTCTAAAAAAAATCCTAGGAGTGCAGTACTATTTTTTTATTATTAATTTATATTTATTTATACTGTTTGGGTAATCAGTTCAGTATTAGCAGCACCTGGGTAGGATTTTATTTCAACAGCTTCACTCGCAATCCGATTGTGCAAGAATCACCTTATTGTATAAAAGCCACATTTTTACTTTGGATAGAGTGGGGGCAGGGTCAGGTTACGACAAAGCGATTGGGTTCGTGATCGTGAAACACATCAACGTTGCTCCCTCTAAATGTGTCATGAAGTTTGTATTATTTTATTACTCTATGTTGGATGATTTTATGCAATAAAGATTCCATTGCATCTTGAAGTGCGGTCACCACTTTCTCTCTAAGAGTTAAAACCACTTTCAGTTTTTTCTTTCTGTCATCTATGTTTCATTTATTAGTTTTTCCAACTCTTCATGTCCTTTTGAACACTTTTCACAGGAACAGGTGTCCCCACGGGAAAATTCCCCCACTATTCCTGTTCTGATGGCAACTAAAAGTTTTGATTCATCCTCACTTTCATACCCGGTGGCACTGGCAATCAATCAACAATTCAGAGAGAGTGAGTCTCTTATAGGTACTACTGTTGGAGATACAACAACTTTAAGCTTAGCCTATTGCAGTTCATAAATAGGACACTAGATGTCGCTAATGCTCAGTGATATGCTATGCATTTTCTATGATGTGTTGTCATTTCCTGTACTGTACTTGTTGGTTACCTTTTTCCTGTCTGTGTTCTTCTTACAATGAGAAGGTGATATATTTTGCTATCTGTAGTTATGTTCCAATAAAAAAGCCAGTTCCTGTTACTCCACAATGTCTGATCTGAATAGACTCCGTTGCACCCAGTGATCGCACTCTGCAACCACTACATCCTCCACAAAATAAAAAACAAAACAAAAAAGAGCATCTAAACAGGACTTTAAAGATACAACACCAGTTAGTTAAAAAAATCTAACAAAGAATTTATTCCATCCTATAAAGATTAAAATTCAATAAAGTGGTTGCATTTTTGCACAACCATACACAGCATAGCTGAACCTGCGATCTGTCCTTGTGTCACTCAGTCACCTCCCCCCACACACGTCAGTAAGCACCAGGCATACATTAACCCCTCCCTCTCCAATAAAATTAACCCCTTCCCTGCCAGTGTCATTTTTACAGTAACAGTGCATATTTATAGCACTGATTACTGCAGTAATGTCACTGGTAACCCCAAAAGTGTAAAAAATGTCAGTCAAGGGTCCGATCTGTCCGCCGCAATGTCGCAGTCCCGCAAAAAAAATCGCAGATCGCCGCCATTACTCGTTAAAAAAAAACCACCAAAAACGACAGAAATATTTCCTTTAGTTAGTAAACGCAATAACTTTTGCGCAAACCAATCAAAATACGCTTATTGCAATTTTTTTTACCAAAAATATGTACCAGATAACAAATTGGCCTAAAATTATAAAAAATTTAGATTTTTAAATTTTTGGGGGGGCATTTCATATAAAAAAATGTGAAAAATATTGTTATTTTTTCAAAATTGTCGCTCTTTTTTTGTTTATAGCGCAAAAAGTAAAAATTGCACAGGTGATCAAATACCACCAAAAGAAAGCTCTGTTTGTGTGAAAAAAAGGACATAAATTTCGTTTGGGTACAGCGTTGCATAACCGCGCAATTGTCAGTTAAAGTCGCACAGTGCGGAATCGCAAAAAGTGGCCCAGACGTAAGACAGCAAAATCCTCCGGTGGTAAAGTGGTTAAAGCAGAGCTTGTCTGTTTTCACTAGAATTTGAGTACACTTTTTACTGTTTATCTCCACCTTTTTAGTGTTTTTTTTTTTAAATTGTAATTTTTATTTAGAGAAAGAAAAGGAAAAAATACAATGAATAGCAACATACATGGGCAAAAAAGAAAAATACAACAATACAATACCAGGGTCGGTGACCCCATGCACGGAACAAAGTTATAACAGCAATAATGGGAAAAAACCATACAAGACAGCAAGGACTGCATGGAAACATCAAAAAAAGACAAGAAACATGAAATCCCACCCAGTCAGAACCCATCAGAATCTAAGTCGAAGCAGAATGATAAAGGTCCCAATCGTTCCACACAGCATTACATTTAGACACTTCATCATGAACCAAAGCAGTAAGGTATTCCATCCCCCGGGTCTCCGAAATCAATCGTAGAAGAAAAAGTTTATCCGGAGGGGTGCGATTGACCCAATGAAGCGGAATAGCCCCCCATGGCTGCTAGTAAAATGAAGGAAGCCAATTTGTTAGCTAACTTGGAGACGCCGGGGAACGGAAGGCCAAGCAAATAATGTAGCGGATCCAAGGGTAATTGTAAACCAGTAACATTACATAGTAACGACATGACCATAGCCCAAAAAGTTTGAATGTCAGCACATTGCCAAAAAATGTGAAACAAGGTGCCCACCTCTGCCCCGCAACGCCAGCACAAGGCAGAGCTAGCCGGATTAATCTTGTGTAGACAAGCTGGGGTACGATACCAAAAAAGAATGATTTTCAAGGTAGTCTCTCTCTGCACCACACACCTGGATGCTTTAAAGGCAGCGGTCCAGATCTTGCTCCATAGAGCTAAGGGGATTGGACGTTGCAAGATCTTGGACCATTTAATCATATAAGGATGATAATCTTCAGTCAGGGGGATAGCATCATGAAGGATGTTATAGATAATGGACACTAAGTGACCCTGATGTGGGCCATGAGAACACATTCAGTGCCTTGGGAAAGTATTCGGCCCCCTTGAACTTTGCAACCTTTTGCCACATTTCAGGCTTCAAACATAAAGATATAAAACATATCAGCATGTAAAACGGGCGACCAGAGAAGGGAACAAGGGTGGACCGGGAAGATCGCACCCCACTCAATCTCCGACCACTGGTTGGGAGCCACCAGGGACGACCAGGAGGCTGCCACACGGAGGTGAGAGGCAAAATAATATTTGATAATATCAGGCGCCCCTGAACCCCCCCTTCTCCTCGGGGAGAACACCACTGTCGCAGCCAGCTGATGAGGGCCACCCTTCCAAATAAAGTTTAGAAAAGACAGCTGTAAGGCTTTAAGCTGGGCCCTGGAGATCGCCACCGGGAGGGTATCAAACAAATAGAGTAATTAAGGTAGAATGGACATTTTTAACACATTTATGCATCCCAAAAGTGAGAGATTTGGAAATTTCACCAAACAGGGGAACATAATTCGCATGATACAGCATAGAGTGGGAAGGGGTCAAGAGGACCCCCAGGTATTTAAGGGCAGAGGGACACCATCGATAAGGGTATGAACCCTGTATCCGAGAGAGCAATTCAGTGGGCATATGCAAGGGCATGGCTTCAGTTTTGGAGGCGTTGATCTTATAACCCGAAATAGCACTAAAAGAGGATAACACAGAATGCAGGGAAGGTAAAGACAACAAGGGGTTAGTCAAGGTCAGCAGGATATCATTTGCAAACAATGAAAGCTTGTATTCTCTGTGTCGCATCAGCACCCCCGAAATGTCCGAATGTGAACGAATGGCCACAGCCAGAGGTTCCAGACATAGAATAAAAAGCAAAGGGGACAAGGGGTACCCCTGACGGGTACCGTTGGACATAGAGAACTGAGGCGACACAAAGGCAGAAGCTAATCTCAACTGAGCCGTGACTGGGGCGTAGAGAGCCTGTATGGCGCTATAAAACGGGCCCTTCAGGCCAAATCTCTGCAAAGTGGAAAAAAAGATAGGGCCAACTGAGGCGATCAAAAGCCTTTTGGGCATCCAGGCTGAGAACCACCGCCGGACGGGGGAAGCGATCGAGGAGATTAATCAGGTCCACCGTGCGCCTAGTGTTATCCCCAGCATGGCGTGCCTGAACAAAGCCCACCTGGTCCCGGTCTACCAACTCGGGGACCATCCCAGTGTTGAGAGATTAAAAACTGTAAAATAATGGTTGTGAAACAAGGGAGGATATTCTGCTGTCAATGGCTGAAAACTGGGATATCCATTTTTTTTTTTTTGCACTATACTGCATTTACAGTGGCTCAATAATGGCAGAGTAGACCCCCAGGGTTTTTAGCAAGCTGCATAACTTGGGTTTTTAAATCCAATTTTTTAGAATGCAATTGGCAGCAAATTTAGAAAAACAAGAATATAGATTTCAACAAGACATAAATTCAGTGACGGGTATAGCAAACACAATGATTGTATGGTAACTTTATTCAACGATATGTTCCCCTACCTCCCCTATACACAGGGGTATCATATAAGTGTGCCTTATTCACTTGGTGGGAACATGGCAGGGTCCAAAAACAAAATTCTGGATCTCAATGGCTAAAAACTGGCACATCCAATTTTTGCCACCCACCTGCATTTGCAGCGACTCCATAGTGACAGGACCACAGTAACTACTCCAAAATTATTTTATTTAGAAAGGTAGACATCTCAAGGTTTTTGGCTAGGGGTGTTTCAGTGGCAATGTTTGAATACCACAAATTATATCTTTAAAGTTTTGTAGTCTACTCTAAAGCATTATATGTTTTATATGTTGATTTTTTTTCAGGACTAATTGTTCTTGATTTTGGAAGCAAATTTATATACACATATATAAATTAATTTCAATATATATATATGTATTTTTTATAAATAGTAAAAAATTTGAAAAGATTGCAATTTTCTGCAATTTTCCCAATGCATCGTTTACCTGTACATACTTTGCACATCCTCAAATATTTGCACTAAAATATAATTAACAAAGTCTGCTAATTATTATGATAAAGTATTAACGTGACATTTATATAATGTTGGGGAAAAGTAAAGCTAAAAGTTTTACTTTAGAAGAGCTTTGTTCCCTTTTGAAACGACATTGAGATGTGTGCAGGGAAAAAATTGTTTGCATAAATGGTTAGTGTAGTATTGAGATAACATGAAATTGGGTTGATGAGGGCACAAATTAGCATAACCACCCCTATTTTTCCCAGATATTTTCACAGATTTAAATTATCCTGATTTCACCTTGCACAGCGAGGCATCAATTACTCATCCAGATCACCCGACCTCATTGTTGCAACTTATTGCAGACGGGCATGGAGACACATCCTGCGTGCAGGTTTAGTTTTTGTGTCTGCATCTGCCCCAGGCTGCAAGAAGAAAGCCTAAAGATGTGGATGCAGGCATATCAGCTACATGGACATAGCCATATGTAGTCACATGTCAAAACGTAACATGCAGCTAGGAGCATCTGCAGAGATCTGAACTTAAGCCCCGTACACACGCACAGATTGATGGCCGACTGATCGGACGTCTTTTGTCCAGTGTTGTTTGTTGGTTGAAATGTGCTCTAGACTGCACTGGACTTTTGTTGGCCAACAAAAACCAACTTCAGAAGTGATGTCATGGGATGGTTGACTTTCCGTGTGTTTTTTCTTCTCTGAGCATGCCCAGTCTTGCTCATCTGATTTATGTCTGCCGAAATCTGTACTGACTGAGGAACAATCGGCCGTTCTGTTGTTGGCCAACAAAATTTTTATAGCATGCACACCAGATTTTTTTCAGCCGAAAATTCGCAGTTGGTTGTTGGAAGCATCATACTAACAAGCCTACAATCGGCCGATCGGACGTTGGCCGACAATTTACGACCAACAATCTGTGCGTGTGTACGGGGCTTTAGACAATGTGATTTTGGATCTGTGCACCCTCTCCTGCCTGCATGTCAAATTTTGACATGTAACTGTGTCCATTCAGCTGCTGTCTGTTTGCAGCCTGGAGTGGATGCAGGTGCAAAAACAAAGGGAGCCAGCACACAGGATGTATCTCTGTGCCTGTTTGAATGAAGACTTGTATATATTTACACTTGTTGTACATTTTTTCTTTTCTCTTCTTAGGGAGGGGTATAGATTTGACCATTGGAGATCTGATCCAGACCCCTCCATGAAGATTTGCAGCATTAGATCACTGCTATAATAGTCATCTTTTGCTGGCACTAGCAGTGAAGATAAGAAAGTAATGCACATCTGGTTTTTTGGACAAGGAAGACTTTCTTTTGGTAATATTTTCTTGCAAACATTTTTTTTTTTAATGCAATCCTAAGACAAAAAAAATAAATAAAATAAAAATATAAATAACAAAACTTAAATAACGCACTTTTTTCTAATTTGCTCAGTGACGATGTAACAAAATAGTGTTACTTTAGATAAAGTATAATTGTTATTCCACAATTTTTCCTATTTAGAATAACATAAACAATATGACTGGTACAAAGCAATGCACATTTATGAAATAAATTAGTGCTCTCACCAATATATAATCATAGAAATAGGGACCTATATCCTAAAATGGTAAATTCTAGACCATAGGACAATAGGGAAGGGGGCAAAGAGGATTTTCCTGGTACCATCAAAAGCATTACAATCACATAAAATCAAAAAATCTGTATTACATATAGAAAGTACAAAATATACACATAAAAAGCCAAGAATTTAAAAGCAACCCATTACAATGGCTTAACTATAGCTATAGTGTTTTTGCCCATACTTAGATTGATGGGATATTCAGTTAGCCAGTACTCAACATGTTTTGCGGTTGAACCGCTTCCTCAGGAGTTGAAAATGGGAGGATATTAATCCTATAATAAACATAAGTAATTAGGGTAGTGGGATCTACCCTAAAAAAAACAAAAAAAAAACAAAACAAAAAAGTACTGAATACAGTTTTAACAGCTATGAAAATTACTCCAATGCTTACCCTAAATATCAAATACACTATAGATGACAAAAGACCAAAAACAGGGGAGGTCAAAGAGTTCCCCACAGGGCGAGTGTGGAAGCAGGCAAAAAAGGCCACGCCAGGGACTGTGTAAATAAAATAGCAGTATTGTTATAGATGCGGCATACAATGGGTTAGTGATGGAAAACATTTCTAATATGACATTATAATATTAAAGGGACAACTAGTCCATACATACCAAATTGTCCAATGGTCTATTTTTTAATAAATGCTGAACTTTTTTATGCGAAAAAATTAACAAAATAAAAAAAAAATGTAAATATTAATTGGTAAAATATAAATAAACAAATGAAAAAAAGCTGAAAATAATAGAAGAAAGGGAAAAATGAGTTAAGGTGATGGTGAAAAGAAAAATGACATATGATGTAGTTTGTCATTAGCATTAACAAAGTAATCCTCCTTGCAACATTTTTTCCTTCTGATCCTGCTGCTATTTTTTAGCTTGCTTCAAGAGACCAAGCTGTCCAGAAAAAGCAGAAGTTATAGGGTTGGGACAAACCATTTGTTTTTAAATCAGGAAAAGTTTTATTGAAAAAAAAAAAAAAATCTGAAAAATACATAGTACAGATAAAGCAATTCCAAGACAGCCTCACAGATCCACTGAACATCCTCAAAGAGCATCACATGTATCATTGGATGTGCACGGTAGTACAAACGTGTCTCACCTCGTCCATATAAATCTTTTTGCCTATAAAATGTACCCACCCTTTATGGGATGGGGAGTCAGTAGACTTCCAACATTTAGATATAACTCCCGGGACTGGAAAAAAAGAGCTGTAGCCACCGCTTCTCTTGTAGGAGCCTGCAGTTGGAAAACATGTAAAATGCCCAGAAGGCATGGCTTAGGGTCAAGCGAGATGGAGATCTTGAACACAGTATTTATAGTGTTCATTTCTGCTACCCAATAGATGTATAATTGGGGGCACCTCCAGGTTAGATGAATCAGGTTCCTATGATCCCTTGAACGCTTGCCATAAATAAGAGTAGCTTGAATGCCCATTTTGTGTAGCCTAACTGGGGTGAAATGAGCCCTCAGGAGTAGATATAGTTGCATGAGTCTTTGTGCCATACTAAGGGAACATTGAGGAATGGCCTGGAGAGCTTCCTCCCATTGATCTTCCACAAAAGGACTGAGATCTCTCTCCCACCTCTCATCTACTTTCAGGGTAAATTATGTCAAAAATAATTTAGCAAGACTGCATAGCATTGGAAGATAAATCCCTTAGTATCAGCCACCATGGTAAACAATGGTGTTGGGGATTGTTTGCATTTGCTGCTATAAGCATGCTTGAGCTGGATATAGTAAAAGAGCATGGACATTGGTAAGGTGAAATTTGTACGTTCCTCAAAGGAGCATAAAGAAACATCTTAAAAAATATGTTGAAGATGCGTTGTTGCCAACTTGCTCCACCCCAGGGCTTGTTACACTTTTGCCATATGGGACTGTATCGGGTAAAGCCAGTGATCTGTTGGGGCTGCTCAGCCTTATTCCAGATTATTTGAATAAGGGTATAGGTAGGCAAAAGGCAATTAGATTTAGTGAAGGCCACAGCCTCCAACCCTGTTGGTATATAAGCTACATTATTCGTATACAGCAAAATATGAATCAGGGTTTAACTGGTCTGGGCAGGAAATGGGTGCCAGTCCCTTACATAGATGCTGTAATTGTGCAGCCAAATATTACAGGTATGCATTGGGCATAACCAGGCCACCAGCATCTTTGGATCTTTGGAAGTGTTCCAGCTTTACTCTAGGTGTCTTATTATGCCACAACAGCTGTCTAAAAATAGACTTTACTTCTCTTGAAAAATGATCGGTGGTATAACAACAGGGGTGTTGTGCAAGAAATATAGTAGCTGTTCCAAATTTTAGTTTTATCCCTAAAGCAGCTTCACAGGGTGTTTAAATTCACACGGCAGAAATCCACCAGCTGTGGTGTAATTTCCATGCCAAGATATTTAAATGAAGATGTAAATGGGACTGGACAGGAAGGAGTGATGGTTTGTAAAGGGTTTTTGTCCAGTAGCATTAATGCTGATTTGTCCCAATTTATAAGGAGACCCGAGAACTCACCAAATTGGGCAATGGGAAAAGGTTTGGAACTTTAAATGAGGCACCTCCTGACTAAGGCTTGGTACCTCCATCCCTATTATTTGAAAGATAAAGAGGGATTGGGACTTTAAATGAAATGCGTGACTCTCAGTGGGTATAAATACATCTAATTACCTAAGGTTATTCATATAGATACATGTAGGTAGAATAGTAACATATAATACAATATAAAAGATGGTAATGTTAAGAGCAAATTTATTCAAAAAAACTCATCAACAAATGATAAAATGATTGCATGATAGAAAATTACATCCCAAATATAAGGGTTTCCCTAGGCTACAACAGAATCATAACATATTGAATGTATATGTATTATGGATATCAACAAATAAAAATATACGTTAAACAGAAATATGTATATAGTAAGTGTAGAAATGCATGATTGTGATAAATTGGCATCAACTCGGCTCAACGTGTTTCGTGGACTTCTCCCCACTTCATCAGGAGCAGATACATGGGTATCTACAGAAAATGTATAGACAAACAGTAAATCTACTAAAAAATATCAGTATACATACCAGTATAAAACAAAGGGGGCAGGGTGGGCCAAAAGGAAAAAAGGGGGAAAAAAAAACAAAAAACACAAAATTGGTGGAGTACCCTACCCTGATCTGACTCACGGTTGACTAGAATCAACTTGTGGTGCTAGCAAGTTGGGGGTGGTCTGGGGATGTCTCTACCAGAAGCTGTGGGAGTACTTCCGTGGATGTCAAGCATCACATTAGAGGACCTCAGGAGAATTACCGATATCTGTTGTAAGCTATGCGATGGTGAATCTAGCAATCCTACTAGGATTCTGTAGGGAGTAATATATAATATTTTATTATCTATCTTTGATATTGTATTATATGTTACCATTCTACCTACACGTACATATATGAATTACCTTAGGTAATTAGATGTATATATACCCACTGAGAGTTACACATTTAATTTAAAGTCCCAATCCCCCTTTCTCTACCAAATTGGGCAATAGTAATCGTAGCCGCTTCAAGGGAGTGTGAGGTATGACAAACCATTTTTCACTGAGAGGCCTTGCCTATATTTGAGCTCTAACCTCTGTCATTACTTCCCTTTATAGTCCGGCTCAGTGAGTTTTTTACAGCTGATATTCCAATACTACAAATTTTGGAGAAAGGAAATCCTCTCTCTCTGGCTCTTCATCATCCCCCCCCCCTCATTTTTGGCTCATGCTTTGGGAATACAGACTCCTTCTTTGGACTATATTTATCTAGATACCAGGAATTATCCCTATTTTTCCATACACTAGATCCCCATTGATTCATTTTATTCCCTGGGAAGATACCGGTGGTATGCCAGTTGGAGTGAATTGGGCCCAGGGGGAATGCTTTACTGTGCATACACTGCTTGTGTGTTTTTAATTATTGGTGTTTTGGGTTGTCACATATCCTTGCACAACATGTGCTATTAAACCTTTTCAATAAAGTTTAGTACTCTGTGCATCTTATACTGCTGTTGGTCCTCCTTTACAACTACCTTTTCGGAGGTTCCTCTCTTATTTTTGAGGCCCCCGGTGTTCTTCAGAAAATAATAATGCCCAATATTAAAGTTACCCTGTAACCTCCTGGTCAATTCTCCACATAAGCAGAGAAGAGTGAATTAACTTACCTTTCCAGTGGCCTATGTGTGAAAAGCCACTTTGCTGCTCCATGTTGCTGCTTGTATCCCACCCAGTTGTGTTTGCTTCTTTTTTGTACATGCATATAATGTATATAATGTATAGCTGCTCAGAACACATTTTGTCTTGCATTCATCTTTTTGGAGAACGTTAATTATCTCTTGGTGGCTCAGATCTTTCTCTGAAATCACCTACCCTCTCCCTGTTATTCTGTATCTTCATTCTACCCTTTGACATGCAAGCCCTAATCCTAACCCTGCCTAACCTGCCAGACTTTCTGTGTGCCAATAGCTTGTAGATGCATACTGTTGCCTTTTGTTCTGTGTACCTGTGCATACACCCCAATCATTGTAGTAGCATACGCCTATACACATCTAGATCCTGAGAGATCTTTACACAAAAGAGGTAGTTCAATCAGCAATACACATTTATTGAAAGGGTTACATAATATATATACAAATTACACACTAAACAGTATTTACAACAGATGATTAGTACAGACTTCCTGGCGTATATGATATTTACAAATTACCCACAATAGCCCTATTTACATTACCATGTACGTATTGAGCATGGAGTTAAGTTACCTTTTCACTTCAGGCATGGTGCCTGCCGTGTGTATTCAAACACTAAAGAGAAAAAGCATGTATACATTCTATGTGTGAGATATATAGTCTATATTTACCATGCCCAGTAGCTTCATTCTAGTCTGCTTGCAAGAGAGTGATCTCTCTCCTCACCTATATTAATATAGACCCATATCACCTTGCTCAGAGCCATTCTGATTGGTGTAGCAATCTTACCCTTCTCCTCCCTTTGGGCGTATATTATTCAGGATTGGGCAAATTGCCCATCGCTGAACCGACAATCACCTTCAGTGCATATCTAAAGACTGAGTCTTTGAATTAGAGGGTGAGATAAAGGAATGACCTGTCATGGACGATTGTCAATTATTTTCTGGCCCCGTAATGTCTGGCTAACAGGAACGTAAGTACAGGATGGTACTATTCTGCATATCAGTTTGTTTTCTAGTGCAAATTGAACTGGCATTTCAAGTTACTATTGCCTGCAGACTGAAGTCACACAACTTCATATAATTGATAATCATATATCAACTGAATGTAAGATCAAAACTCAATATCTGGTACATATATATATTTACACCCATCTATATACAGTCTCTAATGGGGATTTATACATAACTCCTCCTCAGGCCACAGTAATGGAGATTACACATAAACTCATAAGGCGACAATACCTTATAGAATTAAAAACACTAAGAAATACATTTTCAAGTAAAAAAAAAACAGGTGGTATAAGTATACAAGTGAGAAAAGACCTATAAACCTACACAGCTTTGTTAGATCACTGGTCATCTACTTTGTATATTACCCATTTCTACTTTGTGTAATTAGCGATTCCTTTTATTGCATCACATTTAAAATGGCAACTGTAGGTAGAACCTCTTCTGGTCTGTAAAATGACGTTGCCACTCCTATCTGTAAAGCATGGGAGAACTTGAACTTAGAAAATTATATCAAGTTTATCTTTAGCAAGCTGACCTAATCAATTGCAAATCCTTTTAAGCTCTTATCAGCCGAACCATGGCTTTCTGAACATCTTTATTCCTCAGGCTATAGATCAAGGGGTTCATCATCGAAGTGATCACCGAGTAAAATACTGCCACCTTTTTGTCTGTGTCCTCTGTGATTAGATTTGCAGGTTTAGTGTACATAAATGTGGCTGTCCCATAGAAAATTACCACCACCACAAGGTGGGAAATACATGTGGAAAATGCTTTGCTCTTTCCCAAACGAATTGCCATGACAGTATTTATAATTCGGATATATGAAATGAGGACTAATAAAAGTGGGATGAAAAGCATGAAGGGCAAGAAAACTGATACTAAGTTATTGATTAAAGAGATGTCACTGCAAGAGAGCCGAAGCAAGAAAGGGAGCTCACAGTAAAAGTGGTTCATGATGTAAGGGCTGCAGAATGTTAGTCTGAATGTTAAAAATGTTTCAAGAGATGCAGCAATGCAGCCAGTCAACCATGACATGCTGATCATACCAAAAGCAACAGTTGTGTTCATGATCATATTGTAATGCAGAGGGATGCAGATAGCTACATATCGGTCATAGGCCATGAATGCCAGAAGCAGACATTGAGTTTGTCCCATGGTCAGTGAAACACAGAACTGGACAGCACAACCAGTGAATGAAATACTCTTTTTAGGTGAAAGAAAATTTACTAACATTTTGGGTACAATGGAGGAACTATAGCAGATGTCTAAGAAAGAAAGACTAGACAAGAAGAAGTACATGGAGGTGTGCAAACGTTTGTCAGTCCTCACAGCCAGAAGGAAAAGGAGATTTCCAGTCAGTGTGGTCATGTAGACTACCAGGAAAATAGGGAACAGCAGGACTTGTACTAAAGGATCCATCGAGAGTCCAAGAAGAATAAACTCTATCACAGTGCTTTGGTTTTGGGTGTACATATCAATCATTCCAAACTGTGATGAAGAAATATATTTCAATCATATAAAGTCATCATATGTGATAATATATATTGTACATGCTATTACTGCCATTTCCATTGCCTGGTACATAGATAATAAACCTTTAACCTCTGTTTTAAAACAAAACGTATGTATGAGAGCCGGTTCACACTACCACGACCAGAAAGTCGCCCCGTGACTTGAAGAGACTTGTTTAGAGACTTGTTTAGAGACTTGGAAGAGACTTGGAAGAGACTTGTGCACTACTTTGAAGAGACAGGCGACTTTGTCTGTGGGGAATGCCTGGCTAATCTCTTTCTTCTTCCTGGAAAGTCTGATAACAAGTCGCTTCAATTAAGATAAGGAGGCGACTCCCATTGAAGTATATGGGACAGTCGGATCACAGGTCGCCTCAAAGTAGTACAGGATCCTTTTCTGAAGTCGGAGCGACTTCAGTAGTGCCAATTAAGACGGCACTGATTGAAAGCTTCTACAATGGTCACATGAACATCAGATCTGGACTACAGAGCAATGGAAGAAGGTGGCCTGGCCTGATGAATCATGCTTTCTTTTACATCATGGGGATGGCCGGGTGCGTGTGTGCGTCACTTACCTGGGGAAGAAATGGCACCAGGATGCAGTAAAAGAAGACAAGTCAGCAGAGGCAGTGTGATGCTTTGAGCAATGTTCTGCTAGGAAACCTTGGGTCCTGCCATTCATGTGGTTGTTACTTTGGTGTCCATGCCTCAATGGGTCAGGGCTGTTTTAGCAAAAGGCGGCCATACTCAATATCAGGTGGGTGGTCAAAATGTTATGGATAAAGTGGTGAAAACAGAAAAAAAATGGGCATTGCAGTTTGTTGTGTATGGGGCTTTGAAACCCATAGTGACCCATGTCAACAGCCAAAAGCTTCCACAATGGTCACATGAACATCAGAACTGGACTACAGAGCAATGGAAGAAGGTGGCCTGGCCTGATGAATCATGCTTTTTTTTACATTATGTGGATGCCCGGGTGCGTGTGTGTCACTTGCCAGGGGAAGAGATGGCACCAGGATGTGGTATAAGAAGGTAAGTCGGCAGAGGCAGTGTGATGCTTTGATCAATGTTCTGCTGGGAAACCTTGGGTCCTGCCATTCATATGGTTGTTACTTTGGTGTCCATGCCTCAATGGGTCAGGGCTGTTTTAGCAAAAGGGGGCCATACTCAATATTAGGTGGGTGGTCAACATGTTATGGATAAAGTGGTGAAAATAGAAAAAAAATGGGCATCGCAGTTTGTTGTTTATGGGGCTTTGAAACCCATAGTGACCCATGTCAACAGCCAAAAGCTTCTACAATGGTCACATGAACATCAGAACAATGGAAGAAGGTGGCCTGGCCTGATGAATCATGCTTTTTTTTACATTATGTGGATGGCCGGGTGCGTGTGTGTCACTTGCCAGGGGAAGAGATGGCACCAGGATGCGGTAAAAGAAGACAAGTCGGCAGAGGCAGTGTGATGCTTTGAGCAATGTTCTGCTGGGAAACCCTGGGTCCTGCCATTCATGTGGATGTTACTTTGGTGTCCATGCCTCAATGGGTCAGGGCTGTTTTAGCAAAAGGGGGCCATACTCAATATTAGGTGGGTGGTCATAATGTTATGAATGATTGGTGTGTGTGTGTGTGTGTATATATATATATATATATATATATATATATATATATATATATATATATATATATATATATATATATATATATATATATATATTGTGTATATCTATCCATCTATATCTATAGATATAGATATGCTAAACATTGCAGTATTTTTAATTCTTTCTTTTATATAGTAATCCTGAAAATACCACCTTTTTCTGTACTAGCATGTTTGCGCTCACAAACTCAACTGACGGGAGCCATGTTTGTCCCCAATGCTGCTTCCCTGATTTTGGCTACAAGATAGATAGATTAGATAGAGGGCACAGTATTAGTGGTTTATGAAAAATAGCTTAATATGAAGATAAGATTGTTTGTGCTTTCACTTTTTGCTCATAGAAAGTGACAAAGATACTGTGATTCTGACAAGATCAACTGATATTTGTATTATTTGCTAGAAATGTTCTTAGCCTAAATAATAAAAGTAATGGAGCCACCACATCTAAGGACTGATAGCCATATATTACATTTTTATTTCGGGTTTGGATATCCTTTAGCAGAACTTCACCCAAAATAGCAAGAAAAATATGTCTTCTAAAAGATATAATAAAACTTATTTTGCGGCAATATTCACCTTTGAGCCAGAGATTTCCAGTAAAGTGCTTTTTTTCTGTCTTTAAATGTCCTAAGTCTGATGGCACGCATCCTCCAACCTACACCTCCTGAGGTCATTCTGGTCCCACCCCAGATTTTCACTGGACAGTGGAAGAAGAAGCAGCACACTGAACGCATCTCTTGATCACTCTAATTTTGAATCTTTCTTCCCATCCACACGCTTCTAGGCAGCATTTACACAGATTGTCTACTTGTGCTTCTTCTTCTTCTCACACTCCAGTCCAGCAAGAGGCTGATTCTGGGTTAAATCTGGATACTTGAATTACTTGCATTAAAAAAAAAAAACACATTTAGGCCTCTTTCACACGGCCGCTCCGGTTTTTTGCTCCGCTGCGGGACTTTTATTTATTTTTTTCACGGACCAGATGACACTTGTGTCATCCACTCCGTATGTTGGCATATCATCCCATCCGTTTGCAGATGATATACGGACATAATGTAAGTCTATGGGCATTGCGGATGTCAGCGGATGACACCGCTGACATCCGATTTTGCTTCCTTTCCGTTTTTTGAATGGAGGAAAAATAGGGTTCTGTTCCGTTCCAAAAAATGGAACAGAACTGAAAGGAAGAAAATTGGATGTCAGCGGATGGTATTCCGCTGACATCCGCAATGCCATAGACTTACATTATGTCCGTAAATCATCCGCAAAAAAATAGGATGATTTGCGGACATACGGAGCGCCCGTGTGAAAGGGCCCTTAGGCCCCTTTTACACGGGCTTTCCGATTAGGTCCGCCTGTCAATTTTTCCAGGTGGACCTGATTGGTTGCTCCATGCACCCATATGGAGCAGTGGATGTCAGCGGTGAAATGTCCGCTGACACCCAACGCTATCTGATCCGATCCTGTCCGTGAAATCCAGACGGATGGAAACCCTAAGTTCCATCCATCTGGAGGATTGGATAGGATCAGATGAAAATGCA
Source organism: Pelophylax lessonae (assembly GCF_965119305.1). NCBI lineage: Eukaryota > Metazoa > Chordata > Amphibia > Anura > Ranidae > Pelophylax > Pelophylax lessonae. The sequence goes on from NC_138770.1 coordinate 71,942,085, forward strand.
AAAGCTGTCCGTTTTCATCTGATCTCCCATAGAGGAGAGCGGGGATCTGACAGGTCTGTCTCTGCACAGTAAGCAGAGATGGAGCTGTCATCTGCCTGCTCAGGGGGGATTGGTGGATCGATTCCCGCTGAGCAAAATGGAGTCTGCTGGGCGGAAAGGCCGTGTTAAAGGATCCTTAATGATGTACATATTTTTTATTACAGAGCTGCATTAATGTCTGTCCTCTATATCAGGCTATACATTTTATATCAGTTTAGATGTAAAATGTTCTTTGTGCCATAGACAGGTAGAATCGTTTGTGGTGAGGGAATATTCTTGTCCTTCGCTTGCATTGCATTTACTCTGACACATATCTTGACCTTTATCAAAGCAGATAATGAAAGTTTTTTTTTTCTTTTTTTTTTTAATACTCTACATCAAAGATAATGCATGCATTTTTTTTTGTAGAATTAAAAAAAAAAATCTTTTTGTAACATGACAGTCAAAAGTTATATTTTTCAGTTTCCAGTTAACCCAATTAAGCCTTTCATCACAGGAGATGCTCAAGTCTACAAGTTTGCTTGAAACTGGGACACATATAGGCTACCTTATAGTCAACCATTTTATTCAGAACAGTATACAATATAAAGTAAATGAATGCATGTAATAAATAAACCATTTTACAATCTCAATCTTAGTACTATATGACAATTCAAAAAATGTATCAATGCATGTTTTAAAATACTGGAAGATATCTTATTGTGAATAATAAATTATTAGTGACAGACTTTCAGAATTAAAAAAAATGTAAAAATCACATTATACAAAATGTTTGCATTTACCTTGATATGAAGCTTACTTTACTTTTAACATAAAATGATAATAAAAATAATAATGAAAATAATTACAATAATAATTCTGCTCTGTAGATTGCACTATTGTGCAGCAATATATGGAATAGGGAGGTTTTTATTCTAGTATTCAGTGTCTCATGAGTGTGTGTTGCTTAATTACCAAGAGTCTTTTTTCTCCTTGCAGAATATTTTATTTTTTTTGTTGTTTATAGATAACAATTACTATGACGTGTACAATGTGCACACAGATTTGCAATGCCTAAAACCTTATTGATAAAGTTAGGTATTTTTGTGAAAAGTATATTAAAATTGTGAAACGCATATTTAAAAGTGTAATATCAAAGTATTCATAAAACCAAAAAATTTTCAATTTTGTACAGAGTTAGGGAAAGTTAAACAAAAAAAAACTCTTTCAGTTGTTGTTTTTTTTTTTTTTTTTACCATCTATGCATCATTTGTTACATCTCCCATCATTGTTATATTTATTCTAAACACAACTTAGTTTTGGTGTTCACTTCCTTTGTTTTTTAGTTTGGATTGTTTTTGTAGGATCCACTAGATAACGCATAGCCGTGGGTAGAGTAATCGCCGCCTGGCCTTGTTGTGTGTCAGATGCGTGGCTGAATGGGCGGAGTGGTACCCCTTCGGGGCACACATGTGTGATCTGGTGGCTGAGAGGTGGGTCTGGGCATGCATGGTAGCATCTACTTGTGTCCGTGCTCCGTCATGACATTATTACACCGGCGGGGTATATATTTGAGCAGGTTCTGGCAGTCATTTTGCCAGTGCATGTGGGGACTGTCAGTGTGGGTTGCCTTCTGTGTTACAAGGTAAACTCTGAGGACCAAAGCCCATTATTGAGAATGGATAATTTTGTTCATCTACTGGCTGTATTGTTTGTTTGTTGCACTTATTTGACTAATGGTTTAATATATTATATTTATTAAAGACCCACCCTTGGCGTATATGGAATTGCTGATTGGTACTTCAGCCTCTGCTTTAGTATGTCCTGAATAGGTTTGGATATTTTCTTGATAACTTTGGAAGATTATTGTTTGTCTATATACTTAGTTCCCTCTGTGTCCCATTAGTATACAAAGTGTTAGATTTAACGAAGCATAATTTGGAATGAAGTAGATTATAAAAAAGGGAGATGCCCTTATGTTTAGAAAGGGGAGAGGTCCAATACTGCCAGGCTGGTTTTGATATAGCAAAGTCTGTAATGGGGCATTGCAGAAGATAAGATGTTGGTTGGGCATGAGTCAGGAATTCCTTGCCTGGTAAAGCATATTGGGATGGTAATCTCTTGAAGGGGATGGGTCTATCATGTTAAGTAAGATCTGACATCTTAGTAATCCCTCTAGCTTCCCACATTTTAAGAGGTATATCAGGTAGAAGAATTTTAAATGCTTCTAGTGTTAAGGCAATAGACACCGACCGTTTGTTTAGATTTCCAAATTTATAAGAAATACTTCTAAGCTGTAATGGTTGCAGAAATCATGGGATGATCAAGAAAATTTTTAGAGCATTGTGGAAGGGCTTTTGCCCACAGTGGCTTCCCATTTTCACCCATTCTTGCTCCAATGAGCATCAATATTTTGAGTATGGGCATTGTAGCCAGTATCTAATTTGGTCCAACAGAGTCGCTATGAAATAGTCGTGTAAGTCAGGTAAGACCATTCCCCTGGTCTTCCTATGTCTCATTAACACTGAATGGGCACATCTGGCTTTGTCATTTGACCAGTGGCGGCCCGTGCATAGGGGGCGCCACGGCGCTGCCCCCCCTAAAAAAAGGGAAAAAAATGACAAAAAGAACAATAAAGTTATGAAAAAAAAAATCGGTTCGCCGGCCTATGTGGTGGCTAAAGCGGGGTGGGGTTTACGACCCAGAAGAGGCGCCGATTGGCTGCCTTCTGGGGGCGTAACCTGGGCGCAAGAAAGAGCACTTGGCCACCCCCACCTTCGTGATATCCTGGCTGTGATTGGTCCAGTCTCCAGCCTGGACCAATCATCATCCAGGACATCCGATCGCTGACGTCGCAATGGGGACGGAGCCGGTGCGTGCGTCAGTCACTCACCGTCACCGCCGCTCCCCTTCCCGTTGGTTCCTGCCGCAGAGAAGAGGAGAGGCCGAGACGAGGGAGAAGCCGCTCACCTTCCCGCCGCCGCAGAAGAGGACGAAGTATCGAGGAGGGGAGAAGCCGCCGCCGGGAGCCGAGCCGCCGCCAGGTAAGTGCATTGGATTGAAGGGAGTACGCACGCTGGTCTCTGCATTGATTGGGGGACAATGCTGTGGGCACTCTGCAATCATTGGGGTACAATGCTCTGGCACTCTGCAATCATTGGGGTACAATGTTGTGGCACTCTGCAATCATTGGGGGACAATGCTGTGGGCACTCTGCAATCATTGGGGTACAATGCTGTGGGCACTCTGCAATCATTGGGGTACAATGCTGTGGACACTCTGCAATCATTGGGGTACAATGCTGTGGGCACTCTGCAATCATTGGGGTACAATGCTGTGGCACTCTGCAATCATTGGGGTACAATGCTGTGGCACTCTGCAATCATTGGAGGACAATGCTGTGGCACTCTGCAATCATTGGAGTACAATGCTTTGGGCACTCTGCAATCATTGGGGACAATGCTGTGGGCACTCTGCAATCAGGGCCAGATTAACGTAGGGGCTATTGGAGCTGCAGCTCCAGGCCCCTACCTTAATATAGGCCCCAGGTTGGCCATATTCACTGTTACCGCTCTTCTGTCACTTGTAAACACAGAAGTCTGGCTTCTATGCTCGCTTCCCCAGGCAGCTCCCTCAGAACCTCCCCACACAGCACGAAGGCCGGACAAGGAGGGACAGTTGCCGATGCATGGATGTGTTTATGGGCTTCAGAGACAGCATCCCATGTTGAATTAGGCATGCATGGCTGCACCCTTCCTCCTCTGGGTGCATGCCAAGGCACGGCCCTTAAGGCCCTTCAAAATCCTCAGCACCAAGCCCATGATGTTCTTAATCCGGCCCTGTCTGCAATCATTGGGGACAATGCTGTGGGCACTCTGCAATCATTGGGGACAATGCTGTGGCGCTCTGCAATCATTGGGGACAATGCTGTGGCGCTCTGCAGTGATTGGGGACAATGCTGTGGCGCTCTGCAGTGATTGGGGACAATGATGTGGTGCTCTGCAGTGATTGGGGACAATGCTGTGGCGGTCTGCATTGAAAGGGGCTCGCACGCTGAACTCTGCATTGATGGGGGCACGGAACAGTGTTCATTGCATTGAAGGGGGCACAGCACAGTTGCATTGAAGGGGGCACGCACGCTGAACTCTGCATTGTGGGGGCACAGCACAGTGTTCATTGCATTGAAGGGGGCACAGAACAGTGTTTATTGCATTGAAGGGGGCACAGCACAGTGTTTATTGCATTGAAAGGGGCACAGCACATTGTTCATTGCATTGAAGGGGGCACAGCACAGTTGCATTGAGGGGGGCATGCACGCTGAACTCTCTGCATTGTGGGGGCACAGCACAGTGTTCATTGCATTGAAGGGGTCACAGCACAGTGTTTATTGCATTGAAGGGGGCACAGCACAGTTGCATTGAAGGAGGCATGCACGTTGAACTCTGCATTGTGGGGGCACAGCACAGTGTTCATTGCATTGAAGGGGGCACAGTGTTTATTGCATTGAAGGGGGCACAGCACAGTGTTTATTGCTTTGAAGGGGGCATAGCACAGTGTTCATTGCATTGAAGGGGGTACAGCACAATGTTCATTGCATTGAAGGGGGCACGCACGCTGATCTCTGCATTAAAGGGGGCACGCACGCTGGTCTCTGCATTGAAAGGGGGCATGTAAGCTGGTCTCTGCATTGAAAGGGGGCATGTACGCTGGTCTCTGCATTGAAAGGGGGCATGTACGCTGGTCTATGCATTGAAAGGGGGCATTTACGCTGGTCTCTGCATTGAAAGGGGGCATGTACGCTGGTCTCTGCATTGAAAGGGGGCATATACCATCTCCTGTACCATGACCTGTGCCATGCCTATACCATATTTGTGCCATGCCTATACCATATCTGTGCCATGCCTATACCATGACTTCAAAGTCACGCAATTTTTTACTGCGTTTTTTGACGCAAAGCAATACCTATTACATTTTTCTTTTTGCGCCCCCCCAAAAATTTTGAGCACCAGCCGTCACTGCATTTGACCATAAAAATTTCAGTCAGTATTCTGGTTATGCATGTGAAAAATGGATGGTACCAGTATAGCAAGTATTCTAAATGCATAAAGAATTTTTTAGGGAGGATGGTCATGTTAAATGCAGCAAATCTGTCAGCCCAATTCAAGTGGAACCTATTTCATTTAGTTAGGTTGTAATGGACAGAAGCTAATATGGGCAGGTAATTCTTGTATAAAATTGGAGACAGGGTTGGCCAAAGTGATGCCAAAATATAGTAGAGAATCTGTTGCCCAGGGGTATAAGAGCTGAGACTGAAGGGAACGACTTAATCAGACTTTGACTCATTAACTTTGTAGTACAAGACTGATTTAAACATAAACTGTGCCGAGTCAGCCAATTTCAAGATGATGTCATCGGCAAACAGTGTAATTACAAGCCGGTCTCATCTTATGGATATTTCCTTGTCAAGGTCAGGAGACCTTATTGTTTTGGCCAAGGGCTCCATGATGAGGGCAAAGAGAAGTGGGCACCCCTACCTTGTCCCATAAGTATTGGGGAAGCTCTTTGAAATTAATCCCTCAGAGTAGATATAAACTGAGAACTTCATGTATAAGGCGGAAATTGCTGAAAATATCTCCGACTCAAAGCCAAATTTGTGTAACACTTGTGATAATTCGCCCCAGTGGACTCTATCAAAGGCCTTCTCTGCATCCAGGGGCCTGCTAGTGGTTTCAGCATGATGCATAAAGTTGATAATGTTAATAATGCGCCTAGTGGCATCTGGGGCTTGGCCCATCCCACCTGATCAGACTTCAAAAGTCAGGGCAAAATGTGGAGTAACCTGTTTGTTATTAGTTTGGTGAAAATCTTAAAATATAAATTCAGTGGAGAAATTGGTCTAAAATTTTGTAGATACGCTGGATTTTTTCCAGGTTTAGGCAAGGTGATGATAGTTGCACCGAGCATTTCTGCAGGAAAGAATGCCCCTGACACAGTGGCATTAAACACTGACTCCAAATGCGAAGATAGAGTGGTCTAGAACAGCTGGTAGTATTCAGATAAGAATTTGTCAGGCCCTGATGATTTATTATGCGGTAATCTGAAATTTCTTTGCCCGTAAAAGGTAGATTTGGAGCAACTAGAGCATGTGGTGACAATTTGGGTAAGGATACAGAGTCTAAGAATTCAGCAATTATCTTAGGAGTTGGCTGAGGTGTACATGCATCTTACTGGAGGTTGTATAGAGAGCTATAGTATGTGCTGAACGTGTCAGAAATTTCTTGGGGATCAATGAGCTTTTCGCCAGTAGTAGGATGGAACAGGTGAGAAAGTTTCTGTTTGCCTATCTTATCTTGTAGTTGTTGCGCTAACAGTTTACCGGCTCTGCTATCATAATGGTAAAAATTAGACTGCATTTTTTTAACTCGGTTGTGATGTTGGGATATTAAAAGTGTTCTAAGGTCAGGGGTGTGGCTGGCTAGCAGAGAATAGTGTCAGAATAAATAGGTACATTTTAGAAGAATTTTCATTTTAGCAGGTTAATGCGTCCCAGTAGGTGCAAAGGGAAGGTACTTCCACGCCCTATTCCTCTACCTTGCTAGGCCAAGATATGGTCCTTCTCATCTAAGGCTTCCAGATGTGTGGCGCACAGAGAGACATAGTTTAAAGTGCTGATGTTCTGGTACAGAACACCTGAAGTGATATACTGCCAAGACCCTTTTCTTTCCTTTCTATGTTGGCATTGTGGTAGGGCAAAGGGTACCCACTATCACATTTTTTTGGCGAGTGTATAGGCCCTTTTTTGGAAATGGTGATGTCTCTTCTCCAATGCATACTTGAGGTATCACTTCTGCTGGACCCAATACATTGTCTGCTAGGCCTCCCATTTCCTGGCATTGCCAGTCTCTCAAACGAACTAGCTTTGTATATTCTATTAGCAGCCAAGAGAACTATTCCAGTACACTGGTTGGCCTCTACACTTCCTTCCCAAACCCAGCTCCTACATGGTATTTCAGAGATTCGGAGAATTGAGTACATTACTGCCTTAGTAGGCCATGTTGTGTCCTGATTCAACAAGATATGGAGCCCCTGGGGCCAATCTGAGTATGAATTCCCTCCCGTATCTTGATTGCACTTATGTCTAAGGTGACATCATATGAGAATATGAGGATGACCCTTTTCCTCTACATATCTCCACTTTTTTTAATTACAACCCCTGGTCTATGTTTGTAGACTTTTATTTATTTTTTTTATATTTTTTTTCTTTCTTTTGTCCCCTTCCTTTTTGTATAAGGTCTGCTATACAAGATCCTTATTGATAAACTCATATGCTGTACATGCAAAAATCTACTTACGAACCTATCAACAAGTTTTTTTTTTTTCCCACGATTTGCTTTGTTTATTACTGTTTTTCCATTGTAAAACAATGTATATTCTCTTTGCATTCTTGAAGACTTTCCATAAAATTACAATTTATAACCCCCCCCCCCCAAAAAAAAAAACAAAAAAACCTTCTAAAGTGCTAAAAGGCCGCATCAGTATCTCTCCTGCTTCATCTGAAAGTCAACCATGTGCCAGGGGATCTAAAAAAATCGGAGGAGAGGGTGGAGGTACATAATGTTTTGTAAAACATTTAGAAAATTTCCAAAATTTCTGAGGGGGTTGTCTCTGTCTTCCCATCAGTGTTAATAATTTCAGGGATTAATGTGAGTGGTCGATCCTGCTGGGCCATCATGGCCAGCAGTCGGCCATTCCTATCACCGTGTTCGAGGAAACGCTGTTTATTTTTAAACATGTCGAGCCTGGTTACCTCTGTCAGGTAAAGTTGTAACTTCATCTGGGCAGCCATCAGAAGGTCAAAGTTGCCGGTTGTAGGATCAGCATTGTAAAATTGTAAAAATTGGTGTGATCAGTAACAGATCATTAAATTGATAGAGTGGTGGCCATTTGTTCTTTCTTGACAGCAGCAATGAAGGCAAGTATTGTCCCCTAGTGAATGCCCTGAAGGCATCCCATGTAATGTCTGGAGAGGAGGACCCTGCATTGTCTTCCCAGAATTCAACTAACAAAGCTGGAATTTTTTCTCTTAAGGCTGGATGGGAGACCCAGTTGGGACCGAGCCACCACTGAGCCGCAGTACGCGAAGCAGGGGAGTGAAGCACTATTGTTAGGGGCTAGATAGACCACTAGGTAAGTAAGATGCCTCCATTACATCCACGAGAAGCAAGGAATTAGTGAAAGCCAGATAAATACGGGAGGAGGTTCTTTTAAGAGGCAGGAAACAGGATTAAGATCTAGTGTTTGGATGTTTCCATCTCCAAATCTCTGATAGTTCCGCTGCCTTGGTCCTAGCAGAGAGATTAGAGGAGAAGAATTTGGGAGGGGTAGGTCTATCTAGGTTAGGTGACAATATGGCATTTAAATCCCCCATAAATAGCACCTTTGCAGGACAATAAGGGGGTGATCCTCTCCAGAATGGTATATAGGACTGCTGGTGAAATGGGGAAGGAACATAAATTGCACTAATTATCTTTGAGACTACAACGTAAGGACTAGTACCACAAATTGTCCCTGGGGATCTGTATGAATCTCTTCAAACAGACAGGGAAATGCCTTGTAAACCAACACTGACACTCCCCTAGCAAACGCAGAATAGGTGGCATGGAATGCCATTTGTATCTATGGCTTTTTCAGAGTTAGGAGTTTGCTGCTCATAAGGTGAGTTTTTTGCAAAAAAATTAACTGAGGAGAGATTTCAGATACTGAAATAAGAGAGTTCTTTTAAATTTGAAGTCGAGCCCCCAACATTTCCACAAAAGAACGGTGAAGGATGCAATATCACGGGTAGTCATGATGAAGACACAGCACATTGGAAAAGGGCAGGATGATTTGCAATTTTTGAAGGACAACTCATGAGTAGCAAGATCCATGTAAGGCAGCACCATAATACTAAAACGTAGAAACATGTACATAACATAACCCCAAACAGCACCGAGGTGCATACCCTGCCCGTATAAAACAGCCTCCTAAAAACAAGGAAGGGTGCATATATGGGTCTAATACCCACAACAGATTAACACTAACTGGTAATAGTAACCAAAACTATGTCCAGTAGGGCAATAAATAGGTCCCATTAATGTAGCACGAGAGACACAAAGGCTACAGTCTATCAGCAGTGGGCAATTTGAGACTGGGCTACAGCCAAGCTGTGGTAAGAGTAGAAAAGACCACGAATGGCCTGAGGTCGATACAGTCAGAAAAACCTGGCGGAGCAGTTGGAGCTCCAATAATGTATTCACCTGCATTTTCACTGTATGCGGGTGCAGAAAAGGGGGGTGGGGCAAGAATGAGAGGTAGATGAGTTAGTTGTCAGCATAACTTGACTAGCAAAAGATAAGGGAGAAAGTCAAAATCAAACACATTCTGATCATTATTTAGCTGGAAAAAACAGGTAGCACAGCAAACAAGGGACCTCGGCTTGGGACAAAAATTGCATGCCAGGCTTAATGTGCATCAAGCCACTCCAAGGCCACCTCTGGGGTATCAAAGAAACAGGCCTGGTCACCATCAACGATCCTAATCCCGCTGGGATAAAGTACCGAATGTCCTTTTACCGGAGCCTCCTGTGAACATCAGTGAAAGATCTGAGGTATTGTTGTATTTATTGTGCGTAATCAGCAAAGAAGAGAAGTTTGGTGTTTTGCAAATTTCAATGCAGGGGTCACTCGGGCAGCAGCCAGTATATGATCTGTAAGAGGAATGGATGAGGGGGGGTTTCGGAGCAAGGGGTGTTGACGGGACCCTGTGTGTCCGTTCGACAACGTATGTGGATGGAATGTTACTCGGATTAAAGAGGGAGACCATCATCTGCTCAGCAAACTCTGCAAGCATGTCCCCCTCCGCACGCCCTGGCACCCCTGGTATCTGAATATTATTCCACCTGAGGTGGTTTTCAGTATCAATCGCTCGTTCCTGTAGGGCTTTGACATGTATTTGTAGATCACGCAATTCTCTGGAATCTGTGTGCACAGAGTCCTCAACTGCCGATATGCGGTCTTCTGCCTCAGTCAACTGGGAACGGAATCTGTCTAGATCGTTCCTGATCAAACTAATGTCAGTGGCCAGAAAGTCTATTTTAGCTGTCAGCGTCTCTGTGCTGGAAGTGATGGCAGCCAGAATGTCTGCTCCCAACGGTGAGGCAGCCGCCTCAGGCCCTGGGGAGGACTGTGTGCATACAGACATGGTGGTGTGCAGAGGCCTCGTGGGCAAGATGACGGCCGAAGAGGAAGGGCGGGGGGTAGACGGTTTTGAGTGAGTGTTGTTCTGCTTGTTCTGGACCATCCAACACAAGCCGAGGTATCGCAAAGTTATTAGGGAGTGCACCTGAGGTGGATGAGGAGTGTAAAGTTAACCGGTAATGCAGGATAAGCCAGTGGATAAAAGACGGGATCGGAGCTCCAGTGCCACACGTCTTCTCACGCTCACATCCCAGTCATGCCCCTGTTAGAACTATTGGGGCTAAAAGTAATCATATAAGGCCCATACATATTTTTATATACTTTGTATATTTTTATATGGGTATCTGGTCAGCCATTTTGTCATGAGGTGAATGTAAGTTCATTGTCCTTGGGTAAAGATTCTTACAGAAAATCTTAAAGTCTCAGCAAAGACTTTCTCAAGCCATAAATTAAAGGGGCACCTGAACACATGCCAAGATAAGGGCTAGTGATGGTGCCAGACTAGGTTATAACGAGAGTGATGTCATTCTTGTCTGGATTTCAACAATGAACAAGAGATCAGAATGTTTCATTTTTTTTTTTTTTAGGGCTCATTTAAAAATAGGCTTGAGGAAACATTATTATTTGTAGTAATTGTATTAGCAACAATATTATTATGTCATTGTATTATATGAAGCATAAATATATATATATATATATATATAGGCTTACTTAATTGAATAAGTTCTAGGAATGTCATATATACAGTATATATATATATATATATATATATATATATTTATTTATTTATTTTTATAATATTCAACCGATAATCCTTATATATTGGGGGGAGGTACTCCTTGAATTATATGTGTATTATCATTGATATAGTAGCTGTAAGCTTTAAATATGTATACCATTGTTTTGGTTTTTTTTGTGTATAGAGCTAAGTACTAATTCCACTTACATTGCTTCACTTATAATGAATGTTAATTGAAGTGGTTTTAACATCCTATCTAGGTTATATAAATCCTACAAGGTATACACTATTCTTTACAGAAAGTGACATGGGGGGTAAACATCCATAGGATTTAAGTTTTTCTCCAAGGCTAAGGTCAGAAGGGTATCTTTGAGAAAATAGTTGAATTAAATTCAATAACCCAAACTTTTATACAAGCAAAGAGTGTCCCCTAATAATATGGCAAAGTCATAACCATTTAGAGAATGAGCCCCTATCTGATGTATTTTCATATGGAAAACAAAATCCACGCCCACATTCCCATAGGATAAATGTTCAGTGTAACTGAGAGACGGGGAAGAATTGAAAAGACCAGGAACTAAGTAAGATGGGCTGATGAGGTTCTGACTGATTGGAGACATTTGAAACTGAGGCAGGAGCCAAACGTGACATCTCAGACAACAGACCTATATATTCTTTGAGTATACATTACTATATTTTCTTTAGTCAATTTTCTTGCCATATACATCTGACTGAACCATTATTATCCTTATAGCATCAAGATTTGAATTTAGATGTGGGGGCGTGGTGACCGCGACCCGAGATGGCCGCGTTCTAAGAGCTCACCGCCGGTCCTCGGGCAAATCCACCGCCATCCTCATTGGAGCCTGGATCCATCACCACAACATTGCCCATCCACTGCTGGGCAACCCGGGAGATGCCTAGATCAAAAATTGGTCATCCCGCGCCATCCGCCTTCAAGGACTTTTTCAGGCTACAAGCCGCGGTGTTTCCCAGAGCAGCGGCGGCCGTGATCCACACTTGGACGGCCTAACAGCAGCATTCTGGGCTCCATCCACTAATCTGGCCCTTCCCTCGGTGTACGGGGCCTCCACGGGGAGCAGTGACTCTTCTGGATCTGATTCCCCCTCCACCAGGAGTCCTGTAAAATCGCAGCCACGCATCTCTTCACCTGTGAGGCCTACACAAACTTCAGGTATGGAGGTGAGTGCCCCAGACAGTGTAACACCGGCTGACAGACCCCAGCAACAGGACCCTTTCCTTGCTTTCCCCACTCAGGGATAACCTGTGTCCGATACCACCCTTAAGGAGATGCTAATGTCTCTTAAAGCCTCCCTGCAGACTGACATCTTGGTACTTGTACAACAGTGCAAATCTGACATACAACAAGTGGGAGAGAGAGTTGATAAAGTAGAATGCCTCATGAATACCCATGCTTCCTCCATGAGTGCTCTGGCTAATACACAGACCGCCCACACTGAGGAAATTGCCTGGCTGAGAAATAAGGTCGCTGACTTAGAGGACAGATCAAGAAGGAATAACATCAAAATCAGAGGTATTCCTGAAAGTGTTGCACCTTCTCAGCTTTTGCAGTATACACAGGAACTGCTCTCTTCACTACTCCCTGACCTGTCCACCCTTGAGCTGTCCATAGACAGGGTAAATAGACTACCCAAACCCTCATTCATCGCTACTGACGTCCCACGGGATGTGCTGCTGCGAATGCACTTCTTTCGGTCCAAAGATAATATCATGCTGGCATTCCGGCAAGCCACGCAAGTTCCAGAACGCTATGCTGCGTTTCAACTACTCCCCGACCTCTCCTGCCACACTCTCCAATGGAGAAAAAACCTGGCGACTATCACAAAGGCTCTGCGAAATCACAACGTCCCCCATAAATGGAGGCACCCTGCTACTCTGCTGCTCACCCATAATGGTACATGTCGTAACCCCCCTGGAGGAAGGCCTCTCGCTCCTGTATCAATGGGGCATCATCACCGACCCCTCACCATCTCCCCATCAACCCCAGCTGCCACCACATTTACCTCAAGAATGGAACCTTGTCACCCGGAAGCGCTCTTCCAAGAAATCGATGTACCACCATGGCTCTACAGGCCATAAACCCACTAATCCGCTTTGAGCCCGGGGCCCGCAGAAGACCTCTACCTTATGGTCCCCCCACCGCTTGCTACCACAGAATGTCTGTACTCGCCTTGCCTGCGAGGCTACTTTCTTTATTTTTTTTTGCTGTTTGCTCCTTTTGTTCTGTTTTTTTTTTTTTTTTTATCTATATGCTTTAGCAGTCCAACCCTGATTATTGTGCATTGCAGCTATGTTGCACGTGAACTCCAGCACAGCCCTGTAACAATACAGACGTTGCCCTATGCATATCCCGGATCCCCACCCCTGCTGCACCTCATAATTGCACTTCGGCTGTTTTTCTCCTGCCACCTGCCATGCTTCAGCAGACCTTTCCCTCACTGTCATGTCGCTTAAGATCATCTTATTGAACATGCAGGGTCTCAACCACCCTGCCAAGTGGTTCTCCCTTTGGAAGGAAGCCAAAACTGCCAATGCAGATGTGGTTTGTGCCCAGGAGACCCACTTTACGCGAACCGCAACTCCAAAATTTTCTCAAAAAGACTACCCTCATCTCTTTCTAGCAAGTGCAACAGTAAAGAAGAAAGGAGTATTGATCGCCATCAGGAACTTTGTCAACTTCACCCTCAGAAATTCCCTCCTAGATGATGATGGCTGCTACATTATCCTGACAGGTGATCTGAATAACTGAATAATAAGTATGGGCAGGTAATGTTCTGTGGGGACTTCAACATGACTGCTTGCCCACTGCTAGACATCAAATCCGGTGCTCGTTCTACACACCGCTCTTTGGGGACCTTTCTCCATGTGGAGGGCCTGTACAATGTCTGAAGGTGTCACCACACTACGGAAAGGGACTATACCTTTATTTCCTCCAGACATCATAACTACTCCCGCATCGACATGTTTGTAGTGGACCAGAATCTCCTCCAAAAATCTTCCTCCTCGTCTATACAAGATATTACGTGGTCAGACCATGCCGTTATCTCCATAACGATAGATGGGCAGGCCGATGCCAGGAGGTCTAAAATATGGGGATGTAATGTGAAAGTACTGCAAGACAAGAACTCCTCTGATGTTCTTTGGAAGAGCATCAGGGACTTCTTTGACCTGAATGAGGGCTCGGTTGAGGATGCATGTACCCTCTGGAGTGCCCATAAGGCATACGTAAGGGGCGTCTGTATACAGCAGACTGCCAGACTCAATCGATCCTTCAACAACAAAATTACCACTCTGCTGAATGATATCCATGTCCTGGAAACTCGCAAAAAAAGGGATCCCTCCCCATCTACATCCCAGTCCCCTACTAAATTTAGGGAATCCCTGAGAACCCTCCTCATTAATAGGTACAGCACGCATGTCCACCGCCTGAAAGTAGCCCACTACGGGGGGGGGGGGGGGGGGCAAATAGAACTGGGAAATATCTAGCATCTAGGTTGAAAACTGTTCAAGCCAAATCCAGAATTTCTCATCTCATCTGCGCTTTGGACAGAGCATATATCTCCAACCCCAAAGATATAGCAGACGAGTTAGCAACCTATTATGAGACCCTCTATAACCTAAAAGATGACGCCTTCTCTCCTTCGTTGGAAGCCATACAACACCTTCTCTCCCCATTGCATCTTCCCTCCTTGTCAGCCCTACAATTAGAGGCCCTTAATGCTCCTATCACCACACAAGAAATCAGCAAGACGATTAAGTCCCTGCCTAACAAGAAATACCCCGGTCTGGACGGGTTGCCGAACAAATAATATAAATTATTTGACCCTCTTCTAACTAAATTCCTACTGGATGTTTATACTAAGGTTATCGCTGAGGCCAAACTCCCCTCCGACATGTTGACCGCCCAAATAGTCACTATACCTAAGCCAGGCAAGGATCCCGTAACCCAGACGAATTTCCACCCCATTTTTTTGCTCAACTCTGACGTAAAAAATTACACAAAATTGTTAGTGAATCACCTAATGCAAATTCTCCCCTCTCTGATAGAAAAGGATCAAACAGGCTTCATGCAAATGACGCAAATAGGAGGGTCATTAATCAAATCCACTATGCGAACCATACACAAACGCCTTCTCTGCTTCTGGCCTTGGACACAGAGAAGGCGTTCGATAGGGTTAACTGGCTGTATCTGAAATTGGCCCTGCAGAAATTTGGTTTCTCGGGTAACACTCTTAACGCCATTTTGGCTTTATACTCCTACCCCACAGCAAGAGTTAACGCATCAGGTATGCTTTCTAGGACCTTTGCTATTACCAACGGCACCAGCCAAGCCTGCCAGCTGTCCCCAACCATTTTCAACCTCTCTATTGAACCCCTAGCTGAAGTAGTGCGAGCGGATCCGGCGATAAAAGGTTTTACTATTCATGCTATTCAACATAAACTCAATCTATTCGCAAATTACATAATATTATCCCTAACCGATCCAGCTATCTCCCTCCTGGCAGCCTTTGATGCACTTCTCAATTTTGGGTCCATTTCATACTATACAGTAAATAACTCAAAATCCCTCATACTCAACCTGGGCATGGACAGAATAACGAAATCCTCCCTCCAAAAACATCTCCCTTTCTCCTGGAAGGATGAGGGAATCCCCTACCTGGGAATTATCCTCTCCTCTTCAATATCTGCTATGGTTCACTCTAACTACAAACGCATTCAAACACGGATAGCTAAGGACCTCAATAATTTAACCCGTCATGAAATCTCGTGGTTCAGCAAAATCGCAGCCGTTAAAATGTTTATCGTCCCTCATATACTATATTTATTTAGGTCTCTACCTGTTACCATACCTGCCGCCCACATTACCGCCCTCTACAGACTTATTCACTCCTTTGTATAGAGTGGAAAAAGGGCGAGATGCGCCCATCGCACTCTCTCCCTCCACGGTTCGTTAGAAGGTGCTGGTCTACCGGATCTCCACAACTATTACTTTGCAGCAGTGATTGAACAGTCTAGGCCAGGAATGGGCAAACTACCGGGCTGCCCGAGTAACCTCGGGCAGTGGCGGCTGGGGCGCACAGAGCAGTGTGCCCCGAGCCCGCCCATTGTGTGACAATAGCGGATGAAAATTTGCTATTGTCACACGGATCCTCCTCCTCAGTCCTCCCGCTTCCTGATTGGCCAAAAGGTAAGCCCCATGCCATTGGCTGAGGAGGAGGCGGGAGGACTGAGGACTCGAGGAGACGTTGGGGGACTGAAGAGAAGCGCTGCCTGAGGTAAGTGCACTGGTGTCGCGGGGGGGGGGGGGCCTGGCATATCTGCATTAAAAGGAAGCATGTTGGCATATTTGCATTGAAAGGGGGCCCCCTGGCATATCTGCATTGAAAGGGGGCCCCCTGGCATATCTGCATTGAAAGGGGGCACGCTGGCATATCTGCATTGAAAGGGGGCACGTTGGCATATCTGCATTGAAAGGGGGCACGCTGGAATATCTGCATTGAAAGGGGGCCCCCTGGCATATCTACATTGAAAGGGGGCACGCTGGCATATCTACATTGAAAGGGGGCATGCTGGCATATCTGCAGTGAAAGGGGACACGCTGGCATATCTGCATTGAAAGGGGGCCCCCTGGCATATCTGCATTGAAAGGGGGCACGCTGGCATATCTACACTGAAAGGGGGCACGCTGGCATATCTGCATTGAAAGGGGGCCCCCTGGCATATCTGCATTGAAAGGGGGCATGCTGGCATATCTGCATTAAAAGGGGGCCCCCCGGCATATCTGCATTGAAAGGGGGCATGCTGGCATATCTGCATTGAAAGGGGGCACGCTGGCATATCTGCATTGAAAGGAGGCATGCTGGCATCTCTGCATTGAAAGGGGGCACACATACACACCGTCCATCTACTCTTGGTCCGGCCCTCTGGTCCAATATATAAACCCATTGCGGCCCTCGAGTCAAAAAGTTTGCCCACCCCTGGGCTAATCTGTCTCTGTCCAAATGTGACAGGGAGTGGTTGATCTGGGTACATGTCTGATTTATTGCTTATTGACAATCATATTGCTGGAGGGAGTGGAATTGGGCGGGGAAACGGTGGGGATTGGGGGGGGGACATTCCTTTCAGACACAGTGAGTTCCCCTTAGGGGTGTCCTGGATGTGGATCCCCTCCTTCTGTCAGTCCCTGCATCTCTACTTCTTCCCCACTATTTGTGAGCTTCTCCCACTTCTGCCCCGCTCCAGGGCAATTACCTATCTCCTCTACAGATCTGAATGACATTATTTGAACTTACTAGTTCCTACCCTCAATATTCACTTGCGTGACACTATGTTCAACCATTGACTGCTATTATCCTATGCTTTGTATTTTGGTTTGATTTTTGGTTTGTAACCATGACTTTGGTACAGTTGCATAACGTGTTTTGCCTTTTTGAGTGTTTGTACTTTTGAAAATTCTAATAAAAAATTATTTATGAAAAAAAAAGATTTGAATTTAGATCATTCTAACTGCAGTATGACGGGTCTATTTTTTTTTTTTTTTATCTTGGGAACTTGAGGCTGATTTTAGCCCATAGTAAAAGGGGTAGTTGTGATGTATTCTTAAAATAAATTAACTTAATAGACGTTTATTTTATCAAAAACTATCTGGACTTCTAGCAAGTCTTGGTGCATGGTGTAACAATTTTTGTCCATGCATTTTATTTATACATTGAGTTGTGAACATCTGTTGGCTGAGGGAGGTCACGTGTTAAATAATATCCTTTGATTGCATTCCTCACATTACCTGTGTGATACATATTATTGAATTTTGTTCCGCATTTTGTGTTTATTACCAGTTATCTTTTTGACATTATTCTGCACTGATTTTATTTAATAAATATATATATTTTGCACTAAATTGTATTCCTCTTATCTTCAGGTTAGCGCCACTAAACAATCTCGAGTTTTTGTTGATTTATGGAAATAAGTTGAGAATCTCCTTACTTATAGATTTTTGCTTATTTGCATAAACAGACACTGTTTATCAGAGCAGTATAAACATTCTGGCACCCCCTCCCCCCATAGATTTTTCACCTTAATGCATAGAATTCATTAAGGTGAAAAACCTTAAGGCTTTAGAACCACTTAAATATTATTGTAATTATCTAAAAAAAAAAGTGCTCTTAAAGTGTAATATTGAGTATAAGTTAAGCCAAAATCTACCATTTTAGATTTGGATAGAGTGAACTCCATTATGGAGTTGTGCCTGGAGCTTTCCTAAAAGTAAATTTACTGGGAATGAAGGTAGGAGTAAATCCAGAATTTCAAATTGCCCCTAGAAAAAGAATAGAGGGGGCATCTTCCAATGGTGGCTCTTGCTCTTATGACAACTTACTAAACGACGGGTGAGCATTTTCTTTCTTTAATCTGCCCTATTCACTATCTGAATAAAAATTAAAATCTCCAATTGGCTTAAACTTAGTGTTAGTACATTTTTACTAATTAATTGTTTTGTCATTGTTAGAAAGAGCATTGTGTGTATATAATGATATCCTCCTGAAGAAGTGGTCCGCCACGAAACATGTCGAGGCATACATACCTGGATATTTGAAAGTCCATGTCTGTTTGGAAAAATCAAACCATATATATGCTCATATGATTATTTATAGGCTTTGATACAGTACCTCTTTGCATAACTTTGTTGTTTTTCTTTGTCTCCATTTTTTGTCTTTTAAAAATGTATAAAAATTGTTGGATTTTACATTTTTGCTGATATTTGACTACTACTGTACCGAGAAAGTCCCAACACTATCTTCCCCTTCCCCCCTCTTGCCCTTGACCACACTGGGAGGTGGGTCTTGGGTATATATCCCCAGTTTTTTGTAATATCATCTAAGGGATGTGGGTACCCACCTTTGTCTTTTTATTTCAGGCTTCCTTTTCATGTATATTTATGAATTAAATGTGATATTATATGTTTATATTGCGTTATGAATTTTATGTACATATATGTAATACCCATGTCAGCTCATTGATCTATTTATTGATATATTCTCTTTGATTGCGGCCATGTGTTTCATATAAAGTCCCAATTTATTTTTGTTTATATTTATCCTGTAGTAGGGATGCAAGAATATGACCTTACACTGTCATTTCCTCAATTAAAGTCCCAATCAATTCCCCCTCTTTCCCTTAGCGCAATATTAGCGATTTAGTCTCCCGTTTTGCATAGCCTATTCTCACTCCAACTGCAGAAGAGTGATTGTTGGCTGCGCAATTCGCAGACAATTTTGGTCTGATTATATAGAACACTTGTCTATGGTTTTTATTATACCTGGAAAAAACATAATCCTGCTTTCTTTTACTTTTATTACTGAGCCACATGTCACATTTGCATTTATTGTCTAAGTTGTATTTTATGTGAAAGTTATCTTTTTTGTGTCACCTCAAGTCTAACTATTTATTGTGAATACATGTCTTGTGAATAAATATACTTATATATTCTCGACTGTAGTCTGTATTCACTATGATTGTTATATGCTGTTAAAAAAAATTAATAGATTAAATGGGGTTCAGCGTGGTCCTCAGACTCACACGTGCATTCTATTCACCGACAACTTACTTTGTCACCTCTCCACTAATCTCCACACCAAACATACTAGCCCTATTATATAAATTTGCGAGAGCTTCAGGGCTACAAGTTACCTTGACTAAATCTATGGCACTTAACATCTCTACTCCTCCTTCTCTACTTGAGAGACTTCAAAGTAATTTTCCTTTCCATTGGAGCTCATCCACTCTTCCTTATTTGAGGGTCAACATGACGGCTGACGTGGGTCAACTTTATAATGCAAATTTTCCTACAATTTACAAAAAAACTGGGTGCTGACTTGGACTCATGGTCCATATGTTATCTTTTTCGTGGTTAGGTAGAGTGAACTCTGTCAAAATGACCTTATGGCCAAGGTTATTTATACCTCTTTAGATCTCTTCCAATCCCAATTCTAAAGTCCCCTCTCAATCCAAAATCATTAATTTTGTTTGAGGCTCTAAAGCTCACCGATGTCCCTAAAGTATTCATTTCAGACCACATTCCCAAGGGAGTTTAGGTCTACCAAATTTATGGAGGTACTACCAGTCTGCCCAAGTAGCTCAAATATCCATAGTCTATTCCAGTAATAATAGACCTGACTGGGTTAACATGAAAAGGCAATCAATTCCCAGACACACTATAGATTTTCTTCTTTGGTGTCCCACTAAGACCAGACCACCTATCTTAGCCCTTACTCTCTCACACTCCATGGCCTTATGCGATTCTCTCTATTCTAATACTGCAATTGTGTCCGAACTTTGTCCTCTAAATCGCCTCTTCCATAATCCACAATTCCAACCGGGTCTTTATATTAGAGCTTTCCAGTAGTGGTTAAATAAAGGGTTGTTCACAATAGGGCACTTCTTCTCCACACTGGATCCCTTAATGGTGAGCCACTGTGTTAGCAAACTTGAGATGCCTCATTCGGAGAAATTCAGACTGACTTAAATTCCTAATTTCCTGTTCTCAAGACTTCCTGTCAAGAATTTCCTGTCAAATTCCAAATTTCCTGTTCTGGAAGACCAAGCCAGACCCTCTAAGCAGTGCTGGGACAAGGTCACCCAGCGCCCAGGGCGAACATGCCAAACTGCGCCCCCCCCCAGGTTGTGCATGACCAGTCATCTTACCCATGCCTGATAACCACCCTTGATAATTACACCCATGCATAGAGTGCAAAGTTCAGGACTGAATAATTTACTCCTATGAGGCATTTCATACTGTATATGCATTCATACATACATACAAACACTCAATATATACATTAAACCGCCAATTTATGTACCTGTCTGACCCAAATGTCTTCCCTGAATTTTTTTCATAATAAAGGTTCAAATCCCAACTTCAGGAAAAAAAACAAAAATCAACCCTTGCAATGGGGTCTGAAAAGTCCCAGTATATTCCTAAGACTAGCATGTAAAAAAAAAAAATGGTTTGATATTCTCATTGTGTGTATGGGACTTTTTTATTCTAGGAGCAGAGGATTAGGATAAAACCACTTAGTCCTGGTTCACACTGGTGTGATGCGGGAAACCCTGCTATTCAGTGCCGGTTCTCACACTGCACCAGAATCGCACAGTGGTTTAGACTGAGATCTGCAAATCTCTGGGGGGTGTCAATGTAAAGTTAATGACACCTCCAGATTGGTTCACAGATCGTAGTGCGATCTGTGAAATGGTGCAGGAATTGGATCGCATAGGTGTGAACACCCATGCAATGCGATTCCAGTGCAAACCAAAAAAGGGCCCTGCACCATTATTGTGCAAATGCGATACAATTTCAGCTAAAACATTTGTATGGCTGAAATCACATTGCACAGACATCGCATGTGATCTGCACAACAATGTGGTGCAAATCACATACGATGTCTGGCATCACAATAGTGTGATCTGGCACTTAAACTGGCACACATGCATAGGTTTTTTTTGGTTCAGCCACTTGGCTAAATTGAAAAAAAAAAACACTTACAGATTCATTCATCCACACGAGAGGTGGATGCAGAAATACCCCCCTCGAGGCGTATTCTGGCAGTGGGGACTCTTCCCTGTCAGAATACACTGATCAGCATTGCAGCTTATTGGCTGCAAGCTGCTGATTGAACAAGGTTTTCCAGCAGGCTCCCATTTTACAGATGCTGATCTGACAGGTGGCTTCTGTCTAACAGGCAAGGACACACATAGATCAAAATTCAGCTGGTCCCTGCTGAACCAAACTCATTTTGATCCATGTGTGCCCAGCTTTACCTAAGGGCTCTTTCACACATATAGTCCGTCAAACGGACTCTGTTTGTCTCAGTGGGGGATCAATCCGCCGATCCCCTGCTGAGCAGGAGGAAGACAGCTGTCCTATGCACTGTGTGCGGAGACACAGCTGTCAGGTCCCCATACATCTCTATGGGGGAATCGGATGGGAACGAACCATCTGTCCATTCTCATCCGATCCCATCCGCTGGAAGGATGGAAAATAGGGTCTCCATCCGTCCAGATTTGACGGATCGGATTGTATGTCAGCGGACATCCGATGCACCATAGACATGCATGGGGTGACCGTTCAGATCCG
This sequence comes from Pelophylax lessonae, assembly GCF_965119305.1. Taxonomy (NCBI): domain Eukaryota; kingdom Metazoa; phylum Chordata; class Amphibia; order Anura; family Ranidae; genus Pelophylax; species Pelophylax lessonae. Next base: position 71,964,247 of record NC_138770.1, read on the forward strand.
CCAAAAAACTGACAGGCGGATCTGAACGGTCCGCTTGTGTGAAAGGGGCCTTACTCCTTGCTCCAGTAGGCCCTCTCCAGTGCTGTGACTGGTCCTCGGGAGCTCCTGGGTAAACACTCTGACTGGCTGTGGTCACACTCCAGCCTCATCATAGCATACAGGGTTAAAGAGGAAGTAAACCCATCTCACAAAAATGAAAAAAAAAAAAAAAACCCTGTAAGACAAAGGCATAAAGAGCTAGTGTGCATCGCATACTAGCTCATTATGAAATACTTACCTTAAAACGAAGCCCCCGCAGTGCTGCCCGCTCAGCTACAGGAGGGCCAACATGTTCGGCCGTCCTGCTTCCCATCCTCCGGCCATCTGATTGGCTGGAGGCGCGATTACGTCACGGCACAGGGCTCTGAAGGAACAGCATAGGCGGCCGTTGCTTCAGAGAGCATGCGCCGATGACGTGATCGGCTGCATTAAAAGTAAATATCTCCTAAACAGTGCAAGTTTAGGAGATATTTATAGCGCCTATAGGTAAGCCTTATTAAAGGCTTACCTATAGGTACAATTTGAAAGAGAGGGTTTACAACCACTTTAATGTTCCTGTATGGTAAATGCTGAGACTTTGGGTGGAAGAGGAGAGCGCTGCAGCTGGCTGGAGAAAGTATACATGAGGCTATTTCCCCCAGCACTGCAAGGGTGGACTGTTTCACTTTGCTGGAGTTGGGCTGCAACATCTCACTTGTTTATGATCAAATCTTTGACTAGGTTAGGATTCGGAATATACCGGGACTTTTCAGGTTCTACATACTATATCTTATGAAAAGGCAGGATTTTCATTAAGATATAGTGTGTATGTGGAATACATCTACAGTATGTGGAGCCTGAAAAGTCCCAGTATATTCCTAACCTATTTAAAACATTTTAATTTCTCTTTAGTAAACCTGCACTGCAAGGATCAGTACAGGCGCACAGCACAGCATTGCACAGTGTAAAACAGGACAGGACACATCGGGACTCACAGAAGGAGAAAATTCAGTCTGCTGTCTCTTATCTTCAGTCTGCAGAGGAGGAGAACTCCAATGTCTGCTGGGCAAAAAGCAGTGATCGAGGCCGCAGTGTAGTGTGCTCTGCTTGCTCCGCCCACCTGTACAGGAGCTCTCACTGCTCCGATCCAACCAGCCAGCCTGTCCTAAACCGGTGCCGGGGAGAGTGTTTCTCTCCTTTCCATCAAGGGGCGGGAAGCCTGCAGGAGGTATGGGCGCATTATTAGCTCTGCTTTTGGACAGGCTTTAGGAACACAGGAGCTTAGAAAAAAAGGTGATGCTTGAATGTTTTTGGCGCCCCCTCCCACACTCCGCCCAGGGCAGCTTCTCCTCCTGCCCACCCCTTGTACCGGCCCTGCCTCTGAGGGTTAATCCATATGAACATTGGTGCTTTAAAACCATGGCTCTCCTTAATATACTAATCATTAGCAGAAACTTTGGAAAAATCCTCATATGCTCTACTATGGAAACAGGATTTAGAATTTACCCAGAATTCAGATACCTGGTTACCAATACATCCAACGATCCTTTAAAGGGGTTGTAAATGTCTCTGGTAGAGGCTAGTATTAAAATGTTTACAAGATGATATCACTTTCCTTCACGCATAGCTAAGATTAACCCGGGTTTGTCCCCATTCTGTTTTAGGGGCTGCGGACATTTGGTTAATCTTCTTCATACCTGGTGGCATTGTCCCCGCATAAGGTTTTTTTTGGAATAAGATTTTTCATTTGCTTGGGAAGGTCACAGGTTTGGCAATCCCCAAATCTCCATGAATTGCTCTATTAAATGAAAAGGTGGGAAAATTTTCTAAAAACCTTCAATAATTGATTTATTTTATCCTGTTGGGGGCCAAGATTACAATTGCTAGAGCATGGAAACAGACTTCTGTGTCCTTTCTAGCAGCAAAGCGAAAGATTTCATAGGATAATGACCCAGGAAAAAGCTATCAGTATTCTCCAGGATATAGTCCAGAAATTAGATTCAGTCTGGGAGCCCTGGGCAGACTACATACATTTCTTCTTCCTACTCATAAGTATTCTTCTTCAAACTCAAGTTTCCTCTGTCTACCCTCTTTTTCACTTGCTTCCCCCCTCTCTCTTCTACTTACTCTTCTTTTTCCTATCATACCCTCCCTTTTCTTTTGTTTTTTGTATTTTTTTATTTTTTATTATTTTTGTCTGGCATTCCAGACTTTGGTTGTTTACTGGATATTATTGTTTATTTGTTTTCCCACGTAATATTCATTGATATAGGAGGGAGGGGCCAGGATCACAGAAGGGGGACCTGAGAAGAGGAGGATCCGGGCTGCTCTAAGCAAATCCACAGAACACAGGTTCAGAGGCTGATATAAATCACCAAGTGAGTTTAATTACCACTAGGGTTGAGTGAACCTGTAAAGTTCAGGTTCGTACCGGACTTTAGGGTTTTTGGAACCCAGACCTGAACCTGAACATTTTACTGTATGTTCGGTATCCAGTTCGGTGTTCAGCAATTTAATGGCGCATTAAAAAAAGCTGCAGGGCAGCCAAGCAACAAGCGTTAAACTAGTGTGCCCTTAGAAGCCATCATAGCCATGCCTACTAATGGCATGGCTGTGATTGGCCAGTGCAGCATGTGACCCAGCCTCTATATAAGCTGGAATCACGTAGCGCCGCACGTCACTCTCCTCTATCTAGTGTAGGGAAAGGATGCGGCTGATGCTTTGAGGGAGAGAATAGGAGTGAACAGAATTAGAGTTGAGCGGACACCTGGATGTTTTATTCTTTAATCAGAACTCAGTCAGCGTGCGATCTACATAGATTTTTTTGTGTGGGTGCAGTGCACAATCTTTTTACCCTGCCCTGAGCCCAGTGACAGAGAAAAATTACTTTTACCCGTCTGTTAGTTAGGTTGGTGGAGGGGGGGGCATTTTATGCAAGCTCAGTGCACCAGCACTGCATATGTGCTTTTGTGAAATTTTTGACACCCTTTTTTGGCAGTACACTCCAACTGGGGCCTCTGCAGCATTATTCAGTGTGCATTTTAAGCTATATAGCTATAATTTTCTGGGTTTTTAAAAACACCCTTTTTGGGCTAAAATCCACAATTTTATAGCCCTTGCTGCATCTGTACATGTAGAATTCAAGCATTATATACTGTCGTCATATTGTGTTAGTAAAAAAACACCCTTTTTGGGCAAAATACACAATTTTACAGCCCTTGTTTGGTGAATGTGTGATAAAAACAAGCTTGAAAGACTTCAAGAATTTTCAGGCTTTGAAAAAACACCCATTTCTGGTATTATCCTCCATCTGGGGCCTCTGGCGCATTATTCAGTGTGCATTGTAAGCTATATAGCTATAATTTTCTTTTTTTTTAAAAAACACCCCTTTTGGGCTAAAATCCACAATTTTATAGCCCTTGCTGCATCTGTATGTGTAGAATTCAAGCGTTATATACTGCTGTCATAATGTGTTAGTAAAAAACCACCCTTTTTGGGCAAAATACACAATTTTACAGCCCTTGCTTGGTGCATCTGTAATAAAAACAAGATAGAAATACTTCAAGAATTTCCAGGCTTTGAAAAAACACCCATTTCTGGTAATATCCTCCATCTGGGGCCTCTGGCGCATTATTCAGTGTGCATTGTAAGCTATATAGCTATAATTTTCTGGGTTTTTAAAAACACCCTTTTTGGGCTAAAATCCACAATTTTATAGCCCTTGCTGCATCTGTACGTGTAGAATTCAAGTGTTATATACTGCTGTCATATTGTGTTAGTAAAAAAAAAAACACCCTTTTTGGGCAAAATACACAATTGTACGCCCCTTGCTTGGTGCATCTGTGATAAAAACAAGCTTGAAATACTTCAAGAATTTTCAGGCTTTGAAAAAACACCCATTTCTGGCAATACCCTACATTTGGGGCCTCTGGTGCATTATTCAGTGTGCATTGTAAGCTACAGTAAATAGCTATAATTTTCTGGGTTTTTAAAAACACCCTTTTTGGGCAAAAATCCACAATTTCATAGCCCTTGCTGCATCTGTCATTGTGAGATACACCCTTTCGATACTGTTGTTCTATTCTGCTATTCAAAAACACTGATTTAGGGCAAGATCCTAAATTTGAGAAATATGAGGAGAACGTCAAATAAGGGACGTGGCCCCGGTCGTGGTGCTGCTGGTGGAGCCCCTGTTGCAAGGAGAGGACGTGGTCGATCTGTGCCAGCTACACGCACAAGTGAAACACCTTTCTCAGGGGCGAGTAAGCGACAGAACCTGCAGCAGTATTTGGTCAGGCCTAATGCGGCTCTACAAATGTTGAGGCCAGAACAAGTACAGGTGATAGTAGATTGGGTTGCTGACAGTGCATCCAGTTCCGTCACATTGTCTCCCACCCAATCTCCTGCTGAAAGATCAGAGTTGGCACCTGCAGCCTATGTCCATCAGTCTTTCACCTCACCCCCTTGCAAATCAGTCAAGCAGTCTGAGTCCCAAGTCATGCAGCAGTTTTTTTTTGCTTTTTGATGACTCTCTTAGCAGGGTTTCCCAGGGCCATCCACCTAGCCCTGCCCCAGAAGTGGAAGAGATCGAGTGCACCGATGCCCAACCACTTATGTTTAAAGATGAGTACATGGGAGGACCATCGCAGCACGTCCCGGATGATGACAAAACACAGATGCCAACTGCTGTGGATTTCGGAATTGTGCAGACTGACAAGGAGGGCGGGGGTGAAGACTGGGTGGAAGATGATGTGGAGAATGATGAGGTCCTCGACCCCACATGGAATCAATGTCATGCAGGTGACCTGTGTGGTTCGAAGGAAGAGGCGGTGGTCGCACAGAGCCACCAGCACAGCAGAAGAGGGAGCAGGGTGCAAAAGCAGAGCGGCCGTCCCCTAGACAGCACGCCTGCTACTGCCAAACGCAGCAAAGGACCGAGCACACCAAAGCCAGCTCCAAGAAGTTCCCCAGCATGGCAGTTCATCAGACAATGTGCTGATGACAAGACACGAGTGGTTTGCACGCTGTGCAATCAGAGCCTGAAGCGAGGCATAAACGTTCTCAACCTGAGCACAACCTGCATGACCAGGCATCTAAGTGCAAAGCATGAGCTGCAGTGGAGTAGACACCTCAAAAACCAAGAAAGGTCTCTGTCTCCTCCTGCTTCCTCTTCTGCTGCTGCAGTCTCGGCCTCTAAATCCACCTGTAGTGACAGTGGCACCTGCCACACCGCAAACAGAGGATCTGCCAGCAACACCCCCACCTGGGTCACCAACCATCTCCACAAAGTCCCATGGAAGCGTTCAACTCTCTATCTCCCAAACACTGGAGCGGAAGAGGAAGTACCCCCCTACCCACCCGAGATCCCTGGCCCTGAATGCCAGCATTTCAAAACTCCTGGCCTTTGAAATGCTGTCATTCCATCTGGTGGAGACGCAGAGTTTTAAATGCCTTATGGTGGTGGCTGTCCCACAGTACGTCGTGCCCAGTCGCCACTACTTTTCCAGGTGAGCCAGCCCTTCCCTGCACAACCAAGTGGGGGACAAAATCAGGTGTGCACTGCGCAACGCCATCTGTGGCAAGGTCCACCAAATTATGGATACGTGGACCAATAAGGACAGTCAGAGACGTTATATCTCCCTAACAGCACACTGGGTAAATGCAGTGGCGGCTGGTCCTGAGGCAGATAGCAATTTGGCGCATGTCCTTGCACCATGAGGATTGCAGGGCGCTTCAGTTTGCCTCCTGTTGCTAACTCCTCCTACTCCGGTTCCTCATCCTCTACCGCCTCCTCATCCGGTCAGCGTAACACCTTCACCACCAACTTCAGCACAGCCAGGGGTAAACGACAGCAGGCAGTTTTAAAACTTGCCTGTTTGGGGGAAAAACCCCACACCGCGCAGGAGTTGTGGAGGGGCATTGAACAACAGACCGAGTTCTGGAGGATGACGAGGTGGAGGATGAGGAGGAGGAGATGGAGGAGGAAGAACCACGTTCACAGCAGGGTGGCACCCAGACCATCTCGAAGCCATCACTGGTGCGTGGCTGGGGGGATACAGAGGACACAGACGATACACCTCCCACAAAGGACAGTTTTTTGTTGCCTCTGGGCAGCCTGGCACACATGAGTGATTACATGCTGCAGTGTCTCCGCAACGACCGCCGAGTTTCCCACATTATAACTTGTGCTGATTACTGGGTGGCCACACTGCTGGATCCCCATTACAAGGACAACATACTGTCCTTAATTCCCTCACTGGAGCATGATCGTAAGATGCGCGAGTACAAGCCCACGCTGGTAGATGCTCTGCTGGTGGCATTCCCACCTGACAACGGGGGCACAGTGGAAGCACAAGGTGAAAGCAGAGGAGGAGGAAAAGGTAGCCAACGCAGCCGGGGCACCGCCAGCTCCTCAGAAGGCAGGGTTAGCATGGCCGAAATGTGGAAAAACTTTGTCAACACGCCACAACAACCAGCATCACCAGCTGATATAGAATGTCTAAGCAGGAGGCAGCATTTCACCAACATAGTGGAGCAGTATGTGTGCACACGCCTAGATGTACTGAATGACAGGTCTGCCCCCTTCAACTTCTGGGTCTCCAAATTGGACATATGGCCTGAGCTTGCCCTTTACGCCTTGGAGGTGCTGGCCTGCCCTGCAGCCAGTGTATTATCTGAATGTGTATTTAGCATGGCAGGGGGCGTTATCACAGACAAGCGCAGCCGCCTGTCCAGAGCCAATGTGGACAAGCTCATTAAAATGAACCAGGCATGAATCCCACAGGACTTGTCCATACTTTGTGCAGAATAGAGATGGATACCGGCCTTACCCAGCCATTGTTGTATTTTTGATCTTTCTCACTCTTTTGGGGTGTACCCTAATTTAAAAAAAAAAATGAAATTTAAAACAAAAACCAGTGTTGGCTACCTCATCCTCCTCCACCGCCGCTTCCACCTACACCGCCACATCCACTGCCACCTCAACCTCCTACTCCATTTGGACCTCGTCCTCCTAGATCAAGATTATTATTTTTTATTTGTATGTATTTTATGTTATTTTAACTTATTTCCCTATCCATATTTGTTTGCAGAGCACTTGCCATGCTCTTAACAACATTTTGCTGCCATTTGCAGCCCTCTAGCCCTTTCCATGTTTTTTTTAGAGCCATTTTAGTGCTCAAAAGTTCGGGTCCCTATTGACTTCAATGGGGTTCGGGGTCAAGTTTGGGTTAAGTTCGGGTACCGAACTCAAACTTTTTAGATGTGGTGGCTGTATTAGCTTTCTCTTCTTTGGCTTTTTTCCCCTCTGTTTTCACCTGGTGATCTGGCCATTAACGCCGCTTTCACACATACGGACTGTTTGTCCATTTTTCATCCATCCGTTGACAGAAGAAAATCAGGCATCAATGCATTCCTATGGAAAGACGGATATCAACGAATGATCATCTGTTTACATCCATTTTCATCCGCTTCCATCAATATCCGTTTTTTTGTACGGATGAAAGCTCTATTTTTCTTCCTTAAAAAAAAAAAAAAAAACGGATCAAATGAAAAAACGGATGTAAACTGAGAGTTTTTCATCCATTTTTGCATTGGTAGTGGACATTAAAAAAATGGATGAAAAAATGGACGAAAAACAGATGAAAAACTGATGAATACTTCATCCATTTTTACGTGACTGAACTGATGAAATGAACGGCCCGTAGTTGTGAAAGGGGCCTTACACTCCATGGGGTTGCTATACTAAAACTGGAGAGTGTAAAATCTGGTGCAGCTAGAAACCAATCAGCTCCCAGGTTTTTTTTTGTCAAAGCATAATTGGACAAGCTGAAGTTAGAAGCTTTTTGGCTACTATGCATAGCTGCACCAGATTCTCCAGTTATACTCCAGTTTTTTAAATGACCTCCTCCAGGGGCGGCTGGTGCTCCATGGGCCGGCAGACAGACCACACCATACCCCCCTACCACACAAGCTCCAGCCTGCACTGTCACACCCACCCTTTGTCCCCGGTCCCCCACCAGCTCCAGGCCGCACTGTCCCCCGTCTCCCACCAGCTCCTGCCAGCACTGTCCCCCACCAGCTCCAGCCTGCACTGTCCCCCGTCAACCACCAGCTCCAGCCTGCACTGTCCCCCATCCCCCACCAGCTCCAGCCCCCACCAGCTCCATCCTGCACTGTCCCCCACCAGCTCCAGCCCACACTGTCCCCCACTAGCTCCAGCATGCACTGTCCCCCACCAGCTCCATCCTGCACTGTCCCCTGTACCCCACCAGCTCCAGCACACACTGTCCCCCACCAGCTCCAGCATGCACTGTCCCCCATCCCCTACCCAGCTCCAGTCCACACTGTCCCCCAGCAGCTCCATCCTGATTTGTCCCCCGTCCCCCACCAGCTTCAGCCCGCACTGTCCCCCAGCAGCTCCATCCTGCACTGTCCCCCATCCCCCACCAGTTCCAGCCCGCACTGTCCCCCAGCAGCTCCAGCCTGCACTCCCCCCCCCCCCGATTGCCGGCTCACTCACCCTGGGCAGGCACCTCAGTCTCCTCCCTCCTCCGCTTATTCATTTGCTATTGTCACACAACTGGGTGGGCTCGGGCACAGTGCTCTGCGCCCCAAGCCCACCCTTTTTTGAAGCATGCTTCAAAATAAAAAATAAAAACCCATTGGAATCCATGCGTCCGGCGCCCTGCATGTAGATTAGGGGGCCGGATGCATGGACGGGGCGCCCCCCAATGCACCAGCCGCTACTGACCTCCTCCCTGTATTAGAGTGCCCCCAGCAGCATGGTTAGTCTGGGGGGAGGGGAGTGTTAGGCCCCTTTCACACAGGCTTTCCAATCAGGTCCATCTGTCAGTTTTTCAGGCGGACCTGATCGGATGCTCCATGCACCCCTATGGAGCAGCGGATGTCAGTGGGGACATGTCCGCTGACACCCGCTGCTATCCAATCCAATCCTGTCCATGAAATCTGGACGCATGGACACCCTATTTTCCATCCGTCTGGAGGATCGGATTGGATAGGATTGGATGAAAATGGACAGGCGGTCCGTTATCATCTGATCTCCCATAGAGGAGGTCTGTCTCAGCACAGTAAGCGGAGATGGACCTGTCATCCGTCTGCTCAGCCGGGACCGGGCGCACCGCTCATGTGAAAGGACCCTTAGTTGTACTAGCAGATTTAGATACACTAACAAATTGAAGCCAAACTCCAAATCACACTGCAGTTACACAAGTTAGTAGTTACAGTTTTTTTTTTTTCTTTTGGGATAAAGGTTTGTAACACTGTAAACTGCTACATACTGTATGCAGGAGAGCTTGTTCGGTTGAAAAACAACAGACATGTTACACAGAAATAAGACAATCCAGGTCCATATTTTGCTATGAAGTGATTATACTTTTTTATTTTTATGCAAGAGAAACAATGAGGAAATGTAACATAAAAAAGAATACACAAATATCCTTCAGTGAGGAGATTTCCATTCACTTCCTGTCTTCCTGACATATATAGATTGAAAGGGAAGTCCATTAAATCTAAGCAGTATTTATTTTTGTAATATTTTTTTTATTTATTTTTTAAATTGTCTTTGTTCTCAGGGTGGAGATTTCCCCCTTGCTTCCTCTTTCATGATTGAAAAACAGGAAATCAGAGAAAATCTCCCCAATAAGGACATAGACAGCAGGAAGTACCAGACAGAGGCTCTAGCCCTACCTCACTGTATCCTAAACTAAAGAAGTTTTGAATGAAGCTGGGCTTTCAGAGATAGTAGGGAATAATTCCTTCAGGTAACAGTGAGGGCCAGTTCACACCACATGCAGTCCAGTGCGTTTTTTTTCTGCATCAAAAATGCATGGCTAGTCGGTTATATGGTTTCCATTGGCATAGTTCACACCAGTGCAGTCAGTTCCAGTGTGTTCCAGTTCAAGAAAAAAAAGTAGAACATGCTGTATTTTTTTTGCACTGGACTGTACTGACGCATAAAAAACGCACATGAACACACCTAAAGGCACCAAAAACGCACTGGAACACACATGTCCTTATTTAAGGTTAAGGACCAGTTCACACCACATGCAGTCCAGTGCATTTTTTTTCTGCATCAAAAAATGCATGGATAGTCGGTCATATGGTTTCCAATGGCATAGTTCACACCATTGGTTGCAGTTCCAGAAAAAGAAGTTGAACATGCTGTATTTTTTCTGCACTGAACTGTACTGGAACGTGGTAAAATGCATCAAAAACGCACATGAACGCACCTAAATGCACCAAAAGCGCACTGGAACACACATGTCCTTATTTAAGGTTAAGGACCAGTTCACACCACATGCAGTCTGTATGAAAGTAGGCTGTATGGTTTTCAATGGCATAGTTCAGACCAGTGCGGTTAGTTCCAGAGCGTGCCAGGAAAAAAAGTAAAACATGCTGCATTTTTCCTGCACTGGACTGTACTGGATTGCTGTAAAATGCATCAACAAACGCACTGGAACGCACCAAAAATGCACTGGAACACACAAGTCCTTATTTAACCACTTAAGGACCGCCCCATGTACATTTACTGTGGCAGGGCGGCTCTTAAGTGCAAAATCACATACCTGTACTTGATTTTGTTAAATGGTTCTAGGGGGAGCTTGTGCGCCACTGGAGCCGCGCTCCCGCTGTTATACAACACAGCGGGAGCCAATCGGCAGGTCCAGCGGCCGCGATAGCCACCCGCGATCATTCAGGAGAATAACAGAATTGTTGGTCTTTTTTTGTTTATGGTGCAAAAAATAAAAACCGCACAGGTGATCAAATACCACCAAAAGAAAGCTCTATTAGTGGGAAAAAAAGGACATCAATTTTATTTAGGTACGCATCGCACAACCGCGCAATTGTCAGTTAAAGCAACCTAGTGCCGTATCACAAAAAATGGCCTGGTCATAATGGGGGGGGGGGGGTAAAACCTTCCTGGGGCTGAAGTGGTTAAGGTTAAGAAAAAAGAAGGGGAAAAAATGCACCAAAAAATGTAATGCAACGCATCAAAAACGCACATCTGGAACGCATCAGGACTGCTTTTCAATGGTGTGAGCTGGCCCTAAGAAAAAAGAGGGAAAAAATGCAATGGACCGCATCAAAAATGCGCATGCAAAAAAGCATCCCGATTGCCACTAGTTAAGACAGTGGCCACTTGTCACCAGCTTGTTGAGCTTCTTTATAAAGCATTCGTAGCATTCATTGTCAAAGCAGCGAAACACAGCCATGTGCTTCTTAATTTGCAACAAACCAGCCTCAATTTCCTCTATTCTTAAAATATCATGATTATATAATTTATTGTATACAAATGCTTTGTTGTTTTGAAATTTACTAAACAACGGAAGTTTCTGGGTGATATTCCTGTCATCCCTTGGGTTGAGGCACCTGCCCACACATGGGGAGTTAAGACTGAGGAAGATGGCACAGACTGCATTAGGATTATTATTCACCAATCGCTGGAAAGGGGAGATGATGAATCCGACTGGTGGGAACAGCAGACGATGTTCAGAATGAGAGCTTTGCCCACCTTGTCCTCTAGGAGTTGCCAAAACCATTTGTTTTCCATTATATATTACCTGGTCATTATTTAAGGCATTGGTAATTTCAGCCTCTTTTTCATTTTGCAGGATTTGGAGATTGTTGTCATTCGAAGAGAGACTGTCACATTCTTGTTTGGAGAAAACTGCTACATAGGCATATTGCCTTGTATTACCCCTGAAATTATTAAAAATAAAGATATAATCAATGAAAACAATAAATAAAAAGGAAAGCATTGTATTTTAAGCCCAACTGAAGCTTTAAGCTGGCCATACACTACCCGAAAATCGTTTGAAAATCTGTCATTTTGTCTGATCGTTCGTTTTTCTTCCAGTTAATAGGCACAAATAGAAAATCGTTTTTAACTTTTCAGAGCCGAAAAATCGAAGGAACAGTTTGGAAAATTCTGCCGAACGAATGATAAATTGAAAGGTTAATGTGTTTCTCGGGCCAAACTGTTAGCACTAAGCATATGTGACGAACTTAACGAAAAACGTCCATTTAACGATTTATCATTCGAAATTTGGTCATTACATGATGGCACGATCGTCTGCTCTCACGGCCAATTTTTCGTTTTTCGAAAATGAGTTTGAACGATTTTTCGGGTAGTGTATGACCAGCTTTAGTTTAAATGAGCTAAATAGATTCCAAATACCGTATGTAACAAAACAAATGGCTTGATAGGTATGTTTTATTTAGAAAGCAGCAGCACCCTGAGTAGAAAAGCCTGCCCCCTGCCAGCTATAGGGCCTGATTTAGCAGGGGGCATAAAAGTCCTTTGCAGACAGACTACTGCTTTCACACAGGATCCAAAGCATACTGGAAAAAGCTTTTCTACTCAAGCTGTAGCTGCTTTCTAAGAACAAATTCGAAGGCACATGTGTCAAACACAAGGCCCGCGGCCAAATCCAATATCATGTGGCCCACACACCTCTCCTCTAGAGATGTCCCAAACTATTCGCCGCCGAACAGTTCCCGGCGAACATCGCTTGTTCGCGTTCTCCTCGGCGGGCGAACATATGCGATGTTCAGTCCGCCCCCTATACATCATCATTGAGCAAACTTTGACCCTGTACCTCACAGTCAGCAGACACATTCCAGCCAATCAGCATACCTCCCTCCCAGACCCTCCCACCTCCTATAAAAAAGCAAGGACAGCATCCATCTTAGATTATTCTGAAGCTGCAGTGTTATGCCCCGTACACACGTGCAGATTATCTGCAGACTTTTGTCTGCAGACTTACCTTTTCTATGTAGTGCAAGGGCCTGCCGGATTGCATACAAATTGAAAGTGTTTAGGTTTGACCTCATATTATATGGTTTTGGTAAATCTGCAGACAAAAGTCTGCAGATAATCTGCACGTGTGTATGGGGCATAAGTTAGAGCAAGGAAAGTGCTGCTGCTGCTGCTGCTGAGTTAATAGGGAAATCTTTAGCTAGGCCAGTGTTTTGTGTCCACTCCTGCTGTAAGGACAGCGTCCTGACAGCACCCCAAAAAGCCCTTTTTAGGGCTGGTATATCAGTCTGCTTTTATTTATTTTTTTCTATATATACATATACAGACTGTACTGTGTGCAAACCACTCATGTCGGGTGGCACAGTACCTTGCAGATAAAAAAGTCATTTAAATTTTACCCTTTAATATAATTTTTAGTTATCTGCCAGTGTGTGTCAGGCCCACTGACTGAACTGTGCCCACTGCCAGTGCCCACCACTCATATAGGGTGGCACAGCACCTTGCAGATAAAAAATTCATTTCATTTTTCCTCTGTAATATAATTGCAGTTGCCTGCCAATGAGTGTCAGGTCCACAGACTGTACTGTGCCCACCGCCCACCACTCATATAGGGTGGCACAGAACCTTGCAGATAAAAAAATAATTTAATTTTTCCTATAATAAAAAATAAAATTAATCCAGAAAAAACAGGAACTGGCTTTTTCATTCGAATTTCAGTAGCTCAGGGATGGTGATAACCTCTTACCAAATAAATAGGATGATAACATATACCAAAATATATGAATCAGATGTGATAAATATAAGCATAAAATCATAAATACATAAAAGCATGAAATCACATCAATAGGAGTCCATAAAGTCCATAGGTATAAAGTGCATAGAGCAATGAAAGTGCAAACATGAAGGATCACAGGTGCAACTTATGGGGACCATCCTTGCTTGCCACCACCACACAGTGCCGGGAGAAGTATCTGAAATTCAGACTCACTATAAATTTACCAGGAAATCTTCCAGAGGAGTCTTTGCAGCACAAATCAGAGATCGGGAGGAAATCTGATTTTACTATATGCTGTTGTTGGCTAGTCCATGAGAGTGGTTCGGCATAGGCGTCTGGTGAGTCTGAATTTCAAATACTTCTCCCAGCACTGTGTGGTGGTGGCAAGCAAGGATGGTCCCCATAAGTTGCACCTGTGATCCTTCATGTTTGCACTTTCATTGCTCTATGCACTTTATACCTATGGACTTTAAGGACTCCTATTGATGTGATTTCATGCTTTTATGTATTTATGATTTTATGCTTATATTTATCACATCTGATTCATATATTTTGGTATATGTTATCATCCTATTTATTTGGTAAGAGGTTATCACCATCCCTGCGCTACTAAAATTTGAATGAAAAAGCCAGTTCCTGTTTTTTGTGTTATTCTGTCAGGTTTGTGTTACCTGTATTTCCTAAAGCGCAGTGGATTACAACATTACAATAACTATTAATTTAGTACAAGTAGTGATATTTATATATTTCATTTTTCCTCTGTAATATAATTGCAGTTGCCTGCCAGTGAGTGTCAGGCCCACAGACTGTACTGTGCCCACTGCCCACCACTCAGACCCTGCTATATCAGGATTCTCCATCTCCGGTACCCACCACAAAATAAATTTGTTTGCGGATGACATCATCCTCATACTGACAGATCCCTCCCGTTCCCTACCGGCTGCGTACCACGCTCTTCAAACCTTTAGCAAAGTCTCATATTACCGACTTAATGCGACCAAATCTTCAATTCTTGACCTGGGTGTGAGTGAGATCGCAAGGTCTCACTTACAGTGCTCTATCCCCATCCCCTGGACCTCAAACTGCATTCATTACCTAGGTATAGATGTCACTGCCGCACCAAACATATCTCTCCACAAACCTGACCCAGATTCTTAAGAAAACTAAATATTGCGCTGAAACATATCGGAAAAACGGAATTAGCATGGTGTGGACGCCTGGCAGCCTACAAAATGATCATCCTGCCCCAAATCCTTTATCTTTTCAGAAACCTGCCTATCCCCTTCCCGTATACTAGTCTATCCTTGCTAACTAAATCACTTCACAAATTTCTATGGGACGGTAAACGAGCAAGGTGTGCATCCTCTATTCTTCATAAACGTAAACAGTTAGGAGGAGCGGGCCTACCCGACCTTCACTCTTACTACTGGGCGAATAATCTATCCCAAATGAAACTATGGCTCCAACACTCTTCCCCCCCATATGGGTAGACCTAGAGACTGCCATATCACCTATCAGGGATTTACACCTACTCCTTCTTAGTGACAGATGGCTACACTGGGACCTAAAGACATTTACGCTGCCTATGCAAGCCTCTCTAAGAGCTTGGCGTAGACCCACACCCCCCCCCCCCCCCCATTTTAATGTCAACGTGTTACCGCACACTCCTATGCCTGTATCCCTACTGAGCGCACATATTCCGGATCTTGCCCTACAGACCCTTCGACAACTAACTGTTACGGATATATCGCAATTTTTCAGGGATGATAACGTGGTACCTAGCTCCACTCTCATTCAGATGCATAACCTCCCTGCCTCGATGCACTTCACTATCCTCCGCATACACCACTTCCTCTCCTGGAAACCACTTAGAGAAATCTTAGTTGACAAACAAATTTGGGACCAATATGCCCTCTGCTCTAAAAAACCCAAAGGCCTCTCCTATTTCTCCTATTACTATGACATCCTACTTGACAACACATCTTTTCTAAAACCCGCCCCCCCCCCATGTTTAAATGGGAAATAAACTTCGGCACAACCTTTTCCGTCACTCAGTGGCAACATGCGCTGCGGATAGTACATAAACACACCCACTGTGCTACCCACTGGGAAATGGCCATGAAGATAACCAACAGGTGGTATTATACGCCATACCGCCTGGCAGGTTTCTCACAAACAAATAGTCCACAGTTCATGGCTGGAGACCATGAAGCAAGGCTTTAGCACAGGTCAAGAGGCTCTACTCACAGGATCCTGGGAACACAATCAGTCCAAAGGTGCAGCCTCCAGTAATGTAGTTCAGCTTCCAGCCTAAGGGCTCCAGGGACAATCCACCCCCTCCTCTCGGTTCACAGAACCATCCCCACAAGGGGAAAAAGATTGTCTCTTTATGGTTCCAGACTATTTAACAGCAGCCCAGCCACCAACTGGGCATACCTCCCCAGGGATTGGCTAGGCCCTGCTAAATATTCAGGCTAGATAAATTAATTCTCCCTCCCTAAGCTGTAAAAATGTATTTTAGAGGCAGGGGAAAGTAATCAAAATTCCCAGCCTGTGAAGCTCTAAGCAGACAAACCCAAACAATACCGGCTCTACTAGGAGAGCACTACATTGGCGCCTAATGCAGAAAGAAAATGGTGGACAAAGTAAACTTGGTAACCTGGAGGGTGCCTGGGATAGGGTGGGTTAGAAATTATCTGTCAGGTTTTCTTAAGTTCATCATCATTTGTAATTATTACACATACAAGTAACAATACTTACAGATTGAAACGATTTTTGATGTACTGCGTCGCTCTGTGAACGTCTCTAGCAGTAAGCGGTGTGCCAGTCTTGACGCAACTCCATAGGCAAAGCAATATGAAGATGAAACGTCCCATTTTAACCTGCAATCAAGAGATATTTTATGAATGTTTTACATGTTTACATATCCTTAATAATATAATGTGTAAGGTATACCTTCAATTTGTCATGTGTCACTTCCAGTCTTGAATTTAGCTCAACTGAGCATGCTCCAGCAATGACATCACACCTTTAGGCACACATTTTAATTTTTACCTAGCAAGATCCCACTCCCAACGCACACAGGTTGATATTTACCTAGTAAGATGCCACCCCTAGAAAGCACATGACTTGCAGTACCCACAATCCACAATACAAACAGCATAACATCCAGTTCACACAATGGTCATTCCCCAGTGAGCTCCCATCCCCGGTACACACACAAATTGGTCCACCATGCAAATTGCATATTAACCATTGTCCATATCTTTCTCTCAGACATTGCTCACTGCACTTGCCCACAAAGTCCAAAAGTTTTGGCATCACTCCCCCCAGATAGAAAGTTTCCTATGTTTTTTAGTGAAGGACTTTTTTTTTTGGTCCACCTCACTATAATACTTTCTCATTGGCCCCCAAGCTCTACTGCAGTCTCTTTCAACCAGGGCTCCCGGGCACTCTGGAGTGCGTTCAGGTTTTTTCAGGGTTGCATTGGCATAATGCCTAAAAATTGCCCAAAATTAGATACAAGTCAGTGGGTGGATCAAACCTGCCTATTAACCGCTTCCATACCAGACGAATTCCAGCATTCCTCTCCTACATGTAAAAAATCAACCTTTTTTTGCAAGAAAATTACTCAGAACCCCAAAACATGACATATATTTTTTTTAGTAGAGACCCTAGGAAACAAAATGGCGGTCATTGCAAATTTTTATGTCACACGGTATTTGCGCAGCAATTTTTCAAACGCAATTTGCTCTCACTCTAATGTTCACGGTGATACCTCACACGTGTGGTTTGAACATCGTTTACATATTCATACACGACCTACGTATGCATTCGCATTTGTGTGCGCACACAAGGGGATGGGCGCTTTAGTTTTGTTTTGTTTTTTTATTTATTTTATTTAAAGTTTTTTTTTTTTTTTTTACGCTTTACCTCTCAATATTTTTTTTTTTTTTTTTGATAACTTTTATTCCTATTGCAAAGGATGTAAACATCCCTTGTAAAAGGAATAGGGCATGACAGGTCCTCTTTATGGAGAGATCTGGGGTCTCTAAGACCCCAGATCTGTCCTCTAGGTTGGAAAGCCAAACAGCTAAACACACAGCAGTGTTCACAACTGTAACATCATAACGTCGCACCCGGCCTCCGAGAGTCATGGAGATGACCGGGGACCATCTGGCGTTCGGTCAACTCTATGGTAAACTTCTGCCACCAGAGGATTCCTTCTCCGGCTTGTTGATAGCATCTGGTTTTTACTTTGGTGGATGTGTTGCCCAAAAAAAATCCCCTCTTACCCTTTCTCAGAGTTTAGTTGTGGTGCTGCCCAGAGGTTTGTTGGAATTGGGAACAGGGGACCCAAGCAGCAGCTATCCTTAGGCGGTAAGTGCTAAATACAGTTTGGCAAAGAGGCATACAAGATCATTTCCTTATTTTTGGCATTTGTAATAGAAAAAGACATATACATACCTGCTTTGAGACATGCACACAAGCATTGTCAAATGTAGGCCAGCAAACTCACATTGACTCCCATGGAGTGAACATGATAGCTTGGAGGCTGATTGTTTGTCCTAATTTCTTTGGACTGATTTACATGTGTTGTGTTTCTTTGGATGCTTCATGACTTATTAGAGTGCTTTTGAACTCCAGGAATTTCAGGTCAAATTTCGCTTTTTTTTTTTTTTTTGTCAATTTCTATATTTTCCAAAATATAAAATATAAAATATAAAAATATAAAAGCCATTGTTTCCTTGCTGATAAGGGCTAACAGCGTTTTTCGAGCCTCCACCAATTATCTTAAGATGAGGAAAACTCCCTTATTTTTTAGAATTAGAAGAAGGTATCATAACTTCTCAAAAATTGCAGGAAGTACTATGTTGGAATAGGAGGGTAGGATGGTTTGTATGCGAGCATCTATAGTACAACATTGTGTAGAAACAAAAATGCAGGGAGGAGGGGTTGAGGATGCAGAATACCCAAAGCACATGAAGAAATCCAACACTGAGAAATTCCCTATAGTCATTGCTGAAATGCATGTAGATAGAAAGTGACTGCAAAGAGGATGCAGGAGATCAATATCACTGACTTGTAACAAAGGGTGAAAAGGGTCAAAACAATATTTTACATTAACCACTTGCCGACCAGCCACCGCACATACACTGTGGCAGGACGAGCGAAATGACATACCTGTATGTTGTTTCATGCAATAGCCAGAGCGGGAGCCAATGAGCGGGTCCTGCGGACGCGATGCCCGCCAGCCACCTGCGATCGCTCCACAGAGAGACAGAATGGAGGTCTGTGGTTCTGTCACAGATGAACGCAGGGATCTTGTGTACCTGCTATTCAGGAACACAGATCTCTATGTTCATCTAGTGAGTCCATTCTCCACACAGTTAGAAAGAATCCCCTAGGGCAGTGATGGCGAACCTTGGCACCCCAGATGTTTTGGAACTACATTTCCCATGATGCTTATCCACTCTGCAGAGTAGTTGAGCATCATAGGAAATGTAGTTCCAAAACATCTGGAGTGCCAAGGTTCCACATCACTGCCCTAGGGACACACTTCACCCTTTGATCGCCCCTGGTGTTAACCCCTTCCCTGCCAGTGTCATTAGTACAGTAAAAGTGCATATTTTTAGCACTGATTACTATAGTAATATCACTGGTCCCCCCAAAAGTGTCAAAAATTGCAATTAGGGGTCCAATCTGTCGGCCGCAATGTCTCAACCCGCTAAAAATCACTGATCGCCGCCATTACTGGTAAAAAATAAATAAAAATGACATAAATCTTTCCCCCAGTTTGTAGACGCGATAACTTTTGCGCAAACCAATCAAAATACGTTATTGGGATTTTCTTTTACCAAAAATATGTAGCAGAATACAAATTAGCCTAAAATTATGAAAACAATTTATTTTCATTTTTTTTTTTATTGCGAATGTTATATAGCAGAAAGAGAAAAATATTTTTTTTTTCAGAATTTTCGCTCTTTTTTTGTTTATAGCGCAAAAAATAAAAATCGCAGAGGTGATCAAATCCCACTAAAAGAGAGCTCTATTTGTGGGGAAAAGGACATCAATTGATTTGGGTACAGTATTGCATGACAGTGCAATTGTCCGTTAAAGTAACGCAGTGCCAAATCTCAAAAAAATGGCC
The DNA here is from genome assembly GCF_965119305.1 of Pelophylax lessonae. Lineage (NCBI taxonomy): Eukaryota > Metazoa > Chordata > Amphibia > Anura > Ranidae > Pelophylax > Pelophylax lessonae. The sequence continues at coordinate 71,983,972 of NC_138770.1, forward strand.
TGGTCATTAAGGGGGGAAATCATCTGGTCCAGAAGTGGTTAAAGGAAAAACTATACAAAAAATGATTAGTTAAACCCACAAGTACTTTGTTTATCACTATTATTCCTTTATACTGGCTTTTGAAACTTTCAAAAACAACTGTATAGAAATTGGATGAAAGGTTTAGCACTAGGAAACGCTATTTGAAAGATAAATTGTGCATTTTATATACAACTACAGGCGGTCCCTGGGTTACAAACAAGATAGGGACTGTAGGTTTATTCTTAAGTCAAATTTGTTTGTAAGTCGGAACAGGTACATTTTTTAAGTTTAGCTCCAGCCAAAAGAAAAAAACCTCTGTAAGGTTTGTTTTGCCGTCTGTGCCCCTGGCCAGAAGATGTCACCTCCCTTTCTGTCCCTGTGACAACTGAATTTTGAAAAATTTGGGTTGTTGTGGAAACAAAGATTGGTAAAAAAAGCTTCACTGGACACCTTTTTTCCATGAGAACTCTTACAGGAGTGAATTTCCTTTCCTAGGGGGAGATTTCCTCTCACTTCCTGTTGTCTCTCTCTGTTTGTAAGTAGGAGTCATTTGTAAGTCGAATGTTTGTAACGCGGGGACTGCCTGTATATAGCTCAGACCAAAATGAGGGTAAATGAGGAGGAAAGAGGGACAGATGGACTTTGTTCCAAATCAGGGACAGTCCTTCCAAATTAGGGATAGTTGGGAGCTACGCTTACTGTGCATGTTCTGCACATTTTTAACAATCAACCACTGAAAACATTCAAGTTGAAATGAAACATGCAAATAACATATGTTTAACATTTATTTTACACAACTCACTTCCCCATTCATCAAAGTATTTGTTTAAAGCGGAGTTCCGGGCACAGATGTCATTTTTTAATAAACATACCCCCGGGACAGTCAGGGCTAGCACATTCCACAATGGCTAGCCTCTGATCTGTCCCTGTTCGCACTTACCTTTTAGAAGAAATACTTATAAAATTTCTTCCACAGCGTTTCCATCTCTCTTGTGGGCAGCTGAAGCCGGCACGGTCCTCTTCTGTGTCTTCTTCAGCGCCTTCTTGTCCCAGAATGCGCCGCACCGGCCCCTCTCGTCACTTCCGGCGCGACGCCGCATTCCTCCACAGCTTCTGGGCATGCCATGAAGCTGTTTAGCAGGGGAATGCGGCGTCGCCCGGAAATGACGAGAGGGGCCGGTGCGGCGCATTGATTCCTGGGAGCTGTAACGTTCAGCTCCCAGGAATCATAGCGAGGCAGGAAGTGACGGGGTGAGCCGCGGCTCCGAGGGAGGAAGTACTCTTAGGTGAGTATCTTCGATCTTCAATTGCAAGGTAAGTAAACAAAAAAAAAAAAATATCCAATTCCTTTTCAGGTAAGGCATACCTAGCGGAGGGGCACAAAAAAAAATCTCGTTTTTGTGCCCGGAACTCCGCTTTAAGTACTTAAAGTGGAGTTCCACCCTAAAATTATACTTACCTCCATCTTCTTGCTCCGGGTCACCTGAAAAACAAATGGATAATCGCAATTTCTTTTTTTTTTTTACTTACCTCGTTTAGAAGAAAATATACTTACCTTACTTCCTCTTCCTCCCCTTGGCGGCCACGGCGATTCGTCACTTCCTGGCATGCAATGATTCCTGGGAGCTTAACTTCATCGCTCCCAGGAAGCAATGCGCCTGCACCGGCTCTGACGTCAGTTCAGGTGCAGGCGCCGTCATACCTTGCAAAACAGCTTCTGGGCATGCCCAGAAGCCGTGCAGGGATGACGCTGCGGCACCTGAAGTGACGGCGGGGCCGGTGCAGTGCATCGTGGGACCGAAGAAGACAGAAGAGGACACAGAAGAGGATCGCGCTGGCTTCAAGCTGCCCACACCTGAGATGGCAGCGCTGGAGAATACATTTTCAAGGTAAGTATTTCTTTTTGCAGGTAAGTGCAACCCGGGACAGATCAGAGGCTATCCATTGTGGAATGCACTAGCCCTGACTGTCCCAGGGGTATTTTTATTAAAAAATTGTTCACTGGGTGGAACTCCGCTTTAACTAAAAGTAATCCTTACAACAAGTTGCAGAAACTACACTTGATACATCCACCACAAAATAGTGAGCCAACACCAGTCTATGCATCCTACAATAAGGCCACATACCTGAGGAGTAATGAAACCGCACTAGCAAAATGCTCCCAGAAAACGTCTATCCTCTGACAAGCAGATTCCTTTTTTCTTCTGGTTTAACACTGCTTGTAGTTAACTACTATTTATATGAGTGGCAGCTAGGTGGGATAGTTACACCCTGTTTCTTCAGAATTCAAACTAATCAAAAACAGAAGTGAAAATAGCCTTATCAGCTTCCATATTTTTGGATCACTTAGCAAGAAAACGTTTGTTTTCTATGGAATTTAGTCAAAAGAGATGTTCATCTTTTGTGTTTGGATTTTCTGCTGAAATGCAATTTGAATGTAATAGCCCATTCACACAGGGGCGACACGACTTGCTGGGGCGACCTGTGAAGTCGCGGTGCACAGCTCGCACCGCAACCTCTGCGCAACATGCATGGACTTCATATCATTGAAGTCAATGCAAGTCGCCTCCAGGTCGCCCCAAAGTAGTACAGGACCCTTTTTCTAAGTCGGAGCGACTTGTGTCACTCCTATTAGAATGGGTCCTGTGCTAATCAATGGCAGGCGACCCACCGCGACTTGTCAGGCGACCAAGCCACATGCACTTTCCTTGCGCGCGCTACCAGGGGCGGCGATTGGGGATGGAGAGTGTCACTCTAACACAGTCCATCTTCGATCAGGATAAAGAGCCAATTAAATTGGCTCTTTACCACGTGACCGGCTGTGTCCAATCACAGCCGGTCACAGAATGTCAACAGAGACCACGGTAACTAGCTGTTACCGTGTTCTCCTCCTCACACACCGATCCTGTGTGAGGAGGAGATTGCGGTAACAGCTAGTTACCGATTACAGTGCACACCAAACACACTGATTGCCCCCTCAATAATGAGGACCTGTCACTAGTCCATCAAAGTATCTGTCACCAGCCCATCAGAGTACCCGAGTACCTGTCACCAGCCCATCAGGTACTCTGATGACAGGTACTCAGGAACTCTGATGGGCTGATGACAGGTACTCAGGTACTCTAATGGGCTGGTGACAGGTATTCAGGTACTCTGATGACAGGTAATTGGGTACTCTGAGTACCTGTCATCAAAGTACCCAAGTACCTGTCATCAGAGTACCCGAGTATCTGTCATTGGAGTACCCAAGTACATGTCATCGGAGTACCCGAGTACATGTCATCGGAGTACCCGAGTACCTGTCACCAACCCTTTAGAGTACCCGAGTACCTCTCTGTATCCCATCAGAGTACCGGAGTACCTGTCTCCAGTCTAGAGTACCCGAGTACCTGCCTCCAGCCCAAAGTGCCCAAGTACCTGTCTCCAGCCCATCAGAGAACCCAAGTACCTCTCTGCAGCCCATTAAAGTACACGAGAACATGTTATCAGCGTACCCAAGTACCTGTAACCAGCCCATCAGAGTACCCAAGTACCCATCATCAGAGTACCTGAGTACCAGTCCCCAGCCCTTCAGAGTACCTGAGTACCTATCTGCAGCCCATCAGAGTACCTGAGTACCTGTCTCTAGCCCGTCAGGGTATCTGAGTACCTATCTGCAGCCCAATAGAGTACCCAAGTACCTATCTCCTGCCCATCAAAGTATAAGGGTACCTGTCTCCAGCCCATCATAGTACCCGAATACCTCTCTGCAGCCCAATATAGTACCCAAGTACCTGTCTGTAGCCCATCAAAGTACCCGAGTACCTGTCTCCAGCCCAGAGTACCCCAGTACCTGTCTCCAGCCCAGAGTGCCCGGGTACCTATTTGCAGCCCATTAGATTACCCAAGTATCTATCTCTAGCCCATCAGAATACCCAAGTGCCTTTCTGAAGCCCATCAGAGTACCCAAGTACCTTTCTGAAGCCATTCAGTGTACCTGAGTACCTGTCTGCAGCCCATCAGAGTACCTGAGTACCTATCTGCAGCTCATCAGAGTACCCGAGTACCTATCTGTAGCCCATGCCTCCTACATTATGTGTTGGGGTGTTTGCTTTCCAAAATGGGGTCATTTTGTGGGCGTTTCCATTGTCCTGGGGCTCCAGGGCCTTCAAAAGTGTGATAGGTTGTAATGAAATTATATGTGTAATTTATGCTCCTAGAACACCTGACAGTGCTCCTTGCATGTTGGGTCCCTGTATGTGGCTATGCTGTGATGGGGGGCCTAATTCATTATACCTCCAGCCTAACTCTGCTTTGGCTTTTTTTTTCTCACCGCGTTCAAATCAATTAACTCCCGCTGTGGCAAACTGGACAGCATTACAGCAACAGTGAATTCCGCCTTCAGCGGCGTTGATGTAGGCTGATTTGCGATCGAGGCTTTTCAAATTCTCATACTTATGTCAATGTGAATGCAGCACTCACGCACAGCATTGTGGTCTAGTGGGATCTTGCACATATCCTCTGATTCATGCATCTCACTCTGCCATAGGTTCTAGTCTGATCATCTCCACCTAAGTTGTGTTGGGGAGAGATACGTTTTTTTTAAAACTCTAGCAGATTGGATCATTTGTATGGCTCCAAAACTTACATCAAGTACATACAGATAACATACACTGTGAAGCGCTTGCAAACTCACATTATGAACAGCTATTTAATTATCTCATCTTTGTCTAGATTTGAACTCATGGTAGCATGGTGCAGAGCAAACAATTCTAACCACTACACCACTTGAGGTCTACATTAAAACCTCACACTTTTTCAATGGTCTTCTTCCTAGATTCCCTACAATGTTCAGTACTTTAGCTATATGTGCATTTTAGCCTTAAGCCACTCCTTTCTCTTCACCAAACAGCTCCATTCTGCAGAATAGCTAACTGCTTTGCAACTTAACTACAGTTAACAAGGTAATGGTTTCAAATCCCAACAATCACTACACTTGGATGTATTTTCCCTATCAATCTTTTTTTGTTTTTTGTTTAATTTATTTATTTATTTTTTTTGGAGAGGGGAGCCCTACATACATATACAGAGCACTAATGGAACAATCACAATTTTAACTGTATGAGTGTGGTCATATTTTTCTTGAGCTGCAATTGTTTACACATTTACCATGGTTGTTGAATTTGATGAACACCAAGCATATATGTGTCTGGTATTGGACCCTCTACATATTTTACCAACACAGCCCCTCATACTCCAACACTACACTTTGCCTCACACCTCAACACAACACTGTCCCATCCCTACCCTACATTCGAACCCCTCACATCACCAGTACAAGCAGCATGCAAAGTGCAAAGCCCGGCATTGGCAGCTTAAGTCTGTAGCCACAAAAAAAAAAAAAAAGAAAGACATGTTCCTTAGAAAATTATTTATTTTTCATGTAATTACAGCATAAGGAGGGATGCAGCAAGGTCATATTTACAGTTTCCAGTCCCTGTGCCTTTACTGTGCCAGCCCACGATCTTTGCTCCATATCTTGTGCAAGTTCATGCAGAGTCGTGAAGCAATTTTGCACCTCTACCAGCTCATAGAGGACAGGCATGGCCAGGTTGCTGTTCAGCTTCCAAGCCACTTCTGAAGTTCCAGGGTGTTCATGTTGGTGATCGAGGCCAGTTCTGGGCTTGCCCCTTCCAAAATATCCACTGACCACAAATGATGACGAGTGGAGTCCATGAAGTTGGGTTTCTACCAGCTACAACCGCAAGCACTTTATTTATTCAATTCCCGCTATTAAAAATACATTATTCTTAGTAAAACCAAGACAACTCAATTAAAATAAACCTATTTTCTAATTAATTATTAATTATAATTGAGTTGTCTTGGTTTTACTAAGAATAATGTGTTTTTAACAGCGGGAATTGAATAAATAAAGTTTTATGAAGACATGTAGCTATATGCAGCGATAACAACCTCACTTCTGGGATAAACAATGCCAAAAAAAAAAAAAAAGAGTGTAATCAAGAATAGGCAAATTGGCAATATGGCGGATCGAGCGTTTCCGCCGGAATCTAAACATACAGATTTCCCAAAATGGCCGCTCCGATATTTCTGGCCTTACCGATATAAATAACACGTCACATCCAGTCAAGGACACTCCCTGAGGAAGTCACGTGACGTGACGTAACGCATAGGAGGTGCCCAAACAACCGGAAGTGACGTGACAGACGGATAGATGTCCCCTTAACGATGTTCAGGATGATTTTTATGCTGATAACATGAAAGATAAATGTAAGTGCAATACTTTCTTTGCGAAATAAACTGTTTATACTACTCCACCATGATGGCCCTCTTTATTTAATGAGCCCCTGAGGTTGTGGTAATAATTAAAGAACCCTCGAGAGAAGGAGCCCCTAAAAAGGAGATATAGAGGCATAGCAAGGATCGGGAATACACACAGAGTCCCCTAGGAAGGTCCCGGGAGCCATAAGGAACCAAACTAGAGGAAAAGGCATATAAACACAGGCGGTTTATGTCTTTATTTGAGGTGAGAATTTAGAGCACCTAGAAGTGACACCTGGTGGAGGAAATCAGTCACAACACCTTATCTGCACAGAAGCACTTTATGGATTATATATATTGAAGACGCACCTTTATTTTGATTGGACATTTTTTTACTATTTAAGTGTTTTAATTACATAATTTTGGCAATAGTTGATTTTATTTGATTTTAATTTTTGAAAACATTAGAAGCACCAAGCACTTTCAGATATTGTTTTTCATCATGTTTAAAAAGTTAATCACGATTTGCATTGAAGCACTTTCACATGTATTGGGAATTATGAAATTGATTTAGTTAAAGATAAATCCCATCTAATAATTACGACACCAATATTTTAATTTTATTAATTTAAATTCACCCTTGAAGCGCACCATCACCCCCCTCTTGATTATCCTGTTGTAGTTATGTTGTGGTCGGCCCAGGGGTACCTGATTGGAGCCATCAGCCACGTCAGCTGTGGGTAACCAGCATCCCCTGAAAAGAAAAAAAGATATACATTAGTTCTTCATATCATGTGACTTTAGATGACTGTCATCAAAATGGGAGACAATGATGACTTTTTGGCCACAACCTGCTCATCTGTGTGTCTAGGTGTGTGCTTAAATTAGCATCATAGCAAAAAGTCATCTGAAACATCTGAAATATGTCTAATTGCCTCCATCCCTAATCTAAGTGGAAAAAAGGAGACCAAAAGTTGGGTCATTCAATTGAAAGTTCCACCTTTCGGCCTTATTTTTTCTACTTAGATTAGCAAAGGAATTACTTCTGGAAGATATCTTACACTTTATTGAGGCAACAAATATTGACTCACTTATGCAAAGGACTTTGTGGATATGTCAATACCATTGGAATCACTTTTGTGTTTTGCTTGAGTGGCGTTAGGACAGCATTTACAGATTGGGTAACCACCTTAATTTGACTTGAGGCATCTTCTGAAATGTTTCAGTTGTGAGCTGGTAGGCTGGTTGCATACAAGCAGATGAGGATCTGGTTGTGTGCAACCGGCGTGCCAACTCATAACAGATACATTTTATTTAGGCTTCAGTTTAAGCAGGGTGTACACCTATGTAGCTTATTCATATGTCTATGCCTCTCTAAACACAACTGTAAAAAAACATGGTCTGTATGTAACCTTAGAGTTTATGTTGTTGCCCAAAAATAAGACTTTACCAATAAGCCACCCTTGGGGCATTTCGCCACTTTCAAACATCCGGTTCACTGTCTTCTAAAATCATGGAATCGTGGCACGACCAATGTTCCCTCTAATGTTTTCCTGTGCTGAGCAAATTAAAACATTTCTGAGAGCAAACCTTTAGACTGAGCAATTTCATCAAAAATGCTGAGTAGATTTACGTCGTCAAAGGCTATCAGCGCAAAAAATTGTGATTACTCCAAAAATCAATATAAAATACAAATGGTGTTACAAATCATATAGTGAATATAAATTGTGCCGGCCACTAGATGGAGCTGATGACACCAGGGGTTAATATATTATATTTGACCACTAGATGGAGCTGGTGACACCAGGAGTTATCTATTCTATTTGGCCACTAGATGGCGCTGATGACACTGGGGGTTAATATATTCTATTTGGCCACTAGATGGCGCTGGTGACACCAGGAGTTATCTTTTCTATTTGGCCACTATATGGCGATTGTATTACTTATATCCATCATAACATGTAAAGTGCACAATCCAAACAATTAAAATCAAAAATATATAATCCTTAGATAACTGTCCTCTCACCGATCTCCACGTTAGACCCAGTCACGGGTCTGTCACAGCCTGTATCTTAGTACAGAGATACATGGTCCCAGGAGACTCCAGCCAGCCTCTCCCCGATCACAGAAGGCACAATGAAGGCACATTTCCAGCCAGGAAGAGAGACGGCATCCAGCATGCAGGCTCCGCCCCTACGTTACGTCGGAGCTTACCAAGCGTTGACTTCTTCAGTAGGGGTCCCTAAATTCAGACCGCGCAGCCGCAGACGACGTAAAGGTAGTGACTCACTACCTTTACGTCGTCTGTGGCTGTGCGGTCTGAATTTGTGCTGCCCGGGACCTTCAATTAGACTGCGCGTCCGCGCATGCACGCAGCTTAAAGGGAACATTGGGCACAATCCTGGTTAACCTGTGTTGGCACTCATTATGCACTGTCTTGTGTCACACACCAATTGGATGTTCACAGAGTGGTACTGCTTGCGGTTCCTATAGTCCATTTCGTGGCTCCTTAGTGGCCTGATGGCTATGTGGGTGCCATCTATTGCCCCTAGGATTTGCGGCATCTGTGCCCGCTGGTAGAAACCCAACTTCACTTCATTCCACTCGTTTGCATTCTGTGGCCAGTGGATAAATTGGGGCACAATCTCCAGAATGGCATCAATCACCAACATGAACACCCTGGAAACTGTGGCCTGGCTAATGCCCATTATAGTTCCAGAAGTGGCTTGGAAGCTGCCATGCCCTTATATATACAAAGTCACCAGCAACCTGACCATGCCGGGCACCGCATGGCAGTGCCGTGTGTCAGGTGCAATTTTGTCCTCTATGAGCTGGTAGAGGTGTAGAATTGCTTCCTGCTCGAGCCGGAACTTCCTCCTGATATCCACAGCTTGTCCAAATATAGTCGTGGAGCAAAAATTTGTGGCTGGCGCAGTAAGCGCACAGGGACTGGAGGTGCTGTTGCAGCTGCTTCCCCAGCTGCTCCCTCAGGTGCTGCCCCACCTTCTGCTGGCTCCTGTTCTCTGACCTCCTCAAACAGGGCACCAATAAATGCCAGGAGCGTATTTTCTAAAAGCTGTTCTTTTGCCATTTTGAGCACGGGATTTAGCCGGCGCACATGCACAGGTATATATACACACGGCCGCTAATTGCCACAGCCTGAGCCTGCTTTAAAATGAGCACATGGCCGAGATGGCAGTTGGATGTTAGAGACTGAAGACTGATATAAAGAATGTGTGAGCCAACAAGACAAAGAGAACTTCTCTTATCTTTAGGTAAGACAATTCTCTCCCTCTCTCTCTCTCTCTCTCTCTCTCTCTCTCTCTCTCTCTCTCTCTCTATATATATGTCTGTGTGTGTGTGGTCGGGCTCACCGTTATTGCTTCTTGAAGTATACACTTTTTACTTATCTCGGGGGTGCTTCAATTGTCTATGGTGAATCCCCTCCCACCCCCAATACCTCGGGAACCCCTCAAGTGTATTTTAATCATTGTCAGTTGCCCCCATGTGCATGTTGTTTTCCCATGTGTTTTCTCATGTTTGTTTTTGTTTTTTCTTTGCTGTCTATATTTGGGTTGTGTGCCTCCCCCCTCACCTTCCCTGCTCGAAAAGGGCCCTTTTTGCTTTCCTGGTAAGTGTTATTTGCCCTCATGTGCAGGAATTTAGCTCATGCGTTTTCTCATGTTTGCTTTTTCTTTGCAGCCTCCTTTTGACGCCAACACCACCACCACCACCAAGCCACTGCTGTGTGACCTTTGGTAAGTGTTTGTTGGGCCCACGTGCAGTGGCCTTGCTGATGCGTTTTCTCATGTTTGGATTTTCTATGCAGCCTCCTTTTGGCGCCAACACCACCACCACCACCACCACCAACGCGGCTTGGAAATCAATCAGTGGCTAGCTTTGGTAAGTGTGTTCTCTAATTGTTCACTAATTATACTGTAGTATTTCGCATTCTGGAACTCATGGTTTTTTCTCTTTCCTTTTTTTTTGTTGCAGATTGTGGCCTTGAGGCTATTTGCTGCTGCTAGACAGCCAGACTACCTGCCCACCTCCTTCTCCCATGGCCCCACCTGACCTATAAGGAGGAGTGCAGGGGTATCAGGTAGGGTGGCCAGGGGGGGCAGATTGTCTGGCTCGGGTGTGAGGGAGTCTCCAGCTGTATCCAGAAGGAAGTCCACCGTCTCCATCCCGGAGGAGGAAGCCGGGGGGGGGGGGGGGTGTTACCACACCAAGTGGACAAGCTGCTTCTCCTCCCAGTCCTGGAGAGGGACCTTCAAGGAGAGGCAGCGTGTCCTCAACCTCCCGGCTTCCCCAGTTCTCCCGTGAGCAGAGCCGGGTCCTGGTCCAGGCTTATATGGCTAGATATGATCGTCTACAAGGGACCAGGGCCCAGGCCACCTCAGGCACTGAGAGGGCATGCCTGTGGGAGGAAATCCGGGATGCCGTAAATGTACACCGCAATCCAGCAAGTGTGCGGAAGAGGGTCAATGACATCCGTGGGTCTGTTCGGAAGAAGCTGCGTGCATGGGCTGCGGAGGGCCTTTATGACCGCCAAGGTCAGCTGGATCCATCTGCCGAACATTCTCTCTGGGATTATGAGGTGGCATTCCTTACCATCCTCAGCTCCGACACCATCCATCCCAGGGAGGGCGTTGATACGGATGCTTTGCACAGAGGTAGGTTACTAACTTAACCACTTAAGCCCCGGAGGATTTGGCTGCTAAAGGACCAGGGTTTTTTTTGCGATTTTTTACTGCGTGACTTTAACGGACAATTGCGCGGTCGTGCGACGCTGTACCTAAACGAATTTGACGTCCTTTTTTTCCCACAAACAGAGCTTTCTTTTGGTGGTATTTGATCACCTGTGCGATTTTTTGATCACGCGCTATAAACAAAAAAAGAGCGTAAATTTTGCAAAAATAACAATATTTTTCACATTTTTTTATATGAAATTCCCCAAAAAAAAAAGTAAAAATCAAAATTTTTTAACATTTTTCGGCCAATTTGTTTTATGCTACCTATGTTTGGTAAAAAAAATCGCAAAAAGCGTATTTTGATTGGTTTGCGCAAAAGTTATCGCGTTTACTAACAAAGAGAAAGATTTTTGTCATTTTTGGTGTTTTTTTTTTAACGCGTAATGGCGGCGATCTGCGATTTTTTTTTCGGTACTGCGACATTGCGGCGGACAGATCGGACCCTTGACTGACATTTTTGACACTTTTGGGGTTACCAGTGACATTACTGCAGTAATCAGTGCTATACATATGCACTGTTACTGCAAAAATGACACTGGCAGGGAAGGGGTTAACTTTATTGGGAAGGGAGGGGTTAAGTGTGTCCTAGGGGCGTGCTTTCTACTGTGTAGGGACATTGCTATTGGTGTAAAAGCAAAGATCAACCGTTCTACATAGTAGAACGGTCAGATCTTTACTTTTACACAGGGAGAACTGACAGGCAGCTTGTTTACACAAGCTGCTCTGTCTTTCTCCCTTCACAGGAGCGATCGTAGTGTGGCCGGCGGACATCGAGTCCGCCGGTCACACGCACTGACTTGCCTGTGAACGAGCCGCGGCGGGCGCGCGCCTCGGCGGGCGCGCGCCCGCTCGCTATAGGCTCGCAAGTCAGTGACAGGCGAGTGACGTACCGATACGTCACTCTGCCTGGCCGGGGCTGACCGCCGCAGTATATAGTCGTGCGGCGGTCGGCAACCGGTTAAGATGTAAATTGTGTGAGTTGTTGTGAAATAAGTAACTACTATCCTCTAAAATTAAATTCCTCTATATCACATTTGAACTCCACACATGGTGTCATGAAAAATGGAAGGAAATAGGCAACACATAGCGTAATTCCGTTAAGTTAGCATACGGTTTTATTAAAATTGCACTTACATGGGTAACTTAGTATAGAGGCACATCGAAGAAAAAATAGCATCCAAGGCCGATGCATCAGATCGCGGCGTCCCGCGTGTATGTGAGCCGGCGTCTAGGGGGCGTGACAGTAGTGTGTCCAGTACCGCCCGACCGGTTTCGTCACACTTGACGTCGCCTGGGGCGTGGTTACCGGACACCGCTGTCCCACCAGTTAAATCCCCCAGAGGCGATGATGCTTCTGCATCGCGGGCCAATCAGATGGGACAAAGGCCCTCGCGGGGCGGAAGTATCGTACATGTACATGCCGAAGTGAGGGAAAGAATCAACAATATCACCTCCATATACATATTTAATGCCAAATTTAGAAGATATCTAGTAATCTGTAGTACTAACGGCAGATCGATTATTAAGGATAAGCCGAATTTTATGAATAGAAAGAGTATCTTCATATTGTAAGTGACATCGCTGCCATCACTTCTAATGTGACATGATAAACAGAAAAAATGAAAAAAAGGACTTAAAATAGAGTATGTATATATAAATGCATATACTCTAAAAAACAATTTATTTAAAATGACTAAAAAATATATGTGATAAAATGTATTATTTATGTAAAACTGGAGATTAAGGAAGAGCTCCATCTTGTGGCGAAATTGGGAAATGCAAACTCAAGTTTATGCACTATATCCAATGTTATGGAGTAAATATATGACACTTCCCCACACATATGAAATGCATAATTTTTACAACTCATCAGAAAAACATCTAAAACACATCAATATTAATTATTAAAACATTAAAAGCAACTGTAAAAAAGCCCCTAAAAATGGTTTACCAGATAAAATATGTATCGGTTGTTGTTAATAAAACAATTAATGTCCCATTCTATGTTTAAGCCATGGGGGACATATGTTTTGAGAATATATATCCACCTAAGCCCCGTACACACGTACCGATGGTCGGCTTACAAATGTTCCTCTTTTCTCCCCGGGATGTCGGTGTCTGCTGAAAAGTGCAAAGACAGCACAAGGACAGCACAAGAATTTTGTCCGCCGACTGCAGAAGTGATGTCATGTAATGGTTAACTTTCCCTGTGTTTTCTATTTTCTGAGCATGCCCAGTCTTGCAAATCTGCGGTCTGTCGGCCGAATTGTGTACTGACAGGCGAACAATCGTCCGTTCTGGTGTCGGCATACAAAAATTTTCATGTTTGCAAGAAAGACTTTTGTCCGCGGATTGTGCGCAGACATCTGTCGGAGGCACCATACTAACACGCGTACAATCGGCAGATCCTTCGTCCACCGACGTTTGTATGCCGACGATCGGTACGTGTGTACGGGCCTCTAGTCTTGGCACAGGATAATTCTCTCTTGATATTAGATCCTCGCCAGTCAGGAACATAGCGTTCAAAGGCTACAAATAAGGTGTTTTGGGGATTTTTATGATGACACAAATCGTAGTGCTTAGAGACACTATGACCGGGGAATCCCTTACGAATATTGGCTACATGCTCTCCCATGCGTATTTGCATGTTGCGCAAAGTACGGCCAATGTACTGTTTGCCGCAACAGCATTGTAGCATATAAACAACATTCAGAGTTGAGCAAGTAATGAAGGAATTGATGACATATTCTCTTCCTGTACTGTTAGATTTAATTTTTTCTATTTTTCTCCCCTTAAAGGAATTTAAAGTGCAAATGTTGCATTTTTTGCAAGGATAGAAGCCCTTGAATTCAGGAAAAAATAAGGGTCTTGTAGGTTTTTCTATCACATTGCGCGCTACCTGATTCCTCAAAGAGGGAGCTCCCCTGAAAATGACATTTGGTTGTTCAGGTAGTGACGGACCCAGAATGCGGTCATTTTTTACCACTGACCAATGCTTACGAACAATTTTCTTGATCTCATAGTGTTGTGTAGAGAATGAGGTAACGAAACAATTTTTAAAAGATCCATCGTTTGGATTACGACGGCTACTTGGAGCCAATAGGGTAGGTCTTTCCAAGTCGGCCACTTCTCTAATGGTATTATCTAGAGTTTCTTGTGAATAGCCCTTATCCAAGAATTTCCTTTTTAACTCAGAAGCCTGTGATAGAAATTCTCCCGAATGAGTACAATTGCGTCGTAACCTCATAAATTGATCTTTAGGGACAGCCTTCAACCATGAACTATGGTGGCAGCTGTCCGTAGGGATGAAGCCGTTACGGTCAGTTTTTTTAAAAGCCAGGTCTCTCTCGATTCCTTTATGTCGAATTTGAACATGAACAACAGGGGAATTAAATTGGACTGTAGTAGTAGTACTACACAGATCAATTTTCTTGATTTAAACATTAAGGTGGAAGAGAACAAATTAATTACCTCTACATTTTTTTAAAAAAATGACTGTAACGGCTTCAATCCCTACGGACAGCTGCCACCATAGTTCATGGTTGAAGGCTGTCCTTAAAGGTAAATTTATGAGGTTACGACGCAATTGTACTCATTCGGGAGAATTTCTATCACAGGCTTCTGAGTTAAAAAGGAAATTCTTGGATAAGTGCTATTCACAAGAAACTCTAGCTAATACCATTAGAGAAGTGGCCAACTTGAAAAGACCTACCCTATTGGCTCCAAGTAGCCGTCGTAATCCAAACGATGGATCTTTTAAAAATTGTTTTGTTGCCTCATTCTCTACACAACACTATGAGATCAAGAAAATTGTTTGTAAACATTGGTCAGTGGTAAAAAATGACCGCATTCTGGGTCCGTCACTACCTGAACAACCAAATGTAATTTTCAGGGGAGCTTCCTCTTTGAGGAATCAGGTAGCGTGCAATGTGATAGAAAAACCTACAAGACCCTTATTTTTTCCTGAATTCAAGGGCTTCTATCCTTGCAAAAAATGCAACATTTGCACTTTAAATTCCTTTAAGGGGAGAAAAATAGAAAAAATTAAATCTAACAGTACAGGAAGAGAATATGTCATCAATTCCTTCATTACTTGCTCAACTCCGAATGTTGTTTATATGCTCCAATGCTGTTGCGGCAAACAGTACATTGGCCGTACTTTGCGCAACATGCAAATACGCATGGGAGAGCATGTAGCCAATATTCGTAAGGGATTCCCCCGGTCATAGTGTCTCTAAGCACTACGATTTGTGTCATCATAAAAATCCCAAAAACACCTTATTTGTAGCCTTTGGCCGCTATGTTCCTGACTGGCGAGGATCTAATATCAAGAGAGAATTATCCCGTGCCGAGACTAGGTGGATATATATTCTCAAAACATATGTTCCCCATAGCTTAAATTCAGAAGGGGACATTAATTGTTTTATTAACAACAACTGATACATATTTTATCTGGTAAACCATTTTTAGGGGCTTTTTTACAGTTGCTTTTAATGTTTTAATAATTAATATTGATGTTTTTTTAGATGTTTTTCTGATGAGATATAAAAATTATGCATTTCATATGTGTGGGGAAGTGTCATATTTACTCCATAACATTGGATATAGTGCATAAATTTGAGTTTGCATTTCCCAATTTCGCCACAAGATGGAGCTCTTCCTTAATCTCCAGTTTAACATAAATAATACATTTTATCACATATATTTTTTAGTCATTTTAAATAAATTGGTTTTTAGAGTATATGCATTTATATATACATACTCTATTTTAAGTCCTTTTTTTCATTTGTTCTTTTTATCATGTCACATTAGAAGTGATGGCAGCGATGTCACTTACAATATGAATACTGTGCACAGGGGAAGTCGCACAGGACACGGGAGACCGCAGCTACGTAGCAGACTACACTGATTGCTAGATTCTCCATCAGCCCCTCAGGTGGCGCTGTGCTGCGGACTTGGGCAGCGCGGGAGCAGAGGCTGAGCAGCGCGGGAGCAGAGGCGGACGTGTGTGAGGAGCGCGTGTGTGGGTTTGACTGAAGGAGCGAGTGAGAGAGTGTGAACCCCCCCCCCCTCCCCAGAAGAAGCGGCGGCGAGCGGTTCGAACCCCCCCTCCTGAAAAGAGCGGCGGCGAGCGGGCGAGAAACCCCCCCCCCCCAGAGGTAAGAGCGTGGTGTGCGGGCAGCGAGAGGTGAGGAAACCCCTCCCCCCAGACAGAGAGAGGGCAGGGGGGCAGAGGAGACGCACAATATCTGACCTGGCCACTGGCAGTGAGAGGAGCTGAGGGGAGACAGATTGGCAAGTGACAGAGGAGGGAGGCAGGAGCCTAAGCAAGTGTCAGGCTTAAAGGGACACACACAGGACTGGTGACTGAGGTAGAACACTGAGGCTCAGTGAGTATCTGGTGAGTATCCTTGCGACTGGGAGTGTCCTTGCGACTGGTGAGTATCTAGTGACTGGTGCGCAGCTTACCACTGGTGAGTATCCCTGCGACTGGTGAGCATCCTTACAATTGGGGAGTGTCCTTGCGACTGGTGAGTGTCCTTGCGACTGGTGAGTATCCTTGCGACTGGTGAGTGTCCGTGCGACTGGTGAGTGTCCTTGCGACTGGTGAGTGTCCGTGCGACTGGTGAGTGTCCGTGCGACTGGTGAGTGTCCAGCGACTGGGAGTGTCCTTGCGGCTGGGAGTGTGGTGCGACTGTCCGGGCTGTGCGATTGTGAGTGTGGTGCGACTGAACCGGGCTGTGAGACTGTGAGTGCGTGCGACAGGAGTGTGGTGCGACTGACCGGGTGGAGCGACTGGGAGTGGCGTGAGACTGACCGGGCTGTGAGATTGTGAGTATTGTGCAATTGAGTGTCAAGCGAGTGTAGCGGAACACCAGAGGGTGAGAAGGTAGAGATAGGAAGCTAGGAAATAGCCACATAGGATAGACTTAAATCACTGAATCCCCATTAGATTAGATTAGTAGGTACAATGCCCGGCGGGTGTGGTGATGCGATTCGGTGTACATCTTGTGGTATGTATACGTTCCTTGATCATGAGATCGAGGGCGAATACAAATGCACGAAGTGTAAGCACGTTGCTTCCCTGGAAGCTCAGGTCCTGAATCTAGGGAAGCAGCTGGCAACACTGAGACGCATGTCCATACTGAAGGAGAGCTGGGATCGTACCCGCCAGGTGCAGGCTGGGGCCTGCACAGAGGTGGGCGGAATGACGGAGGTACAGGCAGCAGAGCAGAGTAGACATGTGACAGTTAGGAAGGGTAGAGGGCAAAAAGGCAAGAAGGCTGATCCTGGGCTGGAGCACCCCAATAAATTCACCCCGTTGTGTGATGTTGGGGAAACCAGTCAGGGACCAGCATTGCTGGAGCAGAGTGACGCCCCTAGCAGCCAGGGGAAGAACTCCTCCAGTGAGGCTGGGAGAAAGGGAAAGGAAAGACAGGTGCTGGTGGTAGGGGACTCAATTATTAGAAGGACAGACAGTGTAATCTGTGACAAAGACCGTGTGCGCCGAACATTGCGGATCGGGTGGACAGATTATTGGGTGGGGCTGGGGAAGACCCAGCTGTACACGTGGGTACCAATGACATAGGCAGAGGAAGAAGGAGAGTCCTAAACGATTTCAGGGACTTAGGCGCTAAGTTGAGGACTAGGACCTCCAAGGTAGTATTTTCCGAAATACTACCTGTACCTCGAGCCACACCAGAGAGGCAGCGGGAGATTAGGGAAGTTAACGAGTGGCTCAGGAGCTGGTGTAATAAGGAGGGTTTCGGGTTCCTGGAGAACTGGGCCGACTTCTCAGTCGGTCACCGGCTCTTTGGTAGGGACGGATTGCACCTAAATGGGGAGGGTGCAGCCGTACTGGGTGCAAGGATGGCCAAAGACTTAGAGGAGCTTTTAAACTAGGGAATGGGGGGGGAGGGTACAGATGTAGAATTAGCCAGTGGAAAGCAAGTTTCAGAGGGCAGAAATGGGGGCATTAGCAGTAGGGTGTTCGAAGCTCCTATACCCAGGGTGGGTATGGGGAAAAATCAAGAGAGCAGCCTAAAAACATCAAAGGAGGATAAATATAACCGATCAAAATGAAGAGGTTTGTATACCAATGCCAGAAGCCTGGCCAACAAGATGGGAGAGCTGGAGCTGCTGATGTTTGAGGAGGACTTAGATTTTGTGGGGATAACTGAGACTTGGTTTGACAGCTCTCATGACTGGATGGCGACCATTCAGGGGTATTCCCTTTATCGCAGAGATAGAGAAGGTAAAAAAGGGGGAGGGGTATGTCTGTATATTAAGAACAGTGTGCAGGTTAATATGAGGGATGATATTAATAATGGAGCTAAGGACGAGGCAGAATCCCTATGGGTAGAGCTTCAAAGGGAAGGCACGGTGGGGAAGGTAATATTGGGCGTATGCTATAGGCCCCCCAGCCAGAGGGAGGAGGGGGAGGCGGACCTCCTTTTACAGATAGGATTGGCAGCAAGGACGGGAAACGTCATTATAATGGGGGACTTTAATTATCCGGATATAGACTGGGCAGAAGGAACCGCACACTCAGCCAAGGCTAGGCAGTTCATAAAAGTTTTGCAGGACGATTTCATGTGTCAGTTAGTGAATGCACCGACAAGAAACAAAGCGGTACTTGACCTACTTATTACCAACAATACAGACCTGCTCACGGATATAGAAATATGGGGCAACTTAGGAAACAGTGACCATAGGTCAATAAGTTTCAGTATTAATTACAGTAATAGGAAACACACTGGTAATATAAGGACACTGAATTTCAAAAGAGCCAACTTCCCAAAACTGCGCTCGCTGCTAGAAAATACCAAATGGGATAGAACCCTGGGAACAAAGAACACGGAGGAAAAATGGGAGTGCTTCAAGAGGATACTTAACAAAGGGATTGACCAGTGCATTCCAAAGGGTAATACATTTAAAAGAGCAAAATTAAACCCTGGGTGGCTAAACTCCAACATAAAAATGTATATTAGTGCTAAAAGAAATGTATATTAGTGCTAAAAGAAAGGCTTTCAAAAAATACAAGACTGAGGGGACATCGGCAGCATTTAAGCATTACAAAGAGTGTAATAAGATATGTAAAGAGCAAATCAGGGCGGCTAAAACAGAACACGAGAGACATATAGCGGAAGAGAGTAAAAAGAACCCTAAGAAGTTCTTTAAGTATATAAACAATAAGAAAGCGAGGTCAGAACACATGGGCCCCATAAAAGATGACAAAGGAAATATGGACAGAGAAAAGGCGGAAGTGTTAAATAATTTCTTCTCTTCAGTCTTCACAAAAGAATCGGGGGGCTACACGAACCTTGCTTGTAGGGCCAAACTAAACAACACACCACAGGAAGTGCCGCCATGGCTAACTGAAGATAGACTTAGAACTAAACTTGAGAAACTTAACATAAATAAATCACCGGGACCGGATGGCTTGCACCCGAGGGTTCTTAAAGAGCTCAGCCAGGTGATTGCCAGACCATTATTCTTGATCTTTAAGGATAGTTTACAGACGGGTATGGTGCCAGCAGATTGGAAAAAGGCCAACGTAGTACCAATATTTAAAAAGGGGCCGAGATGTATCCCAGGTAACTATAGATAGTGATGTCGCGAACCTAAAATTCGCCGTTCGCGAACGGCGAACGCGAACATCGGCAAATGTTCGCGAACCGGGCGAACCGCCATAGACTTCAATAGGCAGGCGAATTTTAAAACACACAGGGACTCTTTCTGGCCACAATAGTGATGGAAAAGTTGTTTCAAGGGGACTAACACCTGGACTGTGGCATGCCGGAGAGGGATCACGCAAAAAAAAGTTCTTAAAAATTATAATTTTTTGATAGAGAGCCAATTATTGGAAAAATTAAAAAAAAAATAAAAATAAAAAATTTCTTTGGATTTAGCATCTGGGGGGTCTAAAAAGTGTACCTGTCAAGTTTCAGCTCTGTAGCATGTCCAGAACCCCTAAAAAACAGCATTTTCCTTATATTTTCAGGAATACGGCTTCTCTGCGGCTGGCTTTTTCTCTTGCAGGCATTTAGCGGGCATTTTTTTAGGCAGGCATGTCATTTTTTGTATTTAGTGTCTGGGGGGTCTAAAAAGTGTACCTGTCAAGTTTCAGCTCTGTAGCATGTCCAGAACCCCTAAAAAACAGCATTTTTCTTATATTTTCAGGAATATGGCTTCTCTGCGGCTGGCTTTTTTTCTTGCAGGCATTTAGCGGGCATTTTTTTAGGCAGGCATGTCATTTTTTGTATTCAGTGTCTGGGGGGTCTAAAAAGTGTACCTGTCAAGTTTCAGCTCTGTAGCATGTCCAGAACCCCTAAAAAACAGCATTTTTCTTATATTTTCAGGAATATGGCTTCTTTGCGGCTGGCTTTTTTTCTTGCAGGCATTTAGCGGGCATTTTTTTAGGCAGGCATGTCATTTTTTTGTATTCAGTGTCTGGGGGGTCTAAAAAGTGTACCTGTCAAGTTTCAGCTCTGTAGCATGTCCAGAACCCCTAAAAAACAGCATTTTTATTATATTTTCAGTAATATGGCTTCTCTGCGGCTGGCTTTTTCTCTTGCAGGCATTTATCGGGCATTTTTTTAGGCAGGCATGTCATTTTTTGTATTTAGTGTCTGGGGGTCTAAAAAGTGTACCTGTCAAGTTTCAGCTCTGTAGTATGTCCAGAACCCCAAAAAAACAGCATTTTTCTTATAATTTTTAGTAGAAAACTAATGCAGTGTCTTTCCAGCTGTCTTTTTTTCTTTCTGGCAAGCTGAAATATGATATGCCAAGGCAAACATGCCTATCAGTTGAGCTATGACACAGACAACACTGCACACATGGGGAAATATGTAAAACAAAAAACAGGAAAAGGAAATTAGGTGACGGTCACAAAACATGATATTGTGATTGGCCAAATAAAAAGTCGCCTCGCGATGAGGTCGCGATGAGGTAGCGCCAAAGTCGCGCTAAGTCGCGCCAAAGTCGCGCTGGAAGCGACGCTACTTTAGTGGTAGCGGCAGTGTAAGCCAGCACTAAAACATCCAGTGTGTGAATACGATCAGGTATGATGTTTTATCGGTCAAGTAGTGTAAGGGTTACGCCCGTCGCCCGCTTCACAGTGACAGACCAAACTCTGACAGACCAAACTCCCCGTTTAACAGTCAGTCAGTCCATTTGCACAACCCCAAATTCCCCATTTGCACAAGGTTGGATACCAAGCTAGCCATGTCCCGTTCCTTGTCCTCACTGACATTATTGAAGGTCTCTTCCTCCACCCAGCCACGTACAACACCAAGGGTCCCTGAAAGGTGAGAACAAGCCCCCTGGGACGCCTGCTGTGGCTGGTATTCCACCTCCTCAAAGCCACCTTCCTCCTCTGACTTCTCTTCTTCAGACTCCTCTCTCTGCTTTGCCACAGGTCCAGCAATTGACAACGACAAGGCTGCTTCTGGTGGTGATGGGGACCACAACTCTTCCTCTTCATGCTCGTCATCTACAGCCTGATCCAGTACTCTTCGCAGGGCACGCTCCAGAAAAAACGCATATGGGATGAGGTCGATGATGTTGCCTTGGGTTCGACTGACCACCAGGTTTGTCACCTCCGCAAAAGGACACATGAGCCTACAGCCATTGTTCATGAGCATTCAGTAACGCGGCCAAAAAATACCCAGCTCCGCAGAAAGAATGAAAGAAAATGAATGTTTTTTCTATGAAAAAATTATCCCGCGGATCGCTTTTGGTCTGTTCACAATGAAGCAACGACCTTATCATCTGGGGTGTGCCAACACACTCCTAGAGGTGATCGCTTCATTGTGATACGCAAGCCCCTTCACCACGACAAGGTAACGATCACGAAGGGGAATTGACACATGTATGTGCCTTTTTTTTTTGTTTTTTGTTTTTTGCAGCCACAGTGTAGCACCAGAGGCCAGAAAAATTAGGCATGTACACATGCATGAAAAAGTAGGTATTGTTGCAGCCGCTGCTATAGCAGCGGCCTGAAAAATTGAGGTTTTCAAGGCAGAAAGTGCACTAAAACATTGCGGCTTGAACCGTAGTTGGTGGCAGAGACGTCACGTAAGTCATCCGGCATGCAGAGAATGATTAAATACAGCAGCGTGTGGACCATTTGTAGCCCAAGGCATCTCAGTCATCACCAGGCCTTTTTTAGTCAAATGCATCCCCCACTGTCAGTCCCTTCGGGATCCATGCCTCATTCATCTTAATAAACGTGAGGTAATCAAGACTTTTTTGACCTAGGCGACTTCTCTTCTCTGTGACAATACCTCCTGCTGCGCTGAAGGTCCTTTCTGACAGCACACTTGAAGCGGGGCAGGCCAGAAGTTCAATGGCAAATTGGGATAGCTCAGGCCACAGGTCAAGCCTGCACACCCAGTAGTCAAGGGGTTCATCGCTCCTCAGAGTGTCGATATCTGCAGTTAAGGCAAGGTAGTCTGCTACCTGTCGGTCGAGTCGTTCTCTGAGGGTGGACCCCGAAGGGCTGTGGCGATGCGTAGGACTAAAAAAGCTCCGCATGTCCTCCATCAACAAGACATCTGTAAAGCGTCCTGTCCTTGCCGGCGTGGTTGTGGTGGTAGGAGGAGGATTACTTTCACCTCTTCCCCTGTTGGATTCCCGTTGTGCTGTGACATCACCCTTATATGCTGTGTAAAGCATACTTTTCAACTTATTTTGTAGCTGCTGCATCCTTTGCGACTGCCGGTAATTGGGTAACATATCAGAGACTTTCTGCTTATACCGGGGGTCTAGTAGCGTGGCCACCCAGTACAGGTCGTTCTCCTTCAGCCTTTTTATACGAGGGTCCTTCAACAGGCATGACAGCATGAAAGACCCCATTTGCACAAGGTTGGATGCCGAGCTACTCATGTCCAATTCCTCGTCCTCACTGATGTCATTGAAGGTGTGTTCTTCCCCCCAGCCACGTACAACACCACGGGTACCACCAGATAGGTGACAACGAGCACCCTGGGATGCCTGCTGTGGTTGGTGTTCCTCCTCCTCAAAGCCACATTCCTCCTCTGACTCCTCTTCCTCACACTCCTCTTCCAGTGTTGCCGCAGGTCCAGCAAGCGATGGTAAGGCTGTTTCTGGTGGTGGTGATGGTGACCACAACTCTTCCTCTTCACGCTCATATACGGCCTGATCCAGCACTCTTCGCAGGGCACGCTCCAGGAAAAAAACATATGGGATGATGTCGCTGATGGTGCCTTCGGTGCGACTCACTAGGTTTGTCACCTCCTCAAAAGGACGCATGAGCCTACAGGCATTGCGCATGAGCGTCCAGTAACGTGGCAAAAAAATACCCAGCTCCGCAGAGGCTGTCCTAGCACCCCGGTCATACAAATACTCGTTGACCGCTTTTTCTTGTTGGAGCAGGCGGTCGAACATTAGCAGTGTTGAATTCCAACGTGTCGGGCTGTCGCAAATCAAGCGCCTCACTGGCATGTTGTTTCGCCGCTGAATATCTGCAAAGTGCGCCATGGCCGTGTAGGAACGCCTGAAATGGCCACACACCTTCCTGGCCTGCTTGAGGACGTCCTGTAAGCCTGGGTACTTCTGCACAAAACGTTGCACAATCAGATTCAACACATATGCCATGCACGGCACATGTGTCAACTTGCCCAAATTCAATGCCGCCAACAAATTGCTGCCGTTGTCACACACCACTTTGCCGATCTCCAGTTGGTGCGGGGTCAGCCACTGATCCACCTGTGCGTTCAGGGCGGACAGTAGTGCTGGTCCGGTGTGACTCTCTGCTTTCAGGCAAGTCAACCCCAAGACAGCGTGACACTGTCGTATCCGGCATGTGGAATAGCCCCTCGGGAGCTGGGGGGGTGCAGTTGGTGTGGAGCAAGACGCAACAGCAGAAGAGGACTCAGCCGAGGAGGTTGGCAAAGAGGATGGAGTAGGAGGAGTAGAGGAGGTGGCAGCAGGCCTGCCTGCAAGTCGTGGCGGTGTCACCAACTCCTCTGCAGCAGAGCCACGCATTCCATGCTTGGCAGCCGCCAGCAGGTTTACCCAATGCGCAGTGTAAGTGATATACCTGCCCTGACTGTGCTTTGCAGACCAGCTATCAGTGGTCAGATGGACCCTTGCCCCAACACTGTGTGCCAGACGTGACATGATTTCCTTTTCCACAATAGAGTACAGGTTGGGGATTGCCTTTTGTGAAAAATAATTTCGGCCGGGTACCTTCCACTGCGGTGTCCCAATAGCGACAAATTTTTTGAAGGCCTCAGACTCCACCAGCTTGTATGGTAAAAGCTGGCGGGCTAAGAGTTCCGACAAGCCAGCTGTCAGACTCCGGGCAAGGGGGTGACTCTGTGAGATTGGCTTCTTACGCTCAAACATTTCCTTGACAGACACCTGACTGTGGGCAGGTGAGCAGGAACTGCTGAAGGTGAGAGGCGGAGGGGCGGGTTGTTGATAGGGGGCATGGAGGACAGCAGTGGTTGACGTGGCTGAAGATGCTGGACCAGGAGGAGGATGGTGGCTTTCAGTTTGTGTGCTGCTTTTACTCATGTGTTGATCCCATAGGCGTTTGTGATGTGAGATCATGTGCCTTCGCAAAGCAGTTGTACCTAGGTGGGTGTTGGACTTCCCACGACTCAGTTTCTTTTGGCACAGGTTACAAATGGCATCGCTGATATCAGAGGCAGACACACAAAAAAAATGCCACACTGCTGAGCTTTGCAAGGACGGCATTCTGGTGGTGGCAACAGCTTGCGTTGATTGGCGTGCTGTCTGGCTGACCCCGGGTGCTGAATCTACATGCTGTCTGACTGCGCCACTAGCTCCTTGCGATGACCTCCTCCCCCTGCTTCCAACTCGTCTCCTCCTCCTCTCTGTCTCCCCATCTGAACTTTCCCCCTCTTCTTCTGCTCTTCGAGCAGGCACCCAGGTGACATCCACAGACACATCATCGTCATCATCAGCCGCTTCACTTGACAACTCAGCAAAGGCAGCAGCAGCAGGTACAACATCATCATCACAATGTACGTCCATGTGTACAATGCTGCCTGACTGAGACATATCCCCGTTATCTACATCCTCTGGCACTAATAGTTGCGCATCACTTATTTCTTCCAACTGATGTGAAAATAACTCCTCTGACGGATCAAGTGAAGCGGCTGTGGTGCTAGTGTTGGTGGTGGTGCCGGCGGGCTGGTGAGTGGTAAATTGAGAGGTGCCCGAAGCTGAGCTGGAGGAGGATGGTGCATTAAGGTTCCGAGCGGAAGCTGTAGACGATTGGGTGTCCTGTGTAAGCCAGTCAACTATGGCCTCAGAATTTTTTGAGTTCAGGGTCTGTGGTGGCCTCTGAACACTGGGCATTATTCTAGGGCCTAAGGAAATCACAGCACCACGACCACGACGGCCCTTGCGGGTAGGCCTGCCTCTGCCTGTCATTTTTTTTTTTTATGTGTTGTACTATGAGTGCAAGGTGCTGTGCCACCCTATAGGAGTGTTGGGCAGTGGGTACAGTACACTCTCTGTGGACCTGACAGCAGTCACTGGCACCCAGGCAACTGCAATTAAAAAAAATATATATTTTTTTTTACTTTGCAACTGCAAGCTGCTGTGCCACCTTATATATCAGTGGTGGGTGGGCAGTGGCACAGTACACTCTCTGTGGACCTGACAGCAGTCACTGGCACCCAGGCAACTGCAATTAAAAAATATATATTTTTTTTTTTTACTTTGCAACTGCAAGCTGCTGTGCCACCTTATATATCAGTGGTGGGTGGGCAGTGGCACAGTACACTCTCTGTGGACCTGACAGCAGTCACTGGCACCCAGGCAACTGCAATTAAAAAAAATATATATATTTTTTTACTTTGCAACTGCAAGCTGCTGTGCCACCTTATATATCAGTGGTGGGTGGGCAGTGGCACAGTACACTCTCTGTGGACCTGACAGCAGTCACTGGCACCCAGGCAACTGCAATTAAAATATATATATATATTTTTTTTTTACTTTGCAACTGCAAGCTGCTGTGCCACCTTATATATCAGTGGTGGGTGGGCAGTGGCACAGTACACTCTCTGTGGACCTGACAGCAGTCACTGGCACCCAGGCAACTGCAATTAAAAAATATATATATTTTTTTTTACTTTGCAAGCTGCTGTGCCACCTTATATATCAGTGGTGGGTGGGCACACAGTGGCACTGTAGTGGGCACAGTACACTCTGTGGACCTGACAGTCACTGGCAGCCCAGGCAACTGCAATAATAAAAAATATATTTTTTTTTCAATTTGCAACAAGATGCTGTGCCACCGTATATATATCAGTGGTGGGCAGTGCACTGCAGTGGGTACAGTGCACTCTGTGGACCTGACACAGCACTCACTGCAATTATGACAGAGGAAAAAAATATATATTTTTTAAAATGCAAGGTACTGTGCCTGTGCCACCCGAAATGAGTGTGGTGTGCACACAGTACAGTCTGTGGTGGGTCTGTGGCCTCTCACACACAGCGGGCAGGCAACTGCAGTGTACTATATATATATATATATATATATATATATATATATATATATATATATAAAGAAAAAACTGTATTACCTTACCAGCCCTTAAAAGGGCTTTTGGGGACACTAGATAGATATATATATATATATATATAAGAAGAAACAACTCAATTACCAGCCCTTAGAAGGGCTTTTTGGGGTGCTGTCCTTACAGCAGTAGTGGACCAAGAACACTGCACGACCAGGAACACTGACTAACTGTCCCTAGCTTAACACAACAGCAGCAGCAGCAGCTCTCCCTACTCTCACTAACACTGTCACACACTGCTTCAGAATGATCTAAGATGGATGCTGCCCTTGCTTATTTATAGGAGGTGGGAGGGTGTGGGAGGGAGGTATGCTGATTGGCTGGAAATGTGCCTGCTGACTGTAAAGTTCAGGGTCAAAGTTTGCCTCAATGATGTCTTATGGGGGGCGGACCGAACATCGCATATGTTCGCCGGCAGCGGCGAACGCGAACATGCTAAGTTCGCCGGGAACTGTTCGCCGGCGAACAGTTCTATACATCTCTAACTATAGACCGGTCAGCCTAACATCTGTAGTCTGCAAGATTTTGGAGGGGATGTTAAGGGACCACATACAAGACTTTAGTAATGAAAACGGTATTATAAGTAGTAATCAGCATGGATTTATGAAAAATCGTTCTTGCCAAACCAATCTATTAACCTTCTACGATGAAGTGAGCTGCCACCTAGATAAAGGTAAGCCTGTGGATGTGGTGTATCTGGACTTTGCAAAGGCCTTTGACACCGTTCCCCACAAACGCTTACTGTACAAACTAAGGAAGGTAGGTATGGACCATAAGGTGAGTACCTGGATAGAGAATTGGCTCCAGGGGAGAGTCCAGAGGGTGGTGATTAATGGGGAGTACTCGGTTTGGGCAGGCGTGGAAAGTGGGGTCCCCCAGGGTTCTGGGACCGATCCTGTTTAATTTATTTATAAATGATCTAGAGGAGGGGATATCTAGCACAATCTCAGTATTTGCGGATGATACTAAACTAAGCATGCCAATATCTTCTATGCAGGATGTGGAAACCTTACAAGCGGACCTGAACAAAATAACGGGGTGGGCAACTACATGGCAGATGAGGTTTAATGTTGATAAATGTAAAGTAATGCACTTGGGGGTCAGAAACCAGAAAGCGAGCTACTCACTAGGGGGGGAACCTCTGGGGGAGTCTAGGATGGAAAAAGACTTGGGGGTACTGGTAGACAACAGGCTTGGCAGTGGCATGCAATGCCAAGCAACTGCAAGTAAAGCCAACAGAATACTGGGATGTATAAAAAAGGGGATTCACTCCAGAAATAGAGAGATTATTCTCCCTCTCTACAAGACTCTGGTCCGGCCACATCTGGAGTATGCTGTCCAGTTCTGGGCACCGGTCCTCAGGAAGGATGTACTGGAACTGGAAAGAGTCCAGAGAAGGGCAACAAAAATAATTAGGGGAATGGAGGACATCAGCTATGAGGAAAGACTACAAGCACTGAACTTATTCTCTCTGGAGAAGAGACGATTGAGGGGGGATATGATATCAATGTACAAATACTGTACTGGCGACCCTAGCATAAGGAACAAACTATTCAGAGAAAGGAAATACAATAAGACACGTGGCCACTCACTAAAACTAGAGGAAAGGCGGTTTAACCTTAAAATGCGTAGGGGGTTCTTCACTGTAAGAGCGGTAAGGATGTGGAATTCTCTACCACAAGCAGTCGTATCAGCAGGGAGCATCGATAGTTTCAAAAAACTATTAGATGGGCACCTTAAAGATCACAACATACAGGGGTATACAATGTACGGTTAAAAGCAAACACACAGACTCATCATAGGTTGAACTGGATGGACTGATGTCTTTTTCAACCTCACTGA
Organism: Pelophylax lessonae; assembly: GCF_965119305.1. NCBI lineage: Eukaryota > Metazoa > Chordata > Amphibia > Anura > Ranidae > Pelophylax > Pelophylax lessonae. The sequence goes on from NC_138770.1 coordinate 72,012,431, forward strand.
CTATGTATGAAGATACTCTTTCTATTCAAAAAATTTGGCTTATCCTTAATAATCGATCTGCCGTTAGTACTACAGATTACTAGATATCTTCTAAATTTGGCATTAAATATGTATATGGAGGTGATATTGTTGATTCTTTCCCTCACTTCGGCATGTACATGTACGATACTTCCGCCCCACGGGCCTTCATCCCATCTGATTGGCCCGCGATGCGGAAGCATCATCGCCTCTGCGGGATTTAACTGGTGGGACAGCGGCGTCCGGTAACCACGCCCCGGACGACGTCAAGTGTGACGAAACCGGTCGGGCGGTACTGGACGCACTACTGTCACGCCCCCTAGACGCCAGCTCACATACACGCGGGACGCCGCGATCTGATGCATCGGCCTTGGATGCTATTTTTTCTTCGATGTTCCTCTATACTAAGTTACCCATGTAAGTGCAATTTTAATAAAACCTTATGCTAACTTTACGGAATTACGCTATGTGTTGCCTATTTCCTTCCATTTTTCATGACACCATGTGTGGAGTTCAAATGTGATATAGATGAATTTACCTGGATACCTGGTCTTTGGAGGAGGTGATCCATTTGGAATCATTGTTTTAGCGCATGTGGCCATTCCATTAAGTTGGAGGCCTGAGCTTCTGGTAAGCTGCCATTTTGCTATTCACATCCTACGGGTGTACTCCTGCCTTTACCTTTGGATTCCAAGTCTTCGGGTCTATTATCACCTCTCTGGGACTTTTTACCACTACCCACTATTAATTTTCGGAACACATTTTATGGACTTTTTTGTTCACTGTGTTATTTATGACATTTAATGTTTCACTTTGATTTATAGATTACACCATATTAGATAGCGCTGCACTATTTTTTGCTTTATATTGTTGATCTTACTATTCGTCAAGTGTTTACAGCTGCTTTCATATTCACTCATTTTTTGCTCACTTGTTTACTCACCATTTGCGCAGGATTTTTTTGTGTTTTTATTTAATGTCCATTGAATGGCAAATTTTTGGGGCCTTTCAGGGCGGACAATTATTTTTTTCTGTGAATGCCTAATGTACCTCCAGCCACCAAATACTAAGCTCTTGGCTGTCAGTACAAACCATGTGAGCTAAATTTTTGGAGCCTATATAGGCCCACACTTACGGTTCTGTGTACTGTGAATGCCTACTGTACCTCTAGCCATCAAAAACGAAGTTCTTTGCTGTCAGTTCAAACCATGTGAGCTAATTTTTGGAGCCTATACAGGCCGACACTTACGGTTCTGTGTACTGTGAATGTCTACCGTACCTCTAGCCATCAAAAGCGAAGTTCTTTGCTGTCAGTTCAAACCATGTGAGCTCATTTCTGGAGCCTATACAGGCCGACACGTACGGTTCTGTGTATTGTGAACGCCTACCGTACCTCTAGCCATCAAAAACGACGGTCTTTGCTGTCAGTTCAAACCATGTGAGCTAATTTTTGGAGCCTATACAGGCCAACACTTACGGTTCTGTGTACTGTGAACGCCTACCATACCTCTAGCCATCAAAAAGTAAGTTTTTTGCTGTCAGTTCAAGCCATGTGAACTAATTTTTGGAGCCTATACAGGCCGACACTTACGGTTCTGTATTCTGTGAACGCCTACCGTACCTCTAGCGATCAAAAACGAAGTTCTTTGCTGTCAGTTCAAATCATGTGAGGTAATTTCTGGAGCCTATACAGGCCGACACGTACGGTTCTGTGTATTGTGAACGGCTGCCGTACCTCTAGTCATCAAAAACAACGTTCTTTGCTGTCAGTTTAAACCATGTGAACTAATTTTTGGAGCCTATACAGGCCGACACTTACAGTTCTGTGTACTGTGAACGCCTACCATACCTCTAGCCATCAAAAAGTATGTTTTTTGCTGTCAGTTCAAACCATGTGAACTAATTTTTGGAGCCTATACAGGCCGACACTTACAGTTCTGTGTACTGTGAACGCCTACCGTACCTCTAGCCATCAAAAAGTAAGTATTTTGCTGTCAGTTCAAACCTTGTGAACTAATTTTTGGAGCCTATACAGGCCGACACTTACGGTTCTGTGTACTGTGAACGCCTACCGTACCTCTAGCCATCAAAAACAAAGTTCTTTGCTGTCAGTTCAAACCATGTGAGCTAATTTTTGGAGCCTATACAGGCCAACACTTACGGTTCTGTGTACTGTGAACGCCTACCGTACCTCTAGCCATCAAAAACGAAGTTCTTTGCTGCCAGTTCAAACCATGTGAGCTAATTTTTGGAGCCTATACAGGCCAACACTTACGGTTCTGTGTACTGTGAACGCCTACCATACCTCTAGCCATCCAAAAGTAAGTTTTTGCTGTCAGTTCAAACCATGTGAGCTAATTTTTGGAGCCTATACAGGCCGACACTTACAGTTCTGTGTACTGTGAACGCCTACCGTACCTCTAGCCATCAAAAAGTAATTTTTTTGCTGTCAGTTCAAACCATGTGAACTAATTTTTGGAGCCTATACAGGCCGACACGTACGGTTCTGTGTACTGTGAACGCCTACCATACCTCTAGCCATCAAAAACGAAGTTCTTTGCTGTCAGTTCAAACCATGTGAGCTAATTTTTGGAGCCTATACAGGCCAACACTTACGGTTCTGTGTACTGTGAATGCCTACCATACCTCTAGCCATCAAAAAGTAATTTTTTTGCTGTCAGTTCAAACCATGTGAGATAATTTTTGGAGCCTATACAGGCCGACACTTACAGTTCTGTGTACTGTGAACGCCTTCCGTACCTCCAGCCATCAAAAAGTAAGTTTTTTGCTGTCACTTCAAACCATGTGAACTAATTTTTGGAGCCTATACAGGCCAACACTTACGGTTCTGTGTACTGTGAACGCCTACCGTACCTCTAGCCATCAAAAAGGAAGTTCTTTGCTGTCAGTTCAAACCATTTGAGCTAATTTTTGGAGCCTTTACAGGCCAACACTTACGGTTCTGTGTACTGTGAATGCCTACCGTACCTCTAGCCATCAAAAACTATGTTTTTTGCTGTTAGTTCAAACCATGTGAGCTAATTTTTGGAGCCTATACAGGCCGACACTTACGGTTCTGTGTACTGTGAATGCCTACCGTACCTCTAGCAATCAAAAACAAAGTTCTTTGCTGTCAGTTCAAACCATGTGAGCTAATTTCTGGAGCCTATACAGGCCAACACTTATGGTTCTGTGTACTGTGAACGCCTACCGTACCTCTAGCCATCAAAAACTATGTTTTTTGCTGTCAGTTCAAACCATGTGAGATAATTTTTGGAGCCTATACAGGCCAACACTTACGGTTCTGTGTACTGTGAACGCCTACCATACCTCTAGCCATCAAAAAGTTAGTTTTTGCTGTCAGTTCAAACCATATGAGCTAATTTTTGGAGCCTATACAGGCCAACACTTACAGTTCTGTGTACTGTGAATGCCTACCGTACCTCTAGCCATCAAAAAGTAATTTTTTTGCTGTCAGTTCAAACCATGTGAACTAATTTTTGGAGCCTATACAGGCCGACACTTACAGTTCTGTGTACTGTGAACGCCTTCCGTACCTCCAGCCATCAAAAAGTAAGTTTTTTGCTGTCACTTCAAACCATGTGAACTAATTTTTGGAGCCTATACAGGCCGACACTTACGGTTCTGTGTACTGTGAATGCCTACCGTACCTCTAGCCATCAAAAACGAAGTTCTTTGCTGTCAGTTCAAACCATTTGAGCTAATTTTTGGAGCCTATACAGGCCAACACTTACGGTTCTGTGTACTGTGAACGCCTTCCGTACCTCCAGCCATCAAAAAGTAAGTTTTTTGCTGTCACTTCAAACCATGTGAACTAATTTTTGGAGCCTATACAGGCCGACACTTACGGTTCTGTGTACTGTGAATGCCTACCGTACCTCTAGCCATCAAAAACAAAGTTCTTTGCTGTCAGTTCAAACCATGTGAGCTAATTTTTGTAGCCTATACAGGCCAACACTTACGGTTCTGTGTACTGTGAACGCCTACCATACCTCTAGCCATCAAAAAGTACGTTTTTGCTGTCAGTTCAAACCATGTGAGCTAATTTTTGGAGCCTATACAGGCCGACACTTACAGTTCTGTGTACTGTGAATGCCTACCGTACCTCTAGCCATCAAAAAGTAATTTTTTTGCTGTCAGTTCAAACCATGTGAACTAATTTTTGGAGCCTATACAGGCCGACACTTACAGTTCTGTGTACTGTGAACGCCTTCCGTACCTCCAGCCATCAAAAAGTAAGTTTTTTGCTGTTACTTCAAACCATGTGAACTAATTTTTGGAGCCTATACAGGCCGACACTTACGGTTCTGTGTACTGTGAACGCCTACCGTACCTCTAGCCATCAAAAACGAAGTTCTTTGCTGTCAGTTCAAACCATTTGAGCTAATTTTTGGAGCCTATACAGGCCAACACTTACGGTTCTGTGTACTGTGAACGCCTACCGTACCTCTAGCCATCAAAAACGAAGTTCTTTGCTGCCAGTTCAAACCATGTGAGCTAATTTTTGGAGCCTATACAGGCCGACACTTAGGGTTCTGTGTACTGTGAACGCCTACCGTACCTCTAGCCATCAAAAACTATGTTTTTTGCTGTCAGTTCAAACCATGTGAGCTAATTTTTGGAGCCTATACAGGCTGACACATACAGCTCTGTGTACTGTGAACGCCTACCGTACCTCTAGCCATGAAAAACGACGTTCTTTGCTGTCTGTTAAACCCATGTGGGCTAATTTTTGGGGCCTTTTATGGCTGACACTTCTGTATCATGTGAATGCCTAATGTACCTTCGACCACAGAAAACTACGTTCTTAGCTGTCAGGTAAACGCATGTGGGCTAATTTTTGGGGCTTGGAATGGCCGACACTTACTTCTTTATCCTGTGAATGCCACATTTTTCAGACTGGAAATGAAAAACAATGGGTCTGTAAAGGTTCCGCCAAATTGTGGAATGGATGCGGACCCATTTTACAGATGTGTGAATGGACCCTATATGTATTAGACAATGTATTTACCGGCTGCTGTCAGATCTGGCTGATTTATGAAAAAAATATATATTTATTTTGAGAAAAGAAAAATTTAGATACAAAACAGAGCCTAATGGGCATAACCAGGCTCGGTACAGATACATCACAAAAAGAACATATATTCAACAACACCTCTAATTAGTGATGGACGAACATCGACCAGGGCGGTTCGCAAATTTTCTCAAAAGTCCGCAAATCGCGAGTTCACGGCGGGCCCCATTGACTTTAATGGGAGGCAAACTTTATAAACCTTTAGGTCATATTTGCAGCCACAAAAGACGTACTAGCTGTGCACAAATAGTCCCAGCACATGGACAATGTCATAACAGAAGTATTGCAATTGAAAAAAGTTGCCCTAAATTTTTTTTTTTTTTTTTACAGCAAAATATATATATACAGTGGGTACGGAAAGTATTCAGACCCCCTTAAATTTTTCACTCTTTGTTATATTGCAGCCATTTGCTAAAATCATTTAAGTTCATTCTTCTTCCTCATGAATGTACACACAGCTCCCCATATTGACGGAAAAACACAGAATTGTTGACATTGTTGCAGATTTATTAAAAAAGAAAAACTGAAATATCACATGGTCCTAAGTATTCAGACCCTTTGCTGTGACACTCATATATTTAACTCAGGTGCTTTCCATTTCTTCTGATCATCCTTGAGATGGTTCTACACCTTCATTTGAGTCCAGCTGTGTTTGATTATACTGATTGGACTTGATTAGGAAAGCCACACACCTGTCTATATAAGACCTTCCAGATCACAATGAATGTCAGAGCAAATGAGAATCATGAGGTCAAAGGAACTGCCTGAAGAGCTCAGAGACAGAATTGTGGCAAGGCACAGATCTGGCCAAGGTTACAAAAAGATTTCTGCTGCACTTAAGGTTCCTAAGAGCACAGTGGTCTCCATAATCCTCAAATGGAAGACGTTTGGGATGACCAGAACCCTTCCTAGAGCTGGCCGTCCGGCCAAACTGAGCTATCGGGGGAGAAGAGCCTTGGTGAGAGAGGTAAAGAAGAACCCAAAGATCACTGTGGCTGAGCTCCAGAGATGCAGTCAGGAGATGGGAGAAAGTTGTAGAAAGTCAACCATCACTGCAGCCCTCCACCAGCCGTGGCTTAATGGCAGAGTGGCCCGACAGAAGCCTCTCCTCAGTGTAAGACACATGAAAGCCCGCATGGAGTTTGCTAAAAAACACCTGAAGGACTCCAAGATGGTGAGAAATAAGATTCTCTGGTCTGATGAGACCAAAATAGAACTTTTTGGCCTTAATTCTAAGCGGTATGTGTGGAGAAAACCAGGCACTGCTCATCACCTGTCCAATACAGTCCCAACAGTGAAGCATGGTGGTGGCAGCATCATGCTGTGGGGGTGTTTTTCAGCTGCAGGGACAGGACAACTGGTTGCAATCGAGGGAAAGATGAATGCGGCCAAGTACAGGGATATCCTGGACAAAAACCTTCTCCAGAGTGCTCTGGACCTCAGACTGGGCCGAAGGTTTACCTTCCAACAAGACAACGACCCTAAGCACACAGCTAAAATAACGAAGGAGTGGCTTCACAACAACTCCGTGACTGTTCTTGAATGGCCCAGCCAGAGCCCTGACTTAAACCCAATTGAGCATCTCTGGAGAGACCTAAAAATGGCTGTCCACCAACGTTTACCATCCAACCTGACAGAACTGGAGAGGATCTGCAAGGAGGAATGGCAGAGGATCTCCAAATTCAGGTGTGAAAGACTTGTTGCATCTTTCCCAAAAAGACTCCTGGCTGTATTAGATCAAAAGGGGGCTTCTACTAAATACTGAGCAAAGGGTCTGAATACTTAGGACCATGTGATATTTCAGTTTTTCTTTTTTAATAAATCTGCAACAATGTCAACAATTCTGTGTTTTTCTGTCAGTATGGGGTGCTATGTGTACATTCATGAGGAAGAAGAATGAACTTAAATGGTTTTAGCAAATGGCTGCAATATAACAAAGAGTGAAAAATTTAAGGGGGTCTGAATACTTTCCGTACCCACTGTATATATATATATATATATATATATATGAACATCAACTATTTTGAAAGGCCTATGATTTACCAGTGTTTGATCTTAGGATACGTATGAACAAAGTATGTCTCTGACACTTACTGCATATGCTTCAAGTAGGGATCCCTGACTCATGGTGGTTTTGTATGAATTACTGCCAGGACTGGTTCTTAGGTCATCACTTATATCATGTGGATGAACTTCAGCTGCATGGTGATCTTCCTACACTAGAAGAAAGCAGCATATTTGTGATGACATGGGTCCATATATTTTTGAACTTTGAACCATCTTTGTGTGATTTCAATTGTACATACTGTAAGTGGTAAACTATCAGCCTAAGAACTTAACTTCACACCTTGATATGCCACTGATTCTTGATTAACGATTGAACGTTCTGCAGTGAATAATGTGTATGATTGATTGGTTCAACTTATGTGGACAGATATGTCTTACAATTAGTGATAGGCCGAACACCCCCCCAGTTCAGTTCGCACCAGAACTCCTGAACAAGAAAAAAGTTCAGGCCTGAGCCGTGAACTCTATTAAAGTCTATGGGACCCGAACATGAAAAATCAAAAGTCCCCATTTTGATGGCTTGTATGCAAGTTATTGCCCTTAAAAAGGGTATGGGGGCCCTGGTACTGCCCTGGGGGACATGTATTAATACAAAACAACAGGTCTATGATGGGATTATAGCAGTGTCATAAGGTAGAAAGCAAACTATTTTAAATATAAAAATTCACATATTTTATTTAGTACACAGTTAATAATAAAGTCATTAAAAACTGTTTACACATGGGGGGGCGTGGCGACCGCGAGCTTGGATGGCCGAATTCTGAGGAGGCTCCGTCAGGCCCCAAGCTATTCCTCCTCCATCCTAGTTTATCACAGCCTAAGAGACCTCAATCTTCTCCTAATCTGTGTCAGGGACCAAGAGGGATGACCCGCCGGAAGAATGACCCACCGACTCCCCGAAAAATGAACCTGTAGGCTGCGGTCTCCAACAAAATAGTGTAGGTATCGATCCAGGAAGTGGCTTCCATTAACATTGAGTCTATCCCAATAGAGGATTAACTGCCTGCATATCACTTCAGGGAGGTGAGAGGCCATCTTGTGGCTAGAAGGTGGTGGTGTTACGAGCACTATCATATATTGAAACACTTATCAAGCACTTTTTTGATTTGTCTTATCTCACGGTTTGACCTATGTGTTGATTAGACTTTGTATGCACTTTATCTTGGAATGCACCTTATGGACATTTGATATATTGCACTTTATGAGATCTATATATTTTTATGATGCACATTGTCACTTTATTGGTTAATTTATTTAGTATTTAATATTGTATATAGCGCTGTATTTATTAATATTTTTGACTGCTCTGGAAGCACTTCTCCCTCCACTAGGAGCGCTGTGAAGTCTAAACCCCGCATGGTGTCTCCCTCAGGGCCCACACAGGCCTTCAACATGAGGTGAGTGCAACTAACCATCCACAGGCCTCTGCCACCGTCCAACACACAGAACTCTTCCTGAACTTTCCCACACAAGGGCAGCCCGTATCAGATACTACCCTGAAGGAGATGCTCATTTCTCTAAGATCATCATTGCAATCTGATAACATAACATGTATACAACAATGCAAACCTGAAATTCATCAGATAGGAGACAGAGCGGATAAAGTGGAAAACTCACTAGGTGAATATACAGCATCCTTAAACACTAAGGTAGATGCTCATGCTGCCCATACAGATGAAATTGCATGGCTGAAAGATAAAGTGGCAGATCTGGAAGATATGTCCAGGAGGAATAGCATCAAGATACGTAGTATCCTTGAGACCATCTCAACATCCCAACTCCCTCTTTATGTACAAGAGCTATTTTCAGCTCTGGCACCAAATCTTTAAGCGGAGAGAGATAACACTGCTCAGGCTAGTCACACGATTCAAGGTGGGTGCTATTCTTTCAGGCCATGAGCTATCCATAGATAGGATACACAGGCTGCCTAAACCCTTGTTCATATCAATGGACGCTCCCAGAGATGTTCTATTATGTGTACACCTCTACCAAGCCAAAGAGGGAATTATGATGGCCTTTCGCCAACATGAACATCTCCCGGAGCTATACTCTGCCTTACAACTACTCCGACTTATCATACCATACACTGCAAATACGAAGAAACCTGGCCACAATAACAAAGGTCCTATGTAATCACAACATCTCCTACAAATGGAGACACCCAGACACCTTTTCTATTACCCATAATCAACCCTCTCTCCTTCTCCATCCAGATCCACTGGAACAAGAATGGCAAACAGTCTCATGAAAGAGGTCATCTAATAAATCTTTAGCTTTAGCTCGGGACACAACCTACAGATATCTAATTAAGCTTGGGGCCTATATGTGCCTAATTACTCTGTTTGATCCCCAACATGCTCTTTACGCAGCTTTGCTGTGCCCGTATCTCCTCGGATAATATCTTTTTACCAGTTTTTTGTTTTTGTTTATATGGTTCAATTACTGTTAACCCTTCCAAGTTATGCAGTACCAGTACAACCAGGTGTATAACCCAGAACCCTCATGCAATGACTTACCAACACGCTTTCATCCCAGCTACAACCTCCTACCCACAGCCTCAATATGGGAATCATCCAGCTATCATCATCTTGATTACATATCTCGATACCCACTCTTGCCACAGTCTACAACCCTCACAAATATCAATATGTCACTAAATTGTATCTCCATCAATGTGAAAGGATTAAACCATCCTGCTAAACGTTTTTCATTATGGAAAGAGGCATCCAAAACAAAAGCGGATATTGTCTGCACTCAGGAAAAGCACTTCCTCAAAACTGCAACACCCAAATGCTCTCACAGACTATCCTCACATTTTTGTTGCCAGTGCATAGCAGAAGAAATGAGGAGTCTTAACGGCCATTGGAAAGTCAGTCAACTTCCAGCTGGAAAACTCCTACTTAGATGAAGAAGGCCCTATATCATAGTCACAGGGGACTTAAACAATGTACCCTACACTTTAGTTTCAGTGTATGCCCTGAACTCTCACCAATTGAGATTCCTGCGAAGACTCTTCAAGCTTATTGCTCAGGTCAAGTATGAGAGATTATTGATTTGTAGGGACTTTAACCTGGCTGTTGATCCAACTTTGGACACCAGTTTGCCAACTCCAAGGTGACCACACAATAAAAGATTTGTTACATACTGAGGAGATGTATGATGTTTGGAGGTTTCAAAACACCAATGCGTGAGACTACACTTCCTTCTCACCCAGACATCATACATACTCACATATTGAGTTATTCACAGTGGATAAATGGATATTACAAAATATTTTCTCCTCCTCTATCCAGGATATCACTTGGTCTGACCATGCCGCAATAACTATAACAATAGAGGAGCAGGAAAGGGTAAATAGATCATCAATATGGCATTGTAATGTAAACATTTTGCAGGAGAAGAAGGGACCACTTGAAACTATCTCTCAGCATCTCAGAGGATTCTTTCCTAACAACTAGGGATGATCGAACTTTTGAAAAGTTCGCTTCGACCAGAACACCCGAATTTCCTGAAAGTTCGGTTCGGATTCCCGGACCCCATTGGGACCTGAACTTCGGGAATCAAAAAACACCATTTTGAAGCCCTAAAACCTAATAAATGCCCATAAAAAGTGCCTAGGGTTCTGGGTCATGCCCCAGGGACTATGAATCAGGCAAAAAAAAGATCTTAAAAATTGTCCTTTCTTGATAGAGAGCCAATTATTGAAAAAATATTGAGAAAAAAAAAATGAGATTTCTTTGGATTTAGTGTCTGGGGTGGGGTGTCTAAAAAGTGTACCTATCAAGTTTCAGCTCTGTATCATGTCCAGAACCAGAATTATAGCATGCCAAACCTTCAAAAACGACTTTTTTGCTTAACCGCGCCTTTCTTTTACTCCTAATCAACTGCACAGCCAATGTGTATGATGGGGACATAATGCAGTGCACTGGGAACAAGATTAGAGTTTTTTTTTTGGAAAAAGGTGCTGTCTCTTTGAATGTGGATATAATAAACGGGTGTATTTTCACAATGGGGCTATTATTACCAAATGTTTTCAAGAAGTCAAAAGATGTATGTAGATGCACTTTATTTAATGTAAAATGGTGTTTGGTGCACTTTAACTTGAGTTCTCACAAGAAACAGACATATATGCACGGATACATTGAGGGTTTGGGTTAGGGGTAGGGGCCACAATGTAGTGATGTTTTGGATGAATACTGTTGTCTCTTGACTTTGAATAGAAGTAAAGGATGCTTAAAAATTGGGCCTTTGGTGGTGCCGACGATCCCTTGACACCATAACCCTATGAAAGTACTGGTCATGAAGGCAATGATTGCCTTTGTAAGGAAAAAAATTGCAATGAAATGCATCTGTGAAACAGGTGCGCAAAAATTGTTGTTTGGGTGTTGGCGGAGCCATACCACTGTAAGCCCAAAGAGCTGGTGTTGAAGTAGGCGAAAAAATTAAGAAGATGTGTACCTGTGGATCAGGTGAGCAAACATTGTGTTTTTGGTGTTGGCGGAGCCTCCCCACCGTAAGCCCAAAGAGCTGGTGTTGCAGAAGGCCAAAAAATTATGAAGGTGTGCACCTGTGGAACAGGTGCGCAAACATGGTATTTTTGGTGTTGGCGGAGCCTCCCCACAGTAAGCCCAAAGAGCTGGTATTGAAGAAGGCCAAAAAAAAAATAATCTTTTCTAGTGGAAACTAAAATGAGGTTCTGTGAACCTAATCATGAATGAGAGGAGGGTTGGAGGGTGGCACCCTGGTCCAGGCTTGAACTGAGGCTCAGCTGCCACATAGCAACAATAGACTAGTCTACAAGGTCTGCATCAGGTGCATCAAAGCTTGATATCCACGACTGATTGATTTTAATGAATGTCAAACGGTCGACTGAGTCGGTGGAGAGTCTTGTTCGATGGTCTGTGACGAATCCTCCTGCTGCGCTGAATGCCCATTCCGATAGGACACTGGAAGCAGGGCAGGCCAAAAACTCCATGGCATACTGGGCCAGTTCTGGCCAGTGGTCTAATCTTAAGACCCAGTATGCCAGTAGATCGGATTCCTCACATGAAAAGCCCTCTGTGTCACTTTGTGCCCTGACGTAATCGTCCACCATGTGATGCAGACACTGTCGATGCGATGTGGCAGCTGAGAGGCCTGGGCGGTGAGGACTAAAGAAAGACCGAAAGGCATCCGTCAACCGCACGCCTTCTCCAACGCTCCTCTTGTGACCCGCAGTAGAGTCAATGGTAGGTTGTCCCCGTCCCTGCACCCTACGGGAGTCGGGGAACGTGTTCACCAGAATCCTCTTGAGACTGTCCTCAAGCGATTTGATCCTATGGACTCTCTGGGTGGATGGGAAAAGACTTTTGACTTGTACCGGTAGTCAAGTAGAGTGGCCAACCAATAGTGGTCAGTCTCTTTAATGGCCTTGATTCTGGGGTCCTTTCGCAGGCTCTGAAGCATGATGTTTGCCATGCGTCGCAAATTTGCAAAGGCCTGAGAAGCTGACTCCTCGGGGTCACTCAAAACGACATGATCTTGAACGTGCTCCTCCTCCTCCCAGCCACGTACTACTCCAAAGTGTCCCGAGGGAGTCAAACTAGGCCTTGCAGATTGCCGCATGTCTTCCTCCTCCTCCTCAAAGCCTTCAAAAGTTCCTGAAGAATCGTCCTCCTCCTCCTCTTCCACCCCTGGATCCTGCTCGGGCCTCTGGGAGCTAGGCATAATGGGGTCAGGAATCTCAGGATAAAGGGGGCCTTGAGAGGCAAGGAAGTCCTCCTCTTCCTCCTGCTGCTCTGCCTCCAGTGCCCTGTCCATAATGCCACGCAGAGTGTGCTCCAACAAAAACAGTACCGGTAGGGTGTCACTGATGCATGCGCTGTCCTGGCTGACCATTCTTATAGCCTCCTCAAATGGCGAGAGGACAGCGCATGCATCCTTAATCAAAAGCCACTGCTGTGGCGAAAAAAATCCCAGGTGCGCTGAGCCAGTGCTGGTGCCGTACTCGCAGAGATATTCATTGAGGGCCCTCTGCTGCATGTACAGGCGCTGCAGCATAGCCAAGGTGGAGTTCCAGCGGGTGGGCATGTCACAGAAGAGGCAGTGTACCAGCAGGTGAAACTCGCGCTGCACTTCGGCCAACACAGATGGTGCTTCCCTGAGCACAGCTCCTGTAGAATGGCAGTGCCGGTCCAGTAAGTGAAGTCCTGGTCTTTGCTGAGGAGGGAAGCTCAGTAGATGGATGTTCGTGAAGCTCCCGCCATCCTTCCCAGGGCCCGCCCATGACCGCACCGGGCCCACAGGTGGGATAGCGGAGCCTGGTAAACATAAAGACAGAGCAAGGTAGAAAAGGAGAGGGGGGGGGTGCAGTCAGGTGGACAGGAGAGAGGGGGTGCAGTCAGGTGGACAGGAGAGAGGGGGTGCAGCCAGGTGGACAGGAGAGAGGGGGTGCAGCCAGGTGGACAGGAGAGGGGGAGTGAAGTCAGGTGGACAGGAGAGGGGGGGGTGAAGCCAGGTGGAGGGAGGACAGAGCTAGGTGGGCTGGAGGGGGATGCAGCCAGGTGGGGGGGGACAGAGCCAGGTGGACAGGAGAGGGGGATACAGCCAGGTGGAGGAGGGGGTGCAGCCAGATGGACAGAAGAGAGGGGGGTGCAGCCCGGTGGACAGGAGGGGGGGTGCAGCCAGGTGGATAGGAGAGGGGGGGTGAAGCCAGGTGGACAGGAGAGGGGGGATGAAGCCAGGTGGACAGGAGAGGGGGGATGAAGCCAGGTGGACAGGAGAGGGGGGTGCAGCCAGGTGGACAGGAGAGGGGGGGTGCAGCCAGGTGGACAGGAGAGGGGGGGTCCAGCCAGTTGGCCAGGAGGGGGGTGCAGCCAGGTGGACAGGAGAGGGGGGAGGACAGAGCCAGGGTAACAGGAGAGGGGGGGTGCAGCCAGGTGGACAGGAGAGGGGGGGTGCAGCCAGGTGGACAGGAGAGGGGGGGGGCAGAGCCAGGGTGACAGGAGAGGGGGTGCAGCCAGGTGTAGGGGGATGCAGCCAGGTGGACCAGAGAGGTGGGAGGACAGAGCCAGGGTGACAGGAGAGAGGGGGTACAGCCAGGTGGAGGGAGGGGGGGTGTGCAGCTAGATCGACAGGAGAGGAGGGTTCTTACCTTAGGGGATGTCATCACTGGTACTTTTTTCCAGCTCCCTCCACGTGTCAGGCAGCGACAGTCTGTGTCAGCTGTCCCAAGATCGGGAGATGGGGTCTGCTACAGCCTGAGTCACAGCTCACACAGGGGAAACCTCCTCCAACTCCTCCCCCAACTCCACCCCCATGATAGGTCATCTGATCTCTGAACTAAATAGCCAGCCACGGAGAGGCTTGGTGAGCGGGGCGGGCTGCAGGGCTCCACCAGGACAAGTGAAAGAAGTGGGTGGCAAATTGGAGTAGGCGGGTAGGCGGAAGGAGTGACGTCACTGGTTGCTAGATGCCAAGTGGATCTAGCAACCAGTGCTGTGTATGTGGGCTCCCGCCCGCCTCCCTCAGCAGTGAGAGAGAGCAGCCACAGGCAGAGCCAGCGGAGTTGGATCGGATACGGTCTGAATGATGATGATGATGATGATCAATTCCAGATGGTGCAATAACAGGTCTGAACAGTAAGTGACACAATCTGATTCAGCGTTTTGGTGATGTCTAGACAGCAATGCGCCCCCAGGCGGCAGTGCGCCCTAGGCAGCTGCCTAATTCGCCTAGTGGGAGCGCCGGCCCTGCTGACTAGCAAGCACGTATACCTGCTAAAGATATATCAGCAGTGCAACGTTCTCCCTAGACGGAACCCTGACACTTAAAACTATCCCTACAAAAACTAGATTATTGAATATAACTATAGTGGTATATAGTACCCTAACTACACTGCATATTCCTTTCCTCACACTAAAAGAACAGCTCCATACAGCAGAAGATATTTTCTAACTGACACTGTCCCTTTAAATGTTTTTTTTTTCTTCTGACTCAAACAGCACAATCGCTGTATTTCTACCTACACTGACAATCTGTCTGTAAGCTGACTGCTCTTCTGCTGATATGGAGCTTTACAAGCTATGCAGAAAAGTAACAATGTAACAAAGCAGGAGTAACACAAATGCTTCCACTCTCTTCCACAGCCTCTGTATTACAGTGCTAGAGGTTAGGCGGAGCTATGTTATATACTGGGGCGTATTCACTCCTGATTGGCCTCTGTTCCCTGTAGTCACTCCAATCACGTTCCTAGCAGACTTCTGCCCCCTCATTGGCTTTTACTGACGTTTCTGGGCCAATCACGGGCTTTTAAAGCCCACTTCCTGTCCCATTGCATTTTGGGCGGTTCTGGTGACCGAATTCCGAACTTTTACAGCAAAAAGTTTGGAATTCGGCCGAATTTCGAACACCCAATGTTCGGGTCAAACCGATGGTCGACCCGAACCATTCGATCATCCCTACTAATAACAAGGATTCAGTATTTGACCCTTTTATACTCTGGAACGCTCACAAAGCCTTTATCAGAGGCATATGTATTTAACAAGGAGCTAGACTTAAAAAGGTCTATGCTTCTAAACTCCACACATTAGAAATCAAGAACAAAGCTGCACCATCTCCCAGCACCTCTCACTCCCTAATAAAATTGAGAGAGTGGGAATTGAGATCCCACTTTATAGACCAGTATGACAAACACATACCTCAATCGCCCTCTATGCTGTTAGCAATTGACGCAGAGAAGGCATTCGACAGAGTAAATTGGTTATATATAACAATGGTATTGCAGAAGTTTGGTTTCCAAGGTACAATTATAATAGCCATTTTGGCCTTGTATTCTTGCCTATCTGCTCAGGTTAATGACTCGGGCATACTTTCCAAGCAATTTGAAATTTACAGTGGAACTCGACAAGGATGCCCTTTGTCCCCCACTATATTCAATCTAATGATTGAACCCCTAGCAGAAGCAATAAGGTCAATCTCAGCTATAACTGGTTTTCAATTCCCGAATACAACACACAAAGTAAACCTGTTTGCCTATGACTTCATCCTCTTTTTAACCAATCCCCAATCATCACTCCCAAAAGCCTACCAAATATTAACCCAATTTGGTAACATATCATTCTACAAGGTTAATTCAACAAAATCTTTAATCCTTGACTTAAGGGTCAGAAAGGAAATAAGATCCTCCCTACAGAAACTCTTACCTTTTCCTGGAGCAAAAAAAAGGATCCCATACGTAGGTATAACTCTAACATCTTCCTGCCACTCATTAGCATCAGCTAACCTCAAACCTCTCCTTACCAAAACAACAAAGGAAATTGACCAGCTATCTCGCCATGAGATGTCCTGGTATGGCAGACTTGCTGCTATAAAAATGTTCGTTTTTCCACAAATTCTGTATGTTTTTTTTTTTTTCACAAAAAGGTGCTTTATTCAGATAATCAAAACATGTAACAGAAAAAAAGTATGTTTTTATATCTCTACCCATCCCCATAGCAAACTATTATACATCCTTATCGAGTAACCTTAATACATTTCTATGGAAAGGCAAAAGAGCCAGATGCTCTCAGTCCATTCTTAATAGGCACAGCTCAATAGGCGATGCAGGTATACCAGACTTAAAAGATTATTACTGGGCAGCTCATCTGGACCAAATCAAACATTGGCTCTCCCCAGACAAGGCTTCTCTATAGCGACTGGTGAGTGTACTTGCGACTGGTGAGTGTCCTTGTGACTGGTGAGTGTCCTTGCGACTGGTGAGTGTCTTTGCGACTGGTGAGTATCCTTGCGACTGGTGAGTATCCTTGCAACTGGTGAGTATCCTTGCGACTGGTGAGTATCTTTGCGACAGGGAGTATCTCTGTGTCTGTGAGTGTTGTGCAACTGACCGGGCTGTGTGTCTGTGAGTGTTGTGCGACTGACCGGGCTGTGTGTCTGTGAGTGTTGTGCGACTGACCAGGCTGTGTGTCTGTGAGGGTTGTGCGACTGTGAGTGTGGTGCGACTGACCGGGCTGTGCGAATGAGTGTTGTGCGACTGACCGGACTGTGCGATTGTGAGTGTGGTGCGACTGAACCGGGCTGTGAGACTGTGAGTGCGTGCGACTGTGAGTGTGTGCGACTGTGAGTGTTGTGCGACTGACCGGGTGGTGCGACTGGGAGTGTTGTGCGACTGACCGGGCGGTGAGATTGTGAGTGTTGTGCAACTGAGTGTCAAGTGAGGGTAGCGGAGTACCAGAGAGTGAGAAGGTAGAGATAGGAAGCTAGGAAATAGCCACATAAGATAGACTTAAATTACTGAATCCCCATTAGATTAGATTAGTAGGTACAATGCTCGGCGGGTGTGGAGATGCGACTCGGTGTACATCTTGTGATATGTATGCATTCCTCGGACATGTGATCGAGGGCGAATACAAATGCGCAAAATGTAAGCAAGTTGCTTCCCTGGAAGCTCAGGTTCTGACTCTAGGGAAGCAGCTGGCAACACTGGGACGAATGTCCATACCGGAGGAGAGCCAGGATCGTACCAGTCAGGTGCAGGCAGGGGTCTGCACAGAGGTGGGTGGAGTATCGGAGGTACAGGCATCAGAGCAGAGTAGAGGGGTGACAGTTAGGAGGGGTAGAAGGGGACAAGGCAAGGAGGCTGATCCTGGGCTGGAGCACCCCAACAGATACGCCCCGTTGTGTGATGTTGGGGAAACCAGTCAGGGACCAGCATTGCTGGAGCAGAGCGACGCCGCTAGCTGCCATGGGAAGAACTCCTCCAGTGAGGCCGGGAGAAAGGGAAAGGAAAGACAGGTGCTGGTGGTAGGGGACTCAATTATTAGAAGGACAGACAGTGTAATCTGTGACAAAGACCGTGTGCGCCGAACAGTCTGTTGTTTGCCGGGCGCTCGGGTTCGGCACATCGCGGATGGGGTGGACAGATTATTGGGTGGGGCTGGGGAAGACCCAGCTGTCATGGTACACGTAGATACCAATGACATAGGCAGAGGAAGATGGAGAGTCCTAAATGATTTCAGGGACTTAGGCGCTAAGTTGAGGAGTAGGACCTCCAAGGTAGTATTTGCCAAAATACTACCTGTACCTCAAGCAACACCAGAGAGGCAGCGGGAGATTAGGGAAGTTAACAAGTGGCTGAGGAGCTGGTGTAGTAAGGAGGGTTTCAGGTTCCTGGAGAACTGGGCCGACTTCTCAGCCGGCCAACCGGCTCTTTGGTAGGGACGGATTGCACCTAAATGGGGAGGGTGCAGCCGTACTGGGTGAGAGGATGGCCAAAAAGTTAGAGGGGCTTTTAAACTAGGTGATGGGGGGGAGGGTACAGATGTAGAATTAGCCAGTGGAAAGCAAGTTTCAGAGGGCAGAAATGGGGGCATTAGCGGTAGGGTGTTCGGAGCTCCTATACCCAGGGTGGGTATGGGGAAAAATCAAGAGAGCAGCCTAAAAACATCAAATGAGAATATATGTAACCGATCAAAATTAAGAGGTTTGTATACCAATGCCAGAGGCCTGGCCAACAAGATGGGAGAGCTGGAGCTGCTGATGTTTGAGGAGGACTTAGATTTTGTGGGGATAACTGAGACTTGGTTCGACAGCTCTCATGACCGGATGGCGACCATCCAGGGGTATTCCCTTTATCGCAGAGATAGAGAAGGTAAAAAAGGGGGAGGGGTATGTCTGTATATTAAAAACAGTGTACAGGTAAATATGAGGGATGATATTAATAATGGAGCTAAGGACGAGGCAGAATCCCTATGGGTAGAGCTTCAAAGGGAAGGCACTGTGGGGAAGGTAATATTGGGCGTATGCTATAGGCCCCCCAACCTGAGGGAGGAGGGGGAGGCGGACCTCATTTTACAGATAGGATTGGCAGCAAGGATGGGAAATGTCATTATAATGGGGGACTTTAATTACCCTGATATAGACTGGGCAGAAGGAACCGCACACTCAGCCAAGGCTAGGCAGCTCCTAAATATTTTGCAGGACAATTTCATGGGTCAGATGGTGAATGCACCGACAAGAAATAATGCGGTACTTGACCTACTGATTACCAACAATACAGACCTGCTCACGGATATAGAAATACGGGGCAACTTAGGAAACAGTGACCATAGGTCAATAAGTTTCAGTATTAATTACAGTTATAGGAAGCAGAGGGGTAATATAAGGACGCTGAATTTCAAAAGAGCCAATTTCCCAAAACTGCGCTCGCTGCTAGAAAATATCAATTGGGATAGAACCCTGGGAACAAAGAACACGGAGGAAAAATGGGAGTGCTTCAAGAGCATACTTAACAAGGGGATTGACCAGTGCATTCCAAAGGGAAATAAATTTAAAAGAGCAAAACTAAACCCTGGGTGGCTAAACTCCAACATAAAAATGTATATTAGAGCTAAAGAAAAGGCATTCAAAAAATACAAGACTGAGGGGTCATTGGCAGCATTTAAGCATTACAAAGAGTGTAATAAGAAATGTAAAGATGAAATCAGGGTGGCTAAAATAGAACACGAGAGACATATAGCGGAGGAGAGTAAAAAGAACCCCAAGAAATTCTTTAAGTATATAAACAGTAAGAAAGCGAGGCCAGAACACATTGGCCCCATAAAAGATGACAAAGGAAATATGGCCACTGAGGACAGAGAAAAGGTGGAAGTGTTAAATAATTTCTTCTCTTCAGTCTTCACAAAAGAATCGGGGGGCTACACTAACCCAGCTTGTAAGGCCAAACTAAACAACACACCTCAGGAAGTACCGCCATGGCTAACAGAAGATAGACTTAGAACTAAACTAGAGAAACTTAACATAAATAAATCACCGGGACCGGATGGCTTGCACCCGAGGGTTCTTAAAGAGCTCAGCCAGGTGATTGCCAGACCATTATTCTTGATCTTTAAGGATAGTTTACAGACGGGTATGGTGCCAGCCGATTGGAAAAAAGCCAACGTGGTACCAATATTTAAAAAGGGGCTGAGGTGTATCCCGGGTAACTATAGGCCGGTCAGCCTAACATCTGTAGTCTGCAAGATTTTGGAGGGGATGTTAAGGGACCACATACAAGACTTTAGTAATGAAAACAGTATTATTAGTAGTAATCAGCATGGATTTATGAAAAATCATTCTTGCCAAACCA
Source organism: Pelophylax lessonae (assembly GCF_965119305.1). Classification (NCBI taxonomy): domain Eukaryota; kingdom Metazoa; phylum Chordata; class Amphibia; order Anura; family Ranidae; genus Pelophylax; species Pelophylax lessonae. The sequence goes on from NC_138770.1 coordinate 72,032,716, forward strand.
ATCTACTTACCTTCTATGATGAAGTGAGCTGCCACCTAGATAAAGGAAAGCCTGTGGATGTGGTGTATCTGGACTTGCAAAGGCCTTTGACACCGTTCCCCACAAACGCTTACTGTACAAACTAAGGAAGGTAGGTATGGACCATAAGGTGAGTACCTGGATAGAGAACTGGCTCCAGGGGAGAGCCCAGAGGGTGATGATTAATGGGGAGTACTCGGATTGGGCGGGTGTGGAAAGTGGGGTCCCCCAGGGTTCTGTCCTGGGACCAATCCTGTTTAATTTATTCATAAATGACCTAGAGGAGGGGATATCTAGTACAATCTCAGTATTTGCGGATGATACTAAACTAAGCATGCCAATATCTTCTATGCGGGATGTGGAAACCTTACAAGCGGACCTGAACAAAATAACGGGGTGGGCAACTACATGGCAGATGAGGTTTAATGTTGAAAAATGTAAAGTAATGCACTTGGGGGCCAGAAACCAGAAAGCAAGCTACTCACTAGGGGGGAACCTCTGGGTGAGTCTAGGATGGAAAAAGACTTGGGGGTACTGGTAGACAACAGGCTTGGCAGTGGCATGCAATGCCAAGCCGCTGCAAGCAAAGCCAACAGAATACTGGGATGTATAAAAAAAGGGGATTCACTCCAGAAATAAAGAGATTATTCTCCCGCTCTACAAGACTCTGGTCCGGCCACATCTGGAGTATGCTGTCCAGTTCTGGGCACCGGTCCTCAGGAAGGATATGCTGGAATTGGAAAGAGTCCAGAGAAGGGCAACAAAAATAATTAGGGGAATGGAGGACATCAGCTATGAGGAAAGACTGCAATCACTGAACCTATTCTCACTGGAGAAGAGACGATTGAGGGGGGATATGATATCAATGTAGAAATACTGTACTGGCGACCCTAGCATAAGGAACAAACTATTCAGAGTAAGGGAATACAATAAGACACGTGGCCACTCACTAAAACTAGAGGAAAGGCAGTTTAACCTTAAAATGCGTAAGGGGTTCTTCACTGTAAGAGCGGCAAGGATGTGGAATTCTCTTCCACAAGCAGTCGTATCAGCAGGGAGCATTGATAGTTTCAAAAAATGATTAGATGGGCACCTTAGAGACCACAACATACAGGGGTATACAATGTACGGTTAAAAGCAAACACGCACGCACGTCATAGGTTGAACTGGATGGACTGATGTCTTTTTTCAACTTCACTAACTATGTAACTATGTAGGATTTCAAGAAGATTTGGTTCTAGGCCACAATTGAAAAACACTTTTACTAGCGGACATGTGGAAACAACTTCCAATGAAAGATATCCTACTCCCCACCCAAGCTTCTATACTAGCATTGAGACACATTGCTAACCAAAAGTCTCCTCATTGCACCACCTACCTGTTATCCCTTAAAATCCAAATATTTCAGACCCTAATCCCTAACCTATCAACCAAAACATTAACTAAACAAGGCTTTCTTCACTTAGAACATATAGTAGTCAGAAAATCCCTTTATAGCCTGGAAGAATTGACCTCCAAATATCATCTATCCACCCAAATGCAATTCTCCTGCATAAGAATGTTACATTTCATGAAGAAACACCACACACCTAAGCTCAAATTACACCCCAAAGGTATTTCCCTGTTCTACTATTTATTACAAGATAAAACTTTGTTTAGCAAATCAGATCCTATGCTTAAGTAGGAAAAAGACCTCAAAGAATCTTTCTCACCTGAACAATGGAAAGCAGCCCTACGCTCCGTATCTCAAGATTCTCACTGCTCAGGTCATCGAGTACGTTCTAGGAAAATTACCAATAGATGGTACTGCACCCCTTATAGGCTAGCAAAAATGTCCACCTCCCAATCCCCTTTGTGCTGGCACAACTGTGGGGTATTTGGAAATCTTATCCACTCTATATGGTCCTACCCTAACCTTACTAGCTACTGGAACCAGGTATTCCGCTTAATTTCTACCTGTACCGGAATTATAACCAAACCCACTCCTGCTCTAGTAATCTTAAACCTGGGAATCGACTCCTTTCCATCTTGGCAAAGGACAGTAACATCTCACATACTATTAGCAGCACACCTTCTGATCCTAAGAAATTGGTGATCCCCCTTAGCCCTAAATGTCTCAGAAGTAGGGATGATCGAACGGTTCGGGTCCACCATCGGTTCGGCCCGAACATTGGGTGTTCGAGGTTCGGCCGAATTTAGAACTTTTTGCCCAAAAAGTTCGGAATTCGGCAACCAGAACCGCCCAAAATGCAATGCTTCAGGAAATGGGCTTTAAAAGCCCGTGATTGGACCAGAACCATTAGCAAAAGCCAATTGAGGGGGCAGGAGAATGCTAGGAATGTGATTGGAGTGACTAGGGGGTCCCTAGACCAATCATTAGTGAATACGCCCCCCAGTATATAAGATCGCCCCCGCCATATTCCCAGCATTGTTATACTGGACATGGAAGAGAGTGGAAGCAGTTCTGTTAATTTTACTTTAAAAGTGTCATTTAGCTATTTTTAGTGTGAGGAAAGGGATATCTAGTGTAGTTAGAGTGCTCCTTTACACTTAAGTTAGCTTCAAAAATTTAGTTTCTGTAGGGAAAGTGTTAAGTGTCAGGGGACCGTAGTGTAGTGTAGGGTTAACTGACAGTGACTGCTATGGCAGGGTGACAAAACCCTTCCATAGCAGGGTGACCGCTATAGAGAAATGATCATTTCTCTGTGTTGCTTCGGGACAGGCATGTGGCTTCTCACCAGCAAGCATTTTTTAATGCTGCAGGGGCTGCCACTGCCAGTGCTTTTTTGAGGACATGTTTGATGTCAGACATGACATCTGAACATGTGTATAGGGGGAATATATAGACATATATGTGTATATATACCCCTAGACATATATAGGTGTGATAGTAGCAGAAATAAATGCTTGCGCTAATGAAATCATTTACAGTAATATATTTCTGCTACTATCACACCTATATATGTCTAGGGGTATATATTCAGACATATATGCTTATATATACCCCCTATACACATGTTCAGATGTTTTGCCTGCCTCAAAAGAACCCCAAAAAATGTAAAAAAAACGCTAGCGTCAAAAAAAAAAGATGCCCAGGTGTGTTTTTGCTGGCATTTTTTGGGGGGTTTTGGAGGCAGGCAAAACATCAGAACTTGTGCACAGTACCACTATACACAAGTTCAGATGTTTTGCCTGCCTCAAAAGAACCCCAAAAAATGCCAAAAAAACGCTAGCGTCAAAAAAAAAAAATGCCCAGGTGTGTTTTTGCTGGCATTTTTTGGGGGGTTTTGGAGGCAGGCAAAACATCAGAACTTGTGCACAGTACCACTATACACAAGTTCAGATGTTTTTCCTGACTGCAAAGAACCCAAAAAAATGCCTGCTATTAAACCGGCAAGGTGTTACAGCAGAGAAGCCATATTCCTGTGCTTAAAGTTTTCTAATACAAACGATCTTTTTTTTTATGGTTCTGGACATGCTACAGAGCTGAAACTTCACAGGTACACCTTTTAGACCCCCCAGACACAAAATCACACAAAAAAAAGTTCTTAAAAATTGTCATTTTTGATAAAAAAGCCAATTATTGAAAAATTAAAAAAAAAAAAAAAAAAAAAGAGATTTTTTGATTTTTACTTTGTATTTAGTATCTGGGGGGTCTAAAAAGTGTACATGTGAAGTTTCAGCTCTGTAGCATGTCCAGAACCCCCCAAAAATTAGCATTTTCTTATAATTTTTATTAGAACAGGAATACGGCTTCTCTACGGCGCTTTTTCTTGCATTTATCGGGCATTTTTGGAGGCAGGCATGACTTTTTTTGGATTTAGTGTCTGGGGGGTCTAAAAAGTGTACCTGTGAAGTTTCAGCTCTGTAGCATGTCCAGAACCAGAAAAAAAGATAATTTTTCAGTAGAGCAGGGATGGTGGGACCCCTCTTTTACACTTATATGATCTTTTTTTGGGGTTATATATTACTGTAAATGATTTCATTAGCGCAAGCATTTATTTCTGCTACTATCACACCTATATATGTCTAGGGGTATATATTCAGACATATATGTCTATATATCCCCCCTATACACATGTTCAGATGTTTTGCCTGCCTCAAAAGAACCCCAAAAAATGCCAAAAAAACGCTAGCGTCAAAAAAAAAAAAATGCCCAGGTGTGTTTTTGCTGGCATTTTTTGGAGGGTTTTGGAGGCAGGCAAAACATCAGAACTTGTGCACAGTACCACTATACACAAGTTCAGATGTTTTTCCTGACTGCAAAGAACCCAAAAAAATGCCTTCTATTAAACCGGCAAGGTGTTACAGCAGAGAAGCCATATTCCTGTGCTTAAAGTTTTCTAATACAAACGATCTTTTTTTTTCTGGTTCTGGACATGCTACAGACCTGAAACTTCACAGGTACACTTTTTAGACCCCCCAGATACTAAATCCAAAGTAAAAATCAAAAAATCTCTTTTTTTTTTTTAATTTTTCAATAATTGGCTTTTTTTTTAAAAATGACAATTTTTAAGAACTTTTTTTTGTGTGATTTTGTGTCTGGGGGGTCTAAAAGGTGTACCTGTGAAGTTTCAGCTCTGTAGCATGTCCAGAACCAGAAAAAAAGATCATATAGGTGTTAAAGTTAAAGGAGGGTCCCGACCCACATCCCTGTTCTACTGAAAAATTATCTTTTTTTTTTTTCATGGTTCTGGACATGCTACAGAGCTGAAACTTCACATGCACACCTTTTAGACCCCCAGATACTAAATCCAAAGTAAAAATCAAAAAAATCTCTTTTTTTTTTTTTTTTTTAATTTTTCAATAATTGGCTTTTTTATCAAAAATGACAATTTTTAAGAACTTTTTTTTGTGTGATTAATAGTTAATGGGGCATGACCCAGAACCCTAGGCACTTTTTAGGGGCATTTATTGGGTTTTAGGGCTTAAAAATTGTGTTTTTTGATTACAGAAGTTCGGGTCCCATTGATTTCAATGGGGTTCTGAAATCCGGGCCGAACTTTCGTGAAGTTCGGGTGTTCTGGTCGAACCGAACTTTTCAAAAGTTCGATCATCCCTACTCAGAAGTAGAAAGAATGGTTGAGCACAACTATCACTTTGAAAGCATGATAGCACTAATAGGTATGACAAGCGTAAAGTGTAAAAAAGCATTGGGTATATGGCAAAATAGGAAAAAAACCCTCATGTAATTGAGCTTCCTATGGCATGGTATGTTTGACTGTTACTGTACTGCATTGTTCATAATCAGGTACGTTAAGGTTCTACTTAACTACCTTAAACCTTATTACTTCTGTTCTAGTAAACACATCAAGATTCGGGGGAAGCAATCCCTTTAGTGGACTGGGTCAGTCCAATCCTCAGGCACAGCTTGTTCCCAGAGGCTGTGTCTGGGTAGGTGGACAACCCCAGCTCCACTACTACTTAATTTCCAAGAAACATCTAGCAAATGCTCATATTGTTATCCCTCGCTATTGCCTCCATTTGTTTTTCATACTTACCAATCTGTTGTAACAACCTGTGTTTTTTTTTTTTTTTAATCCATACACTGTTTAATGGAACATGTTTTCTTACTTTGTACTTTTGAAAACTCTAATAAAAAAAAAAAATATATATATAGTGATGTCGCGAACATAAAATTTGCCGTTCGCGAACGCGAACATCGGCGAATGTTCGCGAACCGGCGAACATTGCGAACCGCCATAGACTTTAATAGGCAGGCAAATTTTAAAACCCACAGGGACTCTTTCTGGCCACAATAGTAATGGAAAAGTTGTTTCAAGGGGACAAACACCTGGACTGTGGCATGCCGGAGAGGGATCACACAAAAAAAAGTTCTTAAAAATTTTAATTTTTTGATAGAGAGCCAATTATTGGAAAAATTAAAAAAAAATAAAAATAAATAATTTCTTTGGATTTAGCATCTGGGGGGTCTAAAAAGTGTACCTGTGAAGTTTCAGCTCTGTAGCATGTCCAGAACCAGAAAAAAAATACGAATTAGGGTTAGGGCTAGGGTTAGGCTTAGGGCTAGGGTTAGGGTTAGAGCTAGGGTTAGGGTTATTTTTATGGCTAGGCTTAGAGGGTTAGGGTTAAGGTTAGAGGGTTAGGGTTATGGTTAGAGGGTTAGGGTTAGGTTTAGTGTTAGGGGCTAGGGTTAGGGTTACGGTGAGATACTTAGGGTTAGAGTTAGTAGCCCTACCCCTACCCCTCTAACTCTAACCCTCTAACCCTAAGCACTTAAAATAACCCTAACCTTAGCCCTGACCCTAACCCTAGCCCTAACCCTAACCCTAGCCCTAACCCTAATTCTATTTTTTTTCTGGTTCTGGACATGCTACAGAGCTGAAACTTCACAGGTACACTTTTTAGACCCCCCCCCCCCCCGTCTACACTAAATCACACAAAAAAAGTTATTAAAAATTGTCCTTTTTGATAGAGAGCCAATGATTGGAAAAAAAAAAAAATTCTTTGGATTTAGCATCTGGGGGGTCTAAAAAGTGTACCTGTGAAGTTTCAGCTCTGTAGCATGTCCGGAACCAGAAAAAATTACGAATTAGGGTTAGGGCTAGGGTTAGGGTTAGGGTTAGGGTTAGGGTTATTTTTATGGCTAGGCTTAGAGGGTTAGGGTTAAGGTTAGAGGGTTAGGGTTATGGTTAAAGGGTTAGGGTTAGGTTTAGTGTTAGGGGCTAGGGTTAGGGTTACGGTGAGATACTTAGGGTTAGAGTTAGTAGCCCTACCCCTACCCCTCTAACTCTAACCCTAAGCACTAAAAATAACCCTAACCTTAGCCCTGACCCTAACCCTAGCCCTAACCCTAACCCTAACCCTAGCCCTAACCCTAATTCTATTTTTTTTCTGGTTCTGGCCATGCTACAGAGCTGAAACTTCACAGGTACACTTTTTAGACCCCCCAGACAATAAATCCAAAGAAATTTTATTTTTTTTTAAGTTTTTTTTTTTTTTTTTTTTAAATTTTCCAATAATTGGCTCTCTATCAAAAATGACAATTTTTAAGAACTTTTTGTGTGTGATTTAGTGTCTAGGGGGTCTAAAAAGTGTACCTGTGAAGTTTCAGCTCTGTAGCATGTCCAGAACCAGAAAAAAAGATAATTTTTCAGTAGAGCAGGGATGGTGGTTACCCCTTTTACACCTATATGATCTTTTTTTCCTGGTTCTGGACATGCTGCAGAGCTGAAACTTCACAGGTACACCTTTTAGACCCCCCAAACAATAAATCCAAAGAAATGTTTTTTTTGTTAAGTTTTTTTTTTTTTTTTTCCAATAATTGGCTCTCTATCAAAAATGACAATTTATAAGAACTTTTTTTGTGTGATTTAGGGCCGGATTTAAAGAAACTGTAGCTTCAAACCTCTATGACGTGTTTCAGTTTCGCCGCGTTCAAATCAATTAACTGGCGCTGCGGCGAATTGGCGAGTAAAACAGCAATAATGAATTCCGCCGTCAGCGGGATTCACTTACGATCGCGGCTTCGCCAATTCGCAAACTTATGTCTTCGTGCTTATAGCAGTTTCACATAGCGATGTGGGCTAGTGGATTAGTGCACACATCACATGTCTGTAATTCATCTCCCTCTGCTGTAGGTTCGAGGCTTACCATCTCCACCTACTTTTTTTATTTTCTTTTTTTGTTTATATTGCTAAAATGTAACGGATTACATCATATATATTGCTAAATAATGTTACACTCAGAAGCGCTTGCAAGCTTACACCATTTTAAGTGTTTTTTTGATCTTGTCTGTGTGTCGAATCGATCTTATGAAGGAAAGTACCAAAGGCAAGTGACCAAACCCCTACCCTACTTCAGGGCAAGATGAAACCTCACAATTTTACCATGGTCTTCTTCCCACATTCCATACAATGTTTAGTTCTTTAGCTATATGTGCTTTTTAGCCTTAACACACTCCATTTTTTCCACCATACAGCTTTATTCTGCACAATAGCTAAGTGCTTTGCAACTTCACTGCAGTTCACAACGTCATGGGTTCAAATCACATCACTACACTTGGGATCTCTTTTCACTCTCATTTTTTTAAACAGTTTTTTAAACTATCTTGAATTTGGGGGGGGAGGGGGGTGTCCTACCCAAATTTCAAGCACATCAATGGAAACAACACAATTTTGATTTTATGAGTGTGGTCCTAGTTTTATCGAGATACAATTCTTTACATATTTACCATGGTTCTTACAATTTCTTGACCAATAAACATAGGTGTCTGATATTGGACTCTCTCCATATTTCAACAACACAGGCCCTCATAGTCCAACACTACATTTGCCTCACACCTCAACACAACACTGTCACATCCCTACTCTACATTACAACCCCTCACATCACCAGTACAAGCAGCATGCAAAGTGCAAAACTCCGGCCTTGGCAGCTTAATGGGCCATACACTAACAATTTGTCTAGACTTTTTCCTGTAGACTTAACCAAACCATATAATAGAAGCTCAAACCTCAACACTTTCAATTTGGATGCAATCAGGCAGGCCCTTGCACTACATAGAAAATGTCAATCGGAAGGATAAAGTCTTCTCTAAATCTTACAGTGTGGATGGCCCTTTTGTCTGTAGGCACCCACACAAAACAAAAAAACACATGTTCAATTCTAATGTATTTATTTATTTGAGAATGACAGCAGAAGGAGGGATGCAGCAAAAGAATATTGTCACTCTCCAGTCCGTGTGCCTTTACAGCGCCAGACCACGATCTTTGCTCCATGGCTACGGGATTCTGATGTCTTCCACAACTTCCGGCAGAGTTCAGAATCCATTCTGCACCTCTACCAGCTCATAGGGGACAGGCATGGCAAGGTTGCTGGGCAGCTTCCAAGCCACTTTCGAAGTTCCAGGGTGTTCATGTTGGTCATTGGCCATGTGCCTTACCAAATATCCACTGACCACAAAAGAAAATGAGTGGAGTCCATCAAGGTGGGTTTCTACCACCTACACCCGCAAGCAGTACCACTCCTGGAAAAATAAAACAAAGGATAAGACATTTCATTATGAAAATCACATCTTAATGCCTGTTTGCTTCATTCTGAACTTCATTTAATTTCGACATCACGAGTGAAATAACACATTTTATGCCAACTTACACAAACCAGAAATCATTAATGTAAACATTTGAATACACACCTGTGACGCCAGACAGCCCATCACCACAGGCTTCCCATGGTACGTGCCATGATTCCAAGATGTTGATGTTCTGGAAAATTACAACACCATAAGATACCAAGCAGCCGTTCATGTTATCAATAACTACACAGGTGGCATAGACACAAATAAACACCTGCCAGCTCTTCTCAGCCCTTTACACTATTCACAATACCAACATGTTTATGGTTAGGTGCATGTTTTTGCTCAAGTAACACAATTTTACCAATGTTGACTACACTTTATCTACAATGGCAAGTGTCATTGGCAGATGATAATCACCCTCTGTCTCCCTGTGAGTGGCACCTCTGCTAACTAGCTAATTAATACACATGCCCTATCTTGACCGGTTACAGTACTTACATGTAAAGTGGCTAGCAACCAGGGTATTCCAGGTGGCCATACCGGCAGCGGTGCTCCGCCGCCTGGGGGCCGCCGGCTGACGGACCTCTGGCTCCCTCTCCTCCGTCAGCTCCCAAGAATCATCCCGGGCAACGCACATGTTGTGCAACACGCAGCACGCCAGGATGATCTTGGAAGCCTTTGTAGGAGAGTACAGGAGTTCACCCCCAGGCCGGGCCAAGCAGAGAAACCGGGACTTGAGAAGACCTATGGTCAACTCAATGATACTCCGGCTTCTCCGCAAGGCCCTGTTGTAATTCCTCTCTGCTGGGCCCTGGGGGTACCTGATTGGAGCCATCAGCCACGTCAGCTGCGGGTAACCAGCATCCCCTGAAAAATAAGAAAAATATACATTAGTTCTTCCTATCATGTGACTTTAGATGACTCCTCAAAATGGGAGACAATTAGGCATTTTACTAAACAACCTGCTCGTCTGTTTGCAAAAAATCATATGAAACATCTCAACTCTGTCTAACTGCCTAAATCACTAATACAAATGGGAAAAAGGACACACAAAGTGGTGGGTTTCTCTTGCAAGTTCCAACTTGGCCCCTATTTTGTTCCTATTACATTAGCCTAGGTCTTACTTCTGGAATATATCTGCAACTAGAGTGAGGAAACCAATATTGACTCACTTATGCAAAGTACTTTGGGGATATGGCAATACCATTGGAATCATTTGTAGGTTTTCTTTGGGTGGCTAGAGGACACCATTTACACATTGGTTAACCACCTTCATTGGACTCAAAGACAACTTTGCAAATCTTTCTTTTGTGAGCTGCTAAGCTGCTGATCTGGTTGTGTGTGAACAGCCTGACAACTAATAACACATCCATTTTAGGTAGGCTTTGCTTAAATCAGGGTGTACACCGATGTAGCTTATTCCTATGTCTATGTAATCTTACAGTTTATGTTGTTAAGACAAAATACTTTACCAATAAGCCACCCTTCGGGCATTTGTCCACTTTCAAACACCTCGTACAGAGTACTTGTTCTTAACATACTGGAATCATGGCACGACCCTGGGTGACCAGTGTTGACACTCATGATGCGCTGTTTGGCGTCACACACTAATTGGACGTTCACAGAGTGGTACTGCTTGCGGTTCCGGTATTCACTTTCGTGGCTCCTTGGGGGCCTAATGGCTATGTGGGTGCCATCGATTGCCCCTAGGATTTGCGGCATGTGTGCCCGCCGGTAGAAACCCAACTTGACTTCATTCCACTCATTTTCATTCTGTGGCCAGTGGATAAAATTGGGCACTATATCCACTATGGCATTAATGACCAACATGAACACCCTTGAAACTGTGGGCTGGCTAATGCCCATGATACTTCCCGAAGTGGCTTGGAAGCTGCCACGCCCTAAAATATACAAAGTGGCCAGCAATCTGGCCATGCCGGGCACCGCATGGCCGCGCTGTGTGTCCGGGTCAATTTTCTCTGCTATGAGCTGGTAGAGGTGTAGAATAGTTCCTCGCTCGAGCCGGAACTTCCTCCTGACATCAGAATCCCGCAGCTTGTCCAAATAGATCCTTGGAGCAAAAATGCGTGGCTGGCGAGGTAAGGGCACACGGACTGGAGGTGCTGCTGCTGGAGGTGCTGCTGCTGCTGCTGCTGCAGCTTCCCCACCTTCTGCTGCCTCCTGTGCCAGGGCCTCCTCAAACAAGGCACCAATAAATGCCAGCATTGCACCATCTAATGCGTCTGGGATATCGTCCTCCATTTTGAACGCGCAAATTCGCGAATGCGCAGATATATATAGAAACGGCCGCTAATTATCACACCTGTGAGCCAGCTATAAAAGGAGCACATGGCCAATATGGCTGCTGGATGTTATAGATCGATGTTTCTTATGTGCTAGCAAGACCCTGTGACCCACAACCTACATTATCTGGAGGTAAGACAATTGTATCTCTCTCTCCCAAAAAAAAGGAAGGAGACAATTTGTACTTATCTTGGGTGTGCTTAAGTTGTCTATGGTGAATCCCCTCCAACCCACAATAGCTTGGGAACCCCTCAAGTGTCTTTTAATCATTGGCAGTTGGCCCCATGTGCATGTGGTTTGGACATGTGTTTTCTCATGTTTGTTAAAGGTGTGCAGTCTAGATTTGGCATCTAAACCTGCCCCCTTACCTTCCCAGCTTCCAAAGACACCATTTTTGCTTTCCTGATAACTGTAATTTATTATGTGCACGTATGTAGGTCATGCGATTTCTCATGTATGTTTAATGTTTGCAGCCTCCTTTTGCCTATAAAGGATTACACCACCACCACCACCACCACTGTGTTTGTGCCATTAGGTAAGTGTTTGGAGGGCCTCGTGTGATTTGTACCCCTATGCGTTTTCTTATGTGTTTTTTTTTTACATTTCTTTGCAGCCTCTTCTGCTCTTTGCCACCACCACCACCACCACCACCACCACCACCACTGTGTTTGTGCCATTAGGTAAGTGTTTGGAGGGCCTCGTGTGATTTTTACCCCTATGAGTTTTCTTATGTGTTTTTTTTTTACATTTCTTTGCAGCCTCTTCTGCTCTTTGCCACCACCACCACCACCACCACCACTGTGTTTGTGCCATTAGGTAAGTGTTTGGAGGGCCTCGTGTGATTTGTACCCCTATGCGTTTTCTTATGTGTATTTTTTGTACATTTCTTTGCAGCCTCTTCTGCTCTTTGCCACCACCACCACCACCACCACTGTGTTTGTGCCATTAGGTAAGTGTTTGGAGGGCCTCGTGTGATTTGTACCCCTATGCGTTTTCTTATGTGTTTTTTTTTTTACATTTCTTTGCAGCCTCTTCTGCTCTTTGCCACCACCACCACCACCACCACCACCACCACTGTGTTTGTGCCATTAGGTAAGTGTTTGGAGGGCCTCGTGTGATTTGTACCCCTATGAGTTTTCTTATGTGTTTTTTTTTTACATTTCTTTGCAGCCTCTTCTGCTCTTTGCCACCACCACCACCACCACCACCACTGTGTTTGTGCCATTAGGTAAGTGTTTGGAGGGCCTCGTGTGATTTGTACCCCTATGAGTTTTCTTATGTGTTTTTTTTTTACATTTCTTTGCAGCCTCTTCTGCTCTTTGCCACCACCACCACCACCACCACCACTGTGTTTGTGCCATTAGGTAAGTGTTTGGAGGGCCTCGTGTGATTTGTACCCCTATGCGTTTTCTTATGTGTATTTTTTGTACATTTCTTTGCAGCCTCTTCTGCTCTTTGCCACCACCACCACCACCACCACCACCACCACCACCACTGTGTTTGTGCCATTAGGTAAGTGTTTGGAGGGCCTCGTGTGATTTGTACCCCTATGCGTTTTCTTATGTGTTTTTTTTTTACATTTCTTTGCAGCCTCTTCTGCTCTTTGCCACCACCACCACCACTGTGTTTGTGCCATTAGGTAAGTGTTTGGAGGGCCTCGTGTGATTTGTACCCCTATGAGTTTTCTTATGTGTTTTTTTTTTACATTTCTTTGCAGCCTCTTCTGCTCTTTGCCACCACCACCACCACCACCACCACTGTGTTTGTGCCATTAGGTAAGTGTTTGGAGGGCCTCGTGTGATTTGTACCCCTATGAGTTTTCTTATGTGTTTTTTTTTTACATTTCTTTGCAGCCTCTTCTGCTCTTTGCCACCACCACCACCACCACCACCACCACCACCACCACCACCACCACTGTGTTTGTGCCATTAGGTAAGTGTTTGGAGGGCCTCGTGTGATTTGTACCCCTATGCGTTTTCTTATGTGTTTTTTTTTTACATTTCTTTGCAGCCTCTTCTGCTCTTTGCCACCACCACCACCACCACCACCACCACCACCACCACTGTGTTTGTGCCATTAGGTAAGTGTTTGGAGGGCCTCGTGTGATTTGTACCCCTATGAGTTTTCTTATGTGTTTTTTTTTTACATTTCTTTGCAGCCTCTTCTGCTCTTTGCCACCACCACCACCACCACCACCACTGTGTTTGTGCCATTAGGTAAGTGTTTGGAGGGCCTCGTGTGATTTGTACCCCTATGCGTTTTCTTATGTGTATTTTTTGTACATTTCTTTGCAGCCTCTTCTGCTCTTTGCCACCACCACCACCACCACCACTGTGTTTGTGCCATTAGGTAAGTGTTTGGAGGGCCTCGTGTGATTTGTACCCCTATGAGTTTTCTTATGTGTTTTTTTTTTACATTTCTTTGCAGCCTCTTCTGCTCTTTGCCACCACCACCACCACCACCACCACTGTGTTTGTGCCATTAGGTAAGTGTTTGGAGGGCCTCGTGTGATTTGTACCCCTATGAGTTTTCTTATGTGTTTTTTTTTTACATTTCTTTGCAGCCTCTTCTGCTCTTTGCCACCACCACCACCACCACTGTGTTTGTGCCATTAGGTAAGTGTTTGGAGGGCCTCGTGTGATTTGTACCCCTATGCGTTTTCTTATGTGTTTTTTTTGTACATTTCTTTGCAACCTCTTCTGCTTTTTTTGCCACCACCACCACCACCACCGTGTTTGTGCCATTAGGTAAGTGTTTGGAGGGCCTCGTGTGATTTGTACCCATATGCGTTTTCTTATGTGTTTTTTTTTTTTCCTTTTCTTTGCAGCCTCTTCTGCTCTTTGCCCACTACTACCACCACCACCACGACCAAGTCTGTTTGTGCCATTAGGTAAGTGTGTTCTGTAACTGTTCACTAATTATACTGTATATGAAGAGCAATCTGCAAATCCTGTTTTTTCTGTTTTCTCTTTTGTCATTTCAGATTTAGGAGTTTGGGGCTCTTTGCTGCTGCTGGACAGCCAGATTCTCTGCCCACCTCGTGCTCCCATGGCCCCACCCACTGGAAGGATGAGAAGGGCCAGGGGGGCCAGGGGGGCCAGGGGGGCCAGGGGGGGCAGGGGGGGCAGGGTGGGCAGATCGTCTGGCTCTGGTGTGAGGGAGGCTCCAGCTGTATCCATGAGGGAGTCCACCATCCCCATCCCGGAGGAGGAAGCCGGGGGAGGTGTTAACACACCAAGTGGACAAGCTGGCTCTTCTGACAGTAGTCCTGGAGCGGGTCCGTCCACCAGAGTCAGCTTGTCCACATTACCCCGGCTTCCCCGTTTCACCCACAATCAGTGCTGTGCCCTGGTCCACGCCTATATGGCCAGATATCAGGCGATACATGGGACCAGGGCCGCGTCTTACTCAGTAACAGAGAAGAACAGATTGTGGGATGAAATCCGGGATGCTGTAAATGCACTGGGTGAAGCACCTCGCCACCGTGACAGTGTGCGGAAGAAGGTCAACGACATCTGTGGGTCCGTTCGGAAGAAGCTAATTGCATGGGCTGCGGAGGGTCTTTATGACCGTCAAGGTCGGCTGGATGAACGTGCACGAAGTTCTCTCTGGGATTATCAATTACCTTTCTTGAACATCATAGGACCCGATACCATCTTTCCCAGAGAGGACTTAGATTCGGATGCTTTGCACCGAGGTAGGATATTATCTTGGATGTCAATTGTGTGAGTTGTTTGGAAAAGATTAACTACTATCCTATGTGTGACATTAAGAGAATGTGATACTTGCCCTTCCAATTGTCCTTTTTTTGTTTTCCCCAACCTGCAATTTGTTCATCTGTAGCACGGATCTCAGCCCCTCCACAGCCCATGCAGCTTGGCGAACCAGACGGACTCACAGGTGTTGACATCAGTGCTGACCCTCCTCCTGGTAGGTCCAATATCATACTGTGCCAAACAATGTAGATGTTTTTTTTGGCCAAGATAGCTCATATTGCTATGTCCTTTACAGAAGATCCGCAGCAGGGAACACACCCAGTGCAGCTAGGCCTGGAGGAAGGTGTTGGTATGTCTAGTCAAATAATGTTTTTTTGAATCTTATTAACCCCATTAACACACATGTTTTTTCTTAGGAAAGAGTGTTGCCTTTTAGATGTTTACCCTGCAAAACACAGTTGACAGCATTAATGGGTGCCGTCATTAGTAGGCAGACCAAGCCTTCTTAACCTTTGGGAGGGTTTAGCAAGTGTCCTATGAGCCCAGGAAAGCACTTTTGAATGTTTGGCCTCAATGCTTCATTCATGAAGCTAGGAGGGCAATCTGGCCATAATCATTACT
Organism: Pelophylax lessonae; assembly: GCF_965119305.1. Taxonomy (NCBI): domain Eukaryota; kingdom Metazoa; phylum Chordata; class Amphibia; order Anura; family Ranidae; genus Pelophylax; species Pelophylax lessonae. The sequence continues at coordinate 72,048,415 of NC_138770.1, forward strand.
GACTAAGGTTATGTACTAAACATGTTTTTTTTTTTTTTTTTTTAAAAGAACATCAGGCCCCTCTTGACGTTGCAGCTGGAGTTGGATCAGGAGCTGGCGACGATTCTGCATCCAGTGCTGTGGTATGTGATATAAGGGAACAAGGTGCACATGTAACATTTCAATGGTAGCATTGATTTTGGACTAGATGTGGCTTACATTGTGTGTGTTAAATTAGTGCTATGACATTCTGACGATGCACCAGCACAACAAGAGTTCTATCTTGAACATCAGGGAATTATGTTATAATTTGGTGTGCCACTAATGTTCCAAAAACATCCAGGATCTTTAAAGTCCGGCCCGTCTTTGATTTTCCAGGTCCAAATTCATGGGTATCGTTTGGTTGGGTTGTCCTGTAGCCGATTGATGGCAAGATTTTAGACAACATACGTAGATGTATAAAGTCATTGGTGTAGTAACAGATTTACCAAAAGCATAAACAACCTACCACACCAGGGTTAATTGGGAACACCTTCATGTTGATTCTTTTTTGCCTTTGTCATATTAGTCACACCAATATAATATGTACCCATTATCAGAAGTGTTGCTAGCTTGGATAATCTTACAATGAACAAGTACTCATTAGAAGCACATCAAACTTTTCAACGTTCTGCTTGGGGTGTTAAGTTGTCAAACTAATCTGAAATATTTAGTCATGATGTTTGATAATGATTTGGTCTATTTCTTCTGCTTTCAGGTAGCCTTAGATGCAGAGGGATTGTCACCTACCCAACTTCGTCCATCTATGCTGGATGTAGCCGAGAGGCTGCTTGATGAGTATCAGGTCCAAAATGAGTTAAGGAGGCGTACTCAGCAATCTACTGAGGCAGTACGTCTGCTCGGGCTCATACAGGAATCTGTAGCAACAATGGTACAGGTTCACCAGCATATGTTACAGGTTCAACAGGATATGCGTAACAGCTTGGTAAGTTTAGCAGACCAGCATCAACGGGATCGGCAAAGTGTTGACACTCAGGTGCTGGCCACACGCCAATGCCTGTTTGGATCTGAAGATGCCCCATTGGCAGAGCCCTCCCAAACATCTCACTCACCTGCCACTGCAGGTTGTGGTAGTGGGAGGGTAATGCCAGTGTTGGCCACTTGTCAGGCAGCTGGGGATGGGACAATTCCTCCTGTAGCCACTCCTAGCACTTCACACTCCGTTCGGACTCCCACACCCCTCAATGAGCAATCCTCCTGCACAACCTCAATGCGCACTGGTTCCACAGTACCCCTTCCACCTGACTACATTCCCTCCACACCTTTATCACTTCACTCCTCCCCAGGCCGTTCTTCTTTTTTGTCACCAATGCGACATGTCGTTTGCCCCCGCACCGTGGACCACAACAAACAATCAACCACCACTCCCCACACATCTTCACAACCCTTGCACCACCAGCAGCATCAAATAGCCTTGGAGCAGCAACGATCCCATCTCATGGTAATGGCACACGTTGCCCAAATGCTTAGGCTGACCCCAGAGCAGATGACACTATTGGCCGAACATCTTCTGTCTGGGACATTTCCAACGTTCAACACCCTGCATCATCAGCAGCCTCAGACAGAAGATATGATCCTAATGGGCCACTTGAGCACAACTCTACAGTTAACCCCAGACCAGATGGAACTCTTGGCACACCATTTGATGGCAGGAAACTTAACAATGCTCACCACACTGCTTCAGGCACGACCACCAACTTGATTTTTTGTTTTTTTGTTTAATTTGGTTTAGTTTTGTTAATGATTTACATTGGCCAATTTTTTGGGCCATTTTTTTTTTTAATTTGAGGGTGGCACAATATGATTTATTATAGTGCTTCTTTTGGGGATGAAATAAAATTTTATGCAAAATGATTAGTTTGTGTTTGCTCTTTGGTTTTTTAGGAGTGTTGGTGGCCAAGTAATGGCCCTGGTTAATGTAGGCATTTATACACACGTGCTTCTCTATCTCCAAACATATGATTTCATGTAAATTTAGATAACTCAATGTTCACATAACGACCCAAGAAAAGGTCTCCCTTCAAATGTAGCTTCAAAACAAGTCTCAAGGCTAACATAAACCAAAGCCAACATACTAACAATTACAGACCACACCACTCAAGTAAACAAATACAACACAAAAGACATTCGATGTGTACACCAAAAAGAAAACTTGGGTAATAAAATAAATGTTTTAATAACACATGTGGGTGTCTACCAACTGTAGCGTACAAAAAATATATTACAATATATAATAGAATGAACTAAATTGCCAATGTAACATTTGTGTTGCAAAGAGCAACATACTTAAATTTAATTTAGATAAACATTTTAAACATTTTTTATGTTTTGACATCATTTTTTGGAAGGTTTGCACAAAAACAATTCTTTTTTGTAAACATTTGTGTTTTTTTCCGTTGCCATAAAAACAACAAGGCTTATTTGTAAACATTTTTGGTTTAGTTTGTTACCAAAAACAACAAGGCTTTTTTGTAAACATTTTTGGTTTAGTTTGTTACCAAAAACAACAAGGCTTTTTTGTAAACATTTTTGGTTTAGTTTGTTACCAAAAACAACAAGGCTTTTTTGTAAACATTTTTGGTTTAGTTTGTTACCAAAAACAACAAGGCTTTTTTGTAAACATTTGTGGTTTAGTTTGTTACCAAAAACAACAAGGCTTTTTTGTAAACATTTTTGGTTTAGTTTGTTACCAAAAACAACAAGGCTTTTTTGTAAACATTTTTGGTTTAGTTTGTTACCAACAAACAACAAGGCTTTTTTGTAAACATTTGTGGTTTTGTCGGTTGCCATAAAAACAACAAGGCTTTTTTGTAAACATTTGTGTTTTTTTCCGTTGCCATAAAAACAACAAGGCTTTTTTGTAAACATTTTTGGTTTAGTTTGTTACCAAAAACAACAAGGCTTTTTTGTAAACATTTTTGGTTTAGTTTGTTACCAAAAACAACAAGGCTTTTTTGTAAACATTTTTGGTTTAGTTTGTTACCAAAAACAACAAGGCTTTTTTGTAAACATTTTTGGTTTAGTTTGTTACCAAAAACAACAAGGCTTTTTTGTAAACATTTTTGGTTTAGTTTGTTACCAACAAACAACAAGGCTTTTTTGTAAACATTTGTGGTTTTGTCGGTTGCCAGAAAAACAACAAGGCTTTTTTGTAAACATTTGTGGTTTTGTCGGTTGCCATAAAAACAACAAGGCTTTTTTGTAAACATTTGTGGTTTTGTCCGTTGCCATAAAAACAACAAGGCTTTTTTGTAAACATTTGTGGTTTTGTCGGTTGCCATAAAAACAACAAGGCTTTTTTGTAAACATTTGTGGTTTTGTCCGTTGCCAGAAAAACAACAAGGCTTTTTTGTAAACATTTGTGGTTTTGTCGGTTGCCATAAAAACAACAAGGCTTTTTTGTAAACATTTGTGGTTTTGTCCGTTGCCAGAAAAACAACAAGGCTTTTTTGTAAACATTTGTGGTTTTGTCGGTTGCCATAAAAACAACAAGGCTTTTTTGTAAACATTTGTGTTTTTTTCCGTTGCCATAAAAACAACAAGGCTTTTTTGTAAACATTTTTGGTTTAGTTTGTTACCAAAAACAACAAGGCTTTTTTGTAAACATTTTTGGTTTAGTTTGTTACCAAAAACAACAAGGCTTTTTTGTAAACATTTTTGGTTTAGTTTGTTACCAAAAACAACAAGGCTTTTTTGTAAACATTTTTGGTTTAGTTTGTTACCAAAAACAACAAGGCTTTTTTGTAAACATTTTTGGTTTAGTTTGTTACCAACAAACAACAAGGCTTTTTTGTAAACATTTGTGGTTTTGTCGGTTGCCAGAAAAACAACAAGGCTTTTTTGTAAACATTTGTGGTTTTGTCCGTTGCCATAAAAACAACAAGGCTTTTTTGTAAACATTTGTGGTTTTGTCCGTTGCCATAAAAACAACAAGGCTTTTTTGTAAACATTTGTGGTTTTGTCCGTTGCCATAAAAACAACAAGGCTTTTTTGTAAACATTTTTTTTTGGTTGCCAAAAACAAGGCTTTTTTTTTTTTTTTTTTTTTTTTGGGTCCCAAAAAAAGGGTTTTTTTATAAATTTTTATATTTTTTTTGGTGGCCAAAAACAAGGCTTTTTTTTGTTTTTTTTTTTTTTGGGTCCCAAAAAAAGGTTTTTTTTATAAATTTTTATATTTTTTTTGGTGGCCAAAAACAAGGCTTTTTTTTTTTTTTTTTGTTTTTTTGGGTCCCAAAAAAAGGGTTTTTTTATAAATTTTTATATTTTTTTTGGTGGCCAAAAACAAGGCTTTTTTTTTTTTTTTGTTTTTTTGGGTCCCAAAAAAAGGGTTTTTTTTATAAATTTTTATATTTTTTTTGGTGGCCAAAAACAAGGCTTTTTTTTTTTTTTTGTTTTTTTGGGTCCCAAAAAAAGGGTTTTTTTATAAATTTTTATATTTTTTTTGGTTGCCAAAAACAAGGCTTTTTTTTTTTTTTTTTTTTTGGGTCCCAAAAAAAGGGTATTTTTTTAAACTGTTTTTGATTTTTTTGTTAGATTTTTGTTTATAATGGGCAACAATTACAAATGTGACATTTCTTTGTGTTGCAACGTGCAACATAAGTAAACAAACAACAAAAAAAAAATACTAGGATCTTTTTAAAGGTGTGACATTCCTAACGAATGGCTCCTTAGGGTCTGGATCCACGCCACAAAGGTGTTCCAAATATAGAATTCGGTCTCCGCACCACCTCATATAATCCAGGAGGACCTCGTAGGTGAGGTGGGTGTGCCCTGGGTAGAAAAAAACATGACAATTAGTTTTAGGCAAAATGATCCAAACAAGGATTGTAATTAATGTGCCTCAACAAATATGCTTAGGAGTCTATTGGTTGGCTTTTATCAACACTCTGAAGCAAATATGCTAAATTGCTGTTGTAAACCTTAAACTCAAACTTTCACAGCAAATTGTTCAAAAGGTTACATAAGATGGCTTGGAATGTTAGTAGCAGTTCCACCAAAGCTAAGTAAAATGCTTTTCTGCATGTAAACACAAGCAATCATTTTGAAGAATGTAAGGTGTTTTGGGTTCAATTGGTCAACACGATACATGTGCACACATTTATCTCTATCACCATTGGAATCTGTGGAGCGTTCTCTCTCACTCTTACTGTCTATAGATTGAACCTGACACATAGTAGAGACTCACCCTTAGGAATTTTGAGGGCCAGTTCTGGACGGAGCAGATGTGTCTGCTCCCCTGATCTCCTTTCCGCCATCCCAGCTGTGTTAAGAGAGAAGAAAAAGTTTATCAACAAATGGACTCACGCTAACTGTAGGTTACGCAGTCATGAAAACGCTCTAACACCCACTCATTACCCCTCCACATTTCCCTGAAAGTTTTATTTAGACATTGATATGGTGGTGATGCAGATTTGTACAGTGCAAGCGTCATTCTTCTGGGTGAAGCTTGTAGCGTTAAGGATACGTACTCCCTGCTTTTGTGCTGATTGTGTTTTTCTGATGTTTTTGGTGCCTCAGCCCTGCCTGTTCTAAGTGTTGGAAACATATCATTTTGGGAGGGCTGCGGAAAACTAATCAGGTTAGACTTACACTCTCTAGGTTTTTGGGGACAAGAGAAATAACAATCCTCCTTTTTACATGGCCCCTGTACACACCTCTAGGCACCTCCCTCCTGTTGTTTGACCCCACAGCAGGCAGCTTGCTATGGAGGCACATGAGATGAAGCCAAGCACCCTGTGCCTGTTCAGGCACTAGGCTGTGAGCCAGCCTTGCCCCCCTCCCTTCCAATGGTCTCAATGATTAGGAGTGACAGCATCAGGAGGCAATATTGGCATGCTGTCACCTCAGTTAAGGAGGAGGGGGAGTCTGTTCCAGACAAGTATTAGTGCAAAAATTTGGACCGTAAAAAATGGTCCCAGTAAGTCTTAGGGGGAATATGCACACCTATCACTTGGAATACTAATGCATAGAATGCATTCACATAAAGAACCTGCTGCCTTTAGAGGAACTTGAAGCCTGAGCGGGGACATACACAGTTAGCATTTCTCCACTTACTAAGTAGACACATTCCTGGAAAAGCACACAACTTACCATCATCAGTTTTTTTTTGGGCCCCCGAAGTTGATGGCGTGGCTGGCTCGGGAGAAACTGCACAAAAAGAACACAAATTGTGAACTGGAATGTGGTACATTACCGAGGAAGAGTATTTATGAAAGATTGACAAACACACATTTTCAGTGTTGACTAAATCAGGACATGATTAAATTACAATGTCCACAAAAAATTGACAAGTACAAAGCACACCATTTCCAATGTAGAGAAACTAACACCAATTTAGAATAGGGTGGCTTGAGATAACTTACAAAAGATAACATGTCCTGTAAAGCTCCCCAAAACCACCTTGCAAACATGAAGGTTAAGCAAGAGTGTTTCATGACCAACCTTCCTGTCACATATAGCAAAACTACACTTGCTTAGACTCCAACTTAGATTATCCTAGATACACATCATCCTAGCACACACAATTCATGTGAGAATCTAATTTTAGGTACTTACAGACTAGTTCAGGGGAGCCTGGAGTGGGGGAGGATGGGGGAGACCCTACATGGGGGGATGGTGTCCCTTCATGGGGGGATGGCGTCGTATCTCCTAGAAACACAAAGACACAAATACAATCCTTTAACCAAAGCTATTTGATAAAGGCACACAGAAAGTAGTTGGGAAACATTGAAGGTAGTAGTTACTTTGGACTGGGTAAGCAGCAGCCCCTCTTCCCCAGTCCTCCACAACTAACATCCTCAATGTCAGCTGCTACATAACCCCAATGGCAAAATATAGATATTACAGCCCTTAGATTTCCCAGGACACATTGAACACACAAACACATGTAGAATACTTACTTCCCATTTGAGGAGAGCCCAGGTCCTCATCCGCTTGAGACCAATTGGCCTCTTCTTGGGCACCAATGTGTTCCTGGCCCGGATCCAGGCGACTTGGCCCTGCCTGAGGCTCCTCTCTTGCTGAAGTTACATCAACCACAAAAGAAAACAAAACAAACAATCATTCCTCCAAGTTCGACCTAATACACAACACACCAGCACATCCACATTACTTACAGGGGGCCTGAGAAGGCTGAGCCTCCACATCCTGATCACTGGTTTCTAAAATAAAAGAAAAACATTATATATTATTTATGGACACAAATAGGCAGTAACCTCTCATCATGCTAGCACCATACTCAATGCCCCTACAATTCAGAACATAGAAGTGCACTTACACCAATGAGATGCATTGACCATGTTTTAAAACAGGAGGGCACCATGCAAATTAAGCGGGCGCCTAAGGCCTCGCACCTACAGGGGCCTTGCGGCCAGTGGCGGAGCACCAACATTTCGAAGGGCGCAGTCAGGGAAATCTCCCAAGTAAAAGATTGCTTTCAATCCTCGGATCAAAAAGTTGCAGCAGTGTGCTGCAGTCCCTTCACTGCGTCTGCCAGGTGTCTGTTGTCCGCTGACACTTACTCCTCCTTCTCTGCCTGGGGATTGGCCGTCTGATCATGTTATCCTAAGATGTGGAGGAATCGGTAGGTGTGTACCTGCACCAGTAGGAAGTGACTGGCCGGTCAACTCACTCTGCTATCATCAGTTGTTGCTCTGGGAGGAGAGCTCCGCCCTGGACCCGGAACATACAGGTAACCAGGCCCAGACTTGATATTTTGCAGGCTGGTCATAGATTTGTTGTGTCCACTATGCAAAGTGGTTGAGTAGCCCCAGGGAAGTTGGAAGAGTCTGAAAATGGTTGGTGGAGGAGGAGGAGAAGAAGGCCCTGGGTGGCTGGGGGACAAGGAGAGGGCCCCTGGGGGTTTTCTAGAGGAGGAAAGATCCACAATGACGCCAGAGTCAATTGCCAAGGAAGAGAGTGGAGCTGAGCAAGTCCTGCCTATCTGACATGAAAGCCAAACATGGTGTAGATGGAGCCCTTTGCCCTACACAATGACAGCACCAGAGGTGGAAGGTGAGTGGTAGCGGGTCTTTGACATTATAGAGCATATGGACTCTGTCCATTATTGGTAGTTTTGTTTGGAGTTGTCCTTTAGATGTTTAACTGTGTTGTTTTTGACCCGAGCTGTGAGGGACTGAGGTATGACAGCCCACTATGCTGAGACTTATAGTGCCCTAGAATGTTGAGGACTGAGGAATCCTTAGTCCCTAACAGAGGGCACTACAAGTCTTAGCATAGCAGGCAGTATTTCCTCATTCCCCTACAGAGAGGATTACAAGTCCAAGCAGGTAGCCTTCTGCAGTGGGACTTGTTGTGCCCTTGACTGTGGTGGACTGAGGAAGGGAAGTGTAAGAGGGTCTCTGTAAGCTCAGATGTATGGGGGAGCTTTGGGGAACACAGAGTTCCCTTTTACACCAGAGTCCCCAGCTTCCCCCCTCAAATAATGGTTCCCAAACTCTCCTTATATCAGAGTCTTCACACTTCCCTCTTACAGTGTAGTAAGTCTGGAGACTCCGATGTAAAGGGGGCTCTGTAAAATGTGATTAGAGATTAGAAATTTCTAACATTTTTATTTTCTACTTACGATCCACAATTTTCAGCTGCTCAAATGGCTCGCTGCCTCTGACTGCATATTGGAGTGTGGCCGTCCTCCTCCTCCCCTTCTTCACCAAAAGCACAAGAGGGTGCCGTCCGTCCGCTTTGGCTAGAAGCAGAAGAAAAAAAAAAAACATAAAAAATACGAATGTACATAGTAGTATTAAAGGTTGTGAAGAGACACTTGATGGAGGTAGGAAAGGTAGGAGCGAGAGGGAGGGGGGGGGGGGGGGGTGTTGGTATTAGTGTTGTTGCATAGCTAAACACATGTCCACCTACCCAAAAAATTGTAACCTATCTGGTCACATGTAATGTATATTTTTACTTACCGGAGATTTGCTCCACAGCCTTTAGCAGGAGCTTGGGTGAGCGCCTTTTGGCATCACTCCAGGCCCGCTGCAGATCCACTATCTCAGGCAGAAACTGAAATCTCCGCTGCAGCCTCATCCGGAGACGACACATCATCTTGTGCTTTTGGTGAAGATGCGTATATACATTATCATACCCCCAGAGGAGGAGGAGCTGTGGAAAGAGCAGTGTATGTTTGAGTCCAAGTATGTCCAAAATAGTACAGTCTTCAAATAACATGCTAGGTCGTCTTTGAGATATTGTAGAACAAAGAATTCCATTTCTGGTGATACATATACATCGATGTCCAAATCTACCTCCATGACATAGGTTGCCCCACACTGGTGATTTCCTCTACATGATATAGCCATTTTCTCAATTGGCCTTTCATGACACACCCAGGGCCGCCATCAGGGGGGGACAGGCAGTCACTGTATTTACAACCTTATTGCTGTCCATTTAGCAGGGTGCAAGTAACTTTACACACATGTAGCATAGGTATCAACTTTTGTCACCATGTTAAAAGGACAGCAGTATGGGTAGCATTACAGTG